>NC_140963.1:22647300-22697300 GCF_056783735.1 Eptatretus burgeri
CCTGCTCTCTCTTTCTCTCTTTCTCCTGCTCTCTCTTTCTCTCTTTCTCCCTTTCTCCTGCTCTCTCTTTCTCTCTTTCTCTCTTTCTCCTGCTTTCTCTCTTTCTCCCTTTCTCTCTTTCTCCTGCTTTCTCTCTTTCTCCTGCTTTCTCTCTTTCTCTCTTTCTCTCTTTCTCCTGCTTTCTCTCTTTCTCTCTTTCTCCTGCTTTCTCTCTTTCTCCCTTTCTCTCTTTCTCCTGCTTTCTCTCTTTCTCTCTTTCTCTCTTTCTCCTGCTTTCTCTCTTTCTCCCTTTCTCCTGCTTTCTCTCTTTCCCTTTCTCCTGCTTTCTCTCTTTCCCTTTCTCCTGCTTTCTCTCTTTCTCTTTCTCCTGCTTTCTTTTTCTCTTTCTCCTGCTTTCTCTTTCTCTTTCTCCTGCTTTCTCTCTTTCTCTCTTTCTCTCTTTCTCCTGCTTTCTCTCTTTCTCTCTTTCTCTCTTTCTCCTGCTTTCTCTCTTTCTCTCTTTCTCTCTTTCTCTCTTTCTCCCGCCTTCTTTCTTTCTCTCTTCCTCCTCCTTTCTCTCTTTCTCTCTTTCTCTCTTTCTCCTGCTTTCTCTCTTTCTCCCTTTCTCTCTTTCTCCTGCTTTCTCTCTTTCTCCCTTTCTCTCTTTCTGCTGCTTTCTCTCTTTCTCTCTTTCTCCTGCTTTCTCCTGCTTTCTCTCTTTCTCTCTTTCTCCTGCTTTCTCTCTTTCTCTCTTTCTCCTGCTTTCTCTCTTTCTCTCTTTCTCCTGCTCTCTCTTTCTCTCTTTCTCTCTTTCTCTCTTTCTCCTGCTCTCTCTTTCTCTCTTTCTCCTGCTCTCTCTTTCTCTCTTTCTCTCTTTCTCCTGCTCTCTCTTTCTCTCTTTCTCCTGCTCTCTCTTTCTCTCTTTCTCCTGCTCTCTCTTTCTCTCTTTCTCCTGCTCTCTCTTTCTCTCTTTCTCCTGCTCTCTCTTTCTCTCTTTCTCCTGCTCTCTCTTTCTCTCTTTCTCTCTTTCTCCTGCTCTCTTTCTCTCTTTCTCCTGCTCTCTTTCTCCTGCTCTCTTTCTCTCTTTCTCTCTTTCTCCTGCTCTCTCTCTCTTTCTCTCTTTCTCCTGCTCTCTCGCTCTCTCTTTCTCCTGCTGTCTCGCTCTCTCTTTCTCCTGCTTTCTCTCTTTCTCTCTTTCTCCTGCTTTCTCTCTTTCTCCCTTTCTCTCTTTCTCCTGCTTTCTCTCTTTCTCCTGCTTTCTCTCTTTCTCTCTTTCTCCTGCTTTCTCTCTTTCTCCCTTTCTCTCTTTCTCCTGCTTTCTCCCTTTCTCTCTTTCTCCTGCTTTCTCTCTTTCTCCCTTTCTCCTGCTTTCTCTCTTTCCCTTTCTCCTGCTTTCTCTCTTTCCCTTTCTCCTGCTTTCTCTTTTTCTTTCTCCTGCTTTCTCTTTCTCTTTCTCCTGCTTTCTCTCTCTCTTTCTCCTGCTTTCTCTTAAAATGCTCCACCTGAAGGTCCTGTCACACTTTGACGATTTATCCAGCGTATGCCTGACGTATGCAAAATTTGGCTAAAATGCTGGCACACGTCGAATACGTTATGGGTAAGTTTGTGTACGTTAAGAGCACGCTGGCATACGTCATAGTATGCTGGCATACGTCTTTGTACACTGCCATACGTCATAGTACGCCAAGGTGTTAGACAAATTTTCCATGCTTAAAATTTTCTGATGTATGCCAGCATAAGACTCACACGTTCCACATACGCTGGCCATAAGTTGTAGGCACGTTACGCGATCGTTGACACACGTCGACACACGTTACTTGTAAGTTACTCATAAGTCGAACCACGTCGACGTAATGGTTCGCGTCAGTGTTCCAGACTCCCTGGTTTTTTTTTTCTTTCTTCGGTATGACGCTGATGTTGACACTTCGATTTCTAGTGCAGTTATTATATAATATAATTAATAGGCTGTGGCTCAACGATTTAACTCATAACCGCACTGAAAATCGAAGTGTCAACATCAGCGTCATACCGAAGAAAGAAAAAAAAAACCAGGGAGTCTGGAACACTGACGCTAACCATTACGTCGATGTGTTTCGACTTATGAGTAACTTACAAGTAACGTGTGTCGACGTGTGTCAACGATCGCGTAAGGTGGCTCCAACTTATGCCAGCGTATGCGGAACGTCTGTCATACGCCGAGTACGTCGAGAAATTTTCAACATGCTGAAAATTTCTCGACGTACTCGGCATATGACGACGTCTGCCAGCGTTCTTCGATGTCTGCCAGCATACTACGACGGATGCCAGCGTGCTCTTAATGTATACAAAACTTACCCATAACGTATTCGACGTGTGCCAGCTTGGTTCGGCAAATTTTTCATACGTCGGCATATGTTGGCTAAAACATCAAGGTGTGACAGCGGCTTCACACTTCGATGTCCAGTGCGGTTATGATTTGAAACGTCGAGCCGCAGCCTATTAATAGCCTACGCCACGTGATCGTCGGCGATACGCTGCCGCGCTATGCATAAGTTAGACTCTCATTGGGCATAGGTTGTGAACGCCGACAACACGCTCAGCATTCGTTGGTATAAGTTATCTATATGGTATTGAAACGTTCTGTGTACGTTACTAATATGTTATGCATATGTCCAACACGATATTATACACCCAAAACTTAAAAAAATACATCAATAGTTCAGCGTACGCCAGCGTTTTACTTTCATTTTGATACCTTGCCATACGCTGGCTAAAACGTCAAGGTGTGACAGCCCCTTTACCTATTGCAGTTCTGACCGTGTACTAGCAGAGGTCAGAAGAGTGAGCGACATTACATAGAATTGTGGTAATTCTAACAAAAGCACTACTACTACTTCTACTATTACTACAATATTACTATAACAATACTACTACTCCTCCTTTAATGGCTCTAATTATTCCCACCTTCTTGTGTAATTGACCAGGGAACAGTTTTGGCTGTTTTTGTGGTTTTTTAATGCCTCCGTTTTAACTGTTTTTGCTTTAACCTCCTCTTTTGCTCTGATGAAGGGTTAAAGCCCAAAACAATCAGCTTATCCTTTCTTCCCACGGTGGTTAGCATACTTCAATCAATGTCCTGTTTATTTCATCCATGGTCCTATCAATCTGCTGATATAGATCAACACTCGAGCTTTCATCAGCAAATTCTTAGTAGTGCACTCACATTCCCCAATGTATAGTCCTGGGTGTTCTACCTGACATGGTCATGCTACTTGATTTAGTGATTAAAAATGTTGTCCTGGTCCTATTTTAGAAGGAGGTGTAATTTCTCCATGCTGTCTTTCTGCCAATGATGTGAATGGAAAATATATTGTCAACGAGTCTCAGCACGCATGGTTCCAGAAGTCCAATTACCTGATGTTCCCATCCCGATGGAATTATGTGCCGCAGCCTGATGTTACAAATGACCTTCTCACTGTGACTTAATCACAAGGAATAGCCGAGCGATAAGTCCTCTTTGTTTCCCTGTTCCCCTTTGATCCACAGCCAGAGTGTGAACCTGCTGCCCTCTGTCGATTAGCTGCTCCATGAAGCTATCTTTATTTTTGCAATAAAAAACAATAATTGTCACTGATTATAATTTACATTACTTAAGCTGAAACATTTTACCGTGGACGAGTGTACAGAATGCACATCAGAGACAATACATTTACAAAAATTAATTACTTTGTTTAGCTCAGATTTATGTATTTACAAAAAATTTACGATCACTTTGAATTAAATAAATGCACAACAACTTGTTAAATGATTACATAATGGAAAATCAAGTTTCATTCGAATCCGTCCACAACTTTTGGAGATATCCTGTACACAAACAAACAAACAGAAAGGGGTGAAAACATAACTTCCTTCACCTTCGGTGGTGGAGGTAACAAGAATGGCACGTGATGGAGCGCGTACTTCCACCAGGCTGAACAGTTTACGTTTTGTGTCCCACTGATAGGCCGGATCTGTGTTCGGACCATTCATCCTTGTCACACACCAAAATCGAATCGGCTTGTTCTTCTCACCTACCCAACTCATCCACCAAATTTTGTCATAATCCGTCCAAAAAAAATTGAGATATCGTACGAAATATCCTTTTGGCCCCATCTCTCAATGGTGAAGAATCATTTGGAGATTAAAAAATTCTCAGATCCGGATCGGATGTTCACAAAAATCTAATAAATTCGTCCTTGTCACACGCACATCTTGTCCACCAAGTTTCTTCAGAATCCGTCAATAACTTTTTGAGATATCCTTTTCACAGACAGACAGACAGACAGACATGAAAACATAACCTCCATACATCTCCGATGGCAGAAGTCATCATAGATCATCAAAAAATTTCAACTCGATAGAACAATTTTATTGCAATCAAAATCGAGGCTCATGGAATTGCTAGATCACACAACACAAATGAACAGAAAGAACAGACTATAAAGCAGGGAAACACACCAACTGCAGAGCAAAGGGACACAACCGAGGGACACTTGGAGAAAGAATGGAGGAACAGTCAAACACAAAGTCTGACCTTTCAATCAATAACACCGGGCTGCATTTGAAATATTTTTTTCAGAGGTCGAGGTTTTCTCAACGGTTCTTATATGTTTTTTGCATGCTGAATTCAGAAATGTATCTAATTTCGCTCAACCAGGGCAAATTTTTTTTTTAAGGTCAATCAGGTCAAAATTGCTCTCTCAATTTTAAGGAAAAAAAAAATCAAAATTTTAGTTTTTTTAATGAGCATTTTTTAAAATTCAAAATCAGACTTACATTGACAGAAAATGTACAAATTATACATATAATGACACACAAGTACACTTAATGTGGAAGAAAGTACCTTCTCAATTACTTTCATTTCAATTTCAGAAAAATATAGATAAATCGTTGTTTCTGGCAACACCCAACTTCAGTCGCTGCAGCAGTCGCTGTTTTCCTTCGTCTTTTTAATGTTGAATTTCACATTAACGGTACTTGTGCGTCATTTTATATATAGTTTGTACATTTTCTGTCACTGTAAGTCTGATTTTGAATTTAAAAAATGCTAATTAAAAAATCTAAAATTTTGATTTTTTTTGTTTTTTGCCTTAAAATTGAGATAGCATAAAACTTGACCTGATTGAGCGAAATGAGATACATTTATAAATTCAGCATGCAAAAAACATATAAGGACCGTTGAGAAAACCTAGACCTCTGAAACGACGCAGACCAGTGTAATCGGACAAGTTTTTAACATCTCTCTCGTTCTCTGCACAGAGAATTGCGAGAAACATAGCTTATACAGAACGACGTTTTTGAACCTTTTTTCTTCTTCTGGACACCGCTGTTATGTGTGGTTATAAGTTTGCTTGATGTGGAGTGGTTGGATATAAAATTGTTTTACAATTCGACTTTTTTTTTGTAAAGAATCCTCTAATTGATGGAATATTTTTCTTTTTGCAGATTGCTTGCGAGATATCCGTTTTTCTGTACCTTTACTTCCTCGCCACAAATTATTTCTGGATGCTGGTCGAGGGATTGTATCTGCACAGCCTCATCTTCCTCACCTTCTATTCCCGGCGGCAGTGCTTCCTCTGGTTCTTCACACTCATCGGCTGGGGTGAGAGAGTCATCCAGTTCTCTGAACTACATCTTTAGTGTTGTTTTCATGGTTTAATATACACATGTATGATGCAAGGAGAAGTTAAGCATTCCGACAAAATAGTGCTGTTTGTGGAAAAAAAAAGTATTTCATTAAATCTAACGTTTCTTTCCAACCACATATTCCTCACCTTCAAATGTCTTCATGTTAGAAGCAAACAAATCTTTAGGACAGGTACAGCACATAACTATTTCAGGACATTTGATGAAAAGTTCTCTTCACTTTAAAGCACCATCCCACACGAGAGCTTCAAAGAGATAAAAATCATGTGGTGACCAAAACACACATGGTGGAGGAGTGGGATTGGATGCGTTGGGGATGGGGTTGAGGGGGAGTGTAGCACTCCAACCTCATCTCCGTAACTGTTGAACTCGTAACAGTGACCACATGAGGGTGAATGTTATTGTGTAGCAAAGCGTCAATGTTTGACAGCATACCTGGGTAAAAAATACTTTGGGTTTTTTTATGTTGATCAATAACCTGTGCCGCAAGTATGGACAATAAGTTGGACGGAGCACCCACAAACAAAACAATTAGTCGCACAGGCTTTGTGACTCCTAAGTAACCCACAATTCCTTGGGCTACACCTTTGCTCCACAATTAGTGCGACACAATTCCTTGGTGCTCGACTAAGCTTGTATTACTGGGTGTTGTTGATTCTTTTCCCATTTGGTACATTTGCCAACTTTCTAGGAGGTCTTCAAAAACAAAAGCTTAATTTGTTTTGTGAGATACAACAAGCGGCTTTCGAAATTACATATGAATGTTAAAATGATGCCTTTTACGCATGCGCTGTGTGTGTGTTTACACTGATTCGGTTGTGCTCGAAGGGCACTTTTAACGCGCCGTTACGAGCACAAAATCTGTGATTGAAACCATCTTTTAAACATCATTGTCAGCATTTAGATGAAAGAGTGGCAATTTCGAAATGGTAACCACAATTGTTCTGTTCCTGAATGAAAATCCGGCTCACGGAGATACAAAAATACGACAAATATTCGTGGATGAGAGTTGTCGTGTTTGTAAACATTTCCTGTTGGTACAATATAGTGTCAGCCATGGATATAACACACACACACACACACACACACACACACACACACACGCACGCACTAAAACAGACAACAGTGAAGGCCAGAAGACGAGCAGAAGAAGATATGAGGAGGCTATGCGATGAAACCAGGGTTTGGAATGTGGAGTCTCACTGGGAACACAACAGTGAAGGTGAGGTGAGACAGAGGAGGAGGAGATGCAGAAACACCCTGATGGAGAGGGGGAATAGACCCGACTTAAAACATGCACCAAGTGAAAACACCTCGACAGATGAAGGGGATGAAAATGACAACAGCAGATCTTAATGGGCAGAAGGACGGAGGGGAACAGAGGTCTGGATGAGAGGAGGAGGTTGAGGATGATGAGGAACAGTTAAGATTGGAAGAAGAGCTGGCATACAAAATAGTGGAGATGAGATTGACAACACTCGGGAAAAGACCACAACTATACAAGATAGAAAACAACAAACGGACAGAAACACTAGTTAGGAGAACCAACAAAGCACTTAATCGATTGGTACCAAAATCATCCCCATTAAAGGAACTCAACGCCATGAGCTTTGCAGCGGCACTGCTCATACAAGACAAGTTACGGGAAAACAACATCGCAAGAAGGGCAAACAAGCCCCTGTAGACAGAGACCAAGCACTATCATGGAAATGGAGGCGAGAGACACAACGGCAGCAACTGAGAAAGGAAATAAGACAAATACAGCATTTTATGGAAGGAAATCGAAGTCCAACGCTGATGAAGAGAATCCAAAAAATATAAAAGAAATACAAATTAATAATAAAGACCAAGACGTAATGTTTGATGAAGGCAAACTCGTAATAGAAATGATCGCAAGAAAGAAAAAAACCCCAAAAACTATGATGAGGTCAACAAAGGGAGAGAACAAAGTTGCATGTTTGAAAATAAGCCAAAAATATTCTCACTAGGGAAACAAAGGAAAAAAAACTTGTAAAATCTCCCCCCCCCCCCCCGAGAAGGATGAACTTACATATTTCAGGAAAGAAATACATGGGGATCCAAAATAAAGAAACAAAGAGACAGATTGGATCCAAAACTTGGAGGAGAAAAACACCTGAAGGAAATCGCTCCAGTGATATTGAATGAAGGAAAAAAAAACCCAAAAAAAAAACAAGTACAGGTACATTCAAAGTACACCGTCCAAATGCCAAATAATTAAATAACATCCTCCAGCGCGTGACATTGCCGGGGCACCTTTGGCACCTGGCGATGCTACCGTGCAGCACATGGAGACGGAATTGGCAGGGAGTGGTGTACTTCTGTGGGAAATGTTTACAAATGATACTTAGTTCATGTGTACAAATGTACCTCGGAGGTGAATGGGTACAAATGATACTTACTCGCTATGCAGCACATGGAGATGGAAATGGGAGGGAGCGGTGTGCAATAATTGATTGGTTAATTGATTTGTTGCATAATTAAAGCTAGAAGGGCACTCGGTGGAGCACGTACCTCTGTAACGTAGTGCCTGATCCACGAGATCACGTAATGATCTCGTGGATCAGGCATTACGTGGATCAGGATCCATGGTGGAGCGCCACGTAATGTCTGATCCACGAGAACATATCAGACCCAATGCATTTTTGAAATATCATGCTATACAGTACTATATAGTTTTTGGCCCGATCTCTCAATGGTGAAGAATCACTTTAAAAACTAAATAATCCTCATATGCCGATCCGGATTTGGATCTTCACCAAAATCTAATCAATTCGTCCTTGTCACACACCCAACCTGTCTTCTAAGTTTCATCCAAATCAGTCCACAACTGTCCACAAGTTTTTGAGTTTCATCCGTCCACAACTTTTTGAGATATCGTGCTATATATCAGTTTCGCCCAATCTTTCAATGATGAAGAATCACTTTAAAAATTCTCAGATCTGGATCTGGATTTGGATCTTCACCAAAATGTAGTATTGCTCTCCTTGGCTGGTCACCTACACACACAAAAAAAAATTCAGGATTGCTTGAAAACTGTGGCCAAAAATCGTGTGACAAACAACCAGGCAGACAGACAAATTCTACAGACCAACATACTTGGCAAAAAAAAATAAGAAGCGGAATAAAAACTGAGTTCTCCCTTGTTTTGGTGCCTGGCGATGACGTCATGCATCGCCTGGATATGGAATTGGGATGAAGCGGAATGCAAAACAACCAGCAAAAATGCCAAACTTTAAAAGCCCAGGACTGGATTGAATTCCAAACTTCTGGCTAAATGCTAAAGCAACGAGATGCTCCGTACAATCACTACACTCATCCATTCAATGAACTTATCCAAGGGGAGGAGGCCTTGAATGAGTGGCTCTTCATTCCTCATCCCAAAATCTGAAGAATCCCAAAAACCTGACAAGTATAGACCATTAACATGTCTACCAACAACATAAAACTTCTGATGGGAATTATCATATAAATGCTGTACCACAACCTCACCCAACAAGGAGGCCGAGAGGCAGAACAGAAGGGATGCAAGAGAGGATGATACAGAACAATAGAGCACCTAGGACTAAACAAGGTCACACTCAAAAATTGCAATGCAAGAACAACCAAATTGTCCACAGCCTGGATGGACTACAAATAAGCTTTTGATAGTGTTCCACATTCATGGATGATAAAATGCATGCAATAGTACAAGATCAACCCCCAAATAATCAAACTGATACAGAAAGCAATGTTTCTCTGGAACACCACATTGATACTGCAACACTCAGAATAAAAGATCGAAATACCAGAGGTAATGCCGAGACGAGATGGAGGTGGCAGCCTGGTGGAACTAAACCAAGTACGTCGAGTGACAACTGTAGGGTTGGCTGAGTACATGAAAGCTCAACAGACTACCATATCCAATTTGTACACAAACATGAAGACAACGAACCAGAGAAGGTATCCTTAACCCACCGAGCAAAAAATTTCCAAAGACAGGTGCGAATAGAAGATTTCACTCATGAAACAATAGCAACTAGCAACTCATACAGCCCCAATGATTGCAAAAAAAAAAAGGACAAAATAAAAAATATAAAACGAAATATCAAGAGATAAACACCGACAATTGGGAAAAATGATAAAATAGCAGGAAGGTAGAAAAAAAAAAGAGTTGGACAGATTGGGAAGAGACAAGGCTCTTTGTAGTGGCAAAGAAGAGGTGTCAGCTCAATTGGGATGGAGAACGAATCATTATATATGCCCAAGATCAAGCACACCACACGAATGGCTTCAAGAAAATGGAGGGACTGAGTCAATCAGACAAGTGTAGGTTCTGCAAGGTCGAAGCAGAAAGTATGAGCCACTTCCTATGAGGATGTAAAAACTCATGCCAGAGCAGCTGTAACCTCATACCCAAGGGCACCACGAGGTATGTAGAGTAATCCACTGACATATCAGCAAAAGCCTCAATATCACAATTCCAGAAAACTCATGGAAACATGAACCACAACCGATAATTGAAAACAAGGAAGTCACGCTCACATACAACCTAATGATCCCATCGAGCGTGAACATTGAAAACAAAGCACTGTGACTGGAGATAGTACTGATGTACAAAAAAATAATAGAAGGCATTGCTAATTGAGTTGTCAGTACCCAGTGATTTTGGCCGAAACAATTCAGAAATCAAGAAAATGACCAGCTATCAAGACTTCAAAAATGAGGTGAAAAGAGCCTGGAAGCTGAAGAATGCCAAATTTGTACCAGTGATGACTGAAGCAACAGAAATGATTAAAAAAAAGAACTTCGCAGAGATCTTTAAAATCATCCCTGGAAACATTACTACAATTGAACGACAGTTGGAGGCTGTCCAGGGCTTGGTGACAATCCTCAAGAGCGCTCTCGGAACAAAACTTTGACAACAAGAAAACTTCACAGCTTGGTTCATGGATCATGATCCCTTACTGAAACGGAGGTGGATGCTTCGAGTCCTGGGAGGACTGTTCCACCTTCTGAAACCTGCACATGGAGATCACAACCAATGACACACACACACACTTCAACTTTTAGCAATAGATGCAAAAATCTCGTATAATTTCTCTTGTGGCCCTGGAACCAAACAAAGAATATATTAATAACAGGGAATAACAGCACTTACAGCTCCCGTACTTCCCACCTGCCCATCCCAACATGATTAACAGCAAATGTCATCATTTTAAACTTGCCCCGTACATGCACAAGCCCGAGATATATCCTTCCCATGAGTGTGCAGAATAACTTAATCCAGGTACACAGTCCATTCACGAGTAGTGATCCATCGGTTGACGCAGTTCGTGTTTGTGTGGCATGCCAACCGACCACTCGGAAGTTGCACCGACCCACATGGCCGGGAGTTTGCACTCCAAGCAGGTGCTCATTCAGCGAGCTGAGAAAGTTATCCTAGTCTTTCATTGTGCATCGGCACAGCCCATTCCCTCAGGTACTTTTCCAAGTATTTTCGACTTTTTTCAGAGTCATTTCAGGTAACAATCCTCATCCCGTACACACAATATATTTAATTACCTCCAAAATTCCTCGGCTTCCTGAGGTTTCTATGCATGCACACTGAGCATTTTGGGGTGGATTACGTCATTTTGAAAATGATATTTTTGTTCCAGTGTATTGGACAAACGTGTTTGTGACCTAAAACGACCCTTTTGAGCGCGAAGCCTGGAAACTACTGACAACACCCACAACTGTTTAAGATGCATGAATGCAAGATTGACTTGTGCGAAATCCTTTGCCTTTCCTTAGAACTTCCTTGGTTTCAGATAAAACCTTGTTTGACGAATTATCACCCAGAATATTCTTATTCTGCCCCGACTGTCTGGCTTATTTGTGCAGAGTTTTTTTTTTTTTAAACCAGAAACCAAACTCCTTTATCCTGTGCACCAGCACATACTTAATTTTTTTCCCCTATTTGTATTCCCAGGTGTGCCACTTATGTTCATGTCTGCCTGGGCCGCTGTACGAGGGACACTTGCAGATTCACGGTAAAATGTCAGAATCTGAGACGTATACACGAGGCCTTTGTTAATGTAATTAGTAAATGTTGACTTATGGACATCACATACAGCCAGTGCCGTGCCTGTTTCCCTGATGTTCGACCTTTGTCTGACTTATGTCTGTCCTGTTCATCACTAGTTAATAACTATCAATTGCTCGTCCAGCCTGTTGTTTCATCATTGTCTAGTTTTTCTTAAGGCACATTTGAAACTCCTAGGTAATTCTGAATTGCTGGTTACCTTTTCCTTTGCCACCTAAGGTGGATGGAGGTTATGTTTTCACCCCTGCCTGTTTGTTTCATTGTCTTTCTGTGAGCAGGACATCTCAAAAAGCTATGGACAGATTCGGATGAAATTTGGTGGATAATTTTGGTGTGTGACGACGACAAATTGATTCTATTTCGATGAAGATCCAAATCCGGATCTGGATACGATAATTTTTTTTAATTGTAAGTGATTCTTCAACAATGAGAAATTGGGCCAAAAACTATATATAGCACGATATTTCAAAAAGTTGTGGACGGATTATGACAAAACTTGGTGGATGAGATAGGTATGTGACAAGAGCTAGCCGTTTAGATTTTGGTGGAGGTCCAGCTGCAGATCCGGCCCATTAGTGGGATACAAAACATAAAATGTTCAGCCTGAGGGAGGTATGCGCTCTATCGAGTGCCGTTCCAGTTCACCATTCTATTCATTAGCCCCTGTTGGATTAAGTCTGAAATGGGGGCTTATGGATTTGGTCTCGATTTTTGTGCCCGTGCATGCGTGCGTGCGTCGACAACCATATCTCGTGCATGTATGGACTGATTTTATTCGTACTTAGCACAAAGACAACACATGATGGTGTACATGTGCACATCCTTTTGTTTCGCGACACGATCAAAGATGGCCGACTGGCGGCCATTCGAGTTGTAAAAAGGAAAGACCGATATCGAACACGTCCTCAACCATTTATCGGACATGCATTTACCTGTCTTCTTCAAATTGGTACAGAGATAATGAATGATGGCTTACATGAGCCTGTCATTTTCTTTCGAGATCAAATCCCAGATGGCTGACCGGCGGCCATTTTGTTACTTAAATGTGTCCCCAACCACTTCTCAGACATGCATGGTGTGATTTTGTTCAAAATTGTCACAAGCACAGTGCATGATGGCATACACTTGCACCTCACTTTATTTTGCAATCTGATCAAGGATGGCTGACTGGTAGACTGGTGGCCATTTTAGTTGTAAATATATTTGGGCTGGCCCTTTAACTCCATACAGGAAAATTACTAAAACAACAGGGGCTATGACATTTTATGTCTTTTTTTCCTTGTTTTTAAAGGGTTTGTGAGGGGGGTGGCTTGTGCGAGAGCTTTCATCTTTGAGCTGCCTCGCCTGGATTAAAATGTCGACCCAAGTATAAATTGCAATCATCCTGGTGTTTCGCATGCAGAGCGGGGCTTCAATGTCTGTGCCAGGCATCAGAGGAACATTGAACTGGAAGATGTGCCTGCCGGCACTGGGTGGTTGGTCGATATTAATGATCCCATGGTGTCTTTCATAAAGAGTCAGCAAGTTCTCACTCCACTCTGGCTAAATTACCAATTCTTGCTCTGACTGATTGCTGGGAAGGCAACAGCAAACCCTCCAGTGTAGTCATTGGACTGGATGGATCATTAGCCAATAGACGTCTTTCAAAATGACGTATAAATGCCAAATGACATATTTTGTGCATGCACGATGTGTGTGTTTACACTGACTTGATTCGGCAAGCCCGGCACTTGTAACCTGTCGTTACTCGTGCAAAATCTGTGACTCAAATCGTCATTTAAACATAATTTGCAGCATTTAGACAAAAGAGTGGCAATTTCAAAATGTTTAATCATAATTGTTCTGTTCCTGAATGAAAATCAAACTCATGGAAATGAAGGAAATATGACAAATATCCTTGGATGAGACTGAGAGTTGTTCATTTCCTATCATTTCCTGTTAATACAAGTGAGCAGCTGCATCAAATATATATATATATATATATATATATATATATATATATATATATATATATATATATATATATATACATACACATACTGCAAATCCAACAATGACTTTGAAAGATCTTCAAGGCTCGATGTCTGAGATGGGGGTCAGTGTTCATCAATCAACAATAGCCCATTCCCTCCAGAAAACAAGCCTCTATGATGGACAGGTGGCAAGAAAGAAGCCATTACTGAAAAAGACACATCTAAAACCTCATATTGAGTTTGCGAAAAATCATCTTAATTATACTGCAGGCATGTGGAAAAATGTTTTGTTGTGAGACGAGAGAAACATTGAACTTTTTGGTCTAAATTCAAAGTGTTACGTTTGGCGCAAGCCTAACACTGCACATCACCCAGTCAACACCATTCCTACTGTCATTCATGGTGGTGGCAGCACCATGCTATGGGGCTGCTTTTCATCAGCAGGAACCTTGGCTTATTAGTACATGGAATAAGAGGGTGAGTACGAAACTTCTGTGACGTAAACTTTTCGCACTTATTTTGAATTCATTTTGATGGAATAATATTGGCGGACAGAAAGAGGTTTTTTTTGTTGTTATAGATGGTCAAGGCGTCTGGAAGAGCTCGGACACAGAACAGTCCGGGACGCAACATAACAAAGGGAACAGCAAGAGAAAGGGGAAACACCAACAGCATGGTGGAGGGACAAAGTGGACATAGATAGACAAACAAGGGATCCAGGTAACGATGAGGCGGGTTAGGGGAGAATGCAAGGGGTGGATAAGATGGATACATGAGCAAACATTTGAGAGGGGTTGGAGTGGTTTAACGGATTAGAAAATATGTTGGCTTTTAATTGGAGTGGTGAAGTGGTGGTGAACAGCTGTCGTGAAGATGTGAGGGAAGAATGAGATCGTAGAGAGTGTGGATGGAGGTTCCACAGGTGGGAAAAGAGAGGAATAAATGAGTGGAGCTGAACAGTGGTTCTCGATTTAGGCAGTTTCACTAGTTGGGGGTTGCTGGTGGACTGCGTGCACCCTGCAGATACTTGGGGGGGGGGGACAGAGCATGGAGGAGAGGGCAGAGGGTGCAAGACCAGAAATTAGTTTGAAGAAAACAGATAGACCACTGACTTGTCAGTGATGGCAAAGTGATAGGTCCATAAACTCAGCTTCATCGCGAGAGATTCCAATGATGCTGAAAGACTCAGCTTCCACAGCATCAAGCTGAGCAAGATGTGACAGGGGAGCCAGCATCGAGGAGAGAGCAGCACTCCATCAAGCTGCGAATGAAAGCCTTATGGGTTGATATGAGCTCAGGTATGCCAAGGAAGGACTTTGCACGATGGAGGATGCCCAGTCGGTGCCTGGCTTTGGAAGCCAACTTTGAAATGTGGCTTGCCCAAGACAGATCGTGACTGAGAGTGAGACCCAAGAGTTTGAGTGAGTGAACCTCTTTGAGACGGTTGCCGAGAAATTTGATGGGAGAGTTTGCGGAACGGTCTCTCTCTCCCCTTTTGGAACGGTCTCTCCTTTTGGAGAGACAGAGAGACAGAGAGACAGAGAGACAGATTTCCCAGGATTGAAAGACATGTTCCAAGTGTTTGACCATTTTGTGATTTTGTCAAGGTCTGAGGAGAGGGAAGGACGTCCAGAGGATGTCCAGAGAGACGGCCCTGATCTCATGTCTGACATTGAGGGCCACCATCCATTGTTGGGGGACCCAGGCAAAAATGCGACAGTTAGAACTATAGTATATGAGAGTTGAACTCTCATATACTACAGTAGTCTGCAGAGAATTACTACAGGAAAGGAATGTTATTTTTGCCTGGGGAGTGGAAGCTGCATGTCCAAGGTCGTGTTACCTGTTCTGAATTCAAATCGATGATCTGAGATGAGGCTGTTGGAGAAAAGCAAGATTTCATATCAACTGTGATGATGCATTTCATGACCTTGCTGATGGATGGAAGTAAGCTGATAGGTCTGTAGTTAAGATGGCATCAGGTTTTGCACCTTTTTATGTAATGCTGTGATGTTCGCTGATTTTCAAGGAACTGGAAGATGACCTAGGGTAAATTCTAGTGTGAAAAGGGCAAAGAGAGTATGTGCAAGTGCAGCAGAGCAGGTTTTTGGGATACCTGAGATGATGCTCTCTGATCCAGTATCAGTCAGAGTCGAGGCTTGACGTAACTTTCTCTACTTTTTCAGGTGCAAAAGATACATCATCCAGGAGCAGTTGGGTGTGACTGGGAAGTGTGGGTACTGAGAGTGAGGGGTTGGGGACACAATGTTTGGAAGCAAACACAGAATTGAGGCATTCAGCCTTCTCATGAGTGGAGTCAGCTGTGGTGCCATTTGAAGTGAGGGAAGAGATGGAAGGGGAGTAGAATAATAGAATAATATAAAGTAGGACCACACATCCTGAAGCTCACCTTGATCAGGAGCAACAGTCACTCAAACCCCCCACAGACCCCCTCACACCCTGATTTTTTTTCAATGCCATGATCAAACTTTCGTACATCATGGGTGATGAAGGTTGTGGTGAAGTTTCATTTAAATTGGGTTTTGTTGTTTTGTAGAATAGAGCTAATACCTATTTTGGGGGGCTAACCCCCCCCTTTTCCAGAGACCCTCTTGTTGAGCACAGATTTTGATGCGGTCAATACGCCTTCATTAGGCATCAGATATGAAGCTTGTGGCTAAGTTCCATCAAAATCGTGTGTTTGGTTCAAGCGATAATGACTGAAGTGTTTACGGACTGACTGATTGACTCATTCACTCAGTCCTTCCATCGTCCACCGACCCTGCTCAATCGCATAAGCTCCCCAGACTAAAGTCCAGGTGAGATAAAAATGTTATCCCTGGAAAGCGAATCGATTTACTTGGAACAAAAATTAGTGTCCATTTAATCTTAAAAGGCTGCTTGTTTTAAAAGCTGGTCTTTCCAGGATTGAAGAAGATGAAGAAGAACAAGAAGAAGAAGAACAAGAACAAGCAGGACCTCAAGCTTTCATGTAGCAGTTCCTGTTGTTGTGCAACAATAAAAATTGTCACCTTTGGAAAACTAATAATTGATTTACTTGTGATACGTGTCGACCTCGGGGCACCGCAACTGTGCTGTGTCACGTGATTGGGTTTTCGTATATCATGCCTCGCCCGCTTGGGGTGGCAGGAGTGTACTTCTGGTCGCGCAATGAAGCGGAGTAGATGGTGGCCCGCGTGCTTCTTGCGTCTCACTGCACCTCGTACACTCTAGTTGGCTGACGAGGATGGTTGAATACGGACTTGTGCCCGTTTTCGACGGAGACGACTTCGAATTGTTTTCAGAGCAATTGGAATGCTATTTCCACGCGAACGATGTGGTCGACGAGAGCAAACAGAAGTCGATCTTGCTCGCTTCGCTTTCGCCGGAGCATTATCGGCTACTGGGTGATTTGGTGGCACCGAACAGGCCCCGGGATGACGAGCTGTCGTTTCGGGACATTGTGGAGAAAATGAAAGCACACATGGCGCCGGAGAAGTCATTACAGCTCGCTCGATTCCAGTTCGATCGCCTCTCGAAGGGTGCAGAGGAACGCGTCGCTGAGTTCGTGGCGCGGATTAATCCTTCTTCCGTGGCCTGCAAGTTCACGGCGGGGGAGCGTCCAGCCCGGCTCAGAGATCGTTTTATTGCTGGTTTACAAGATGCGAAGATGGTTTCAGCGGTTTTACGGCTGAAGGGTGAAGCCATTACATTCGACTCGGCGGTCAGCACGGCTACAGCGGTCGAGCAGACTCGCGGGGATGTTCGAGCCATCACCGGCCACGCGGGGTCGCGAGCACCCCGGGACGCGCGCACGACCTTCGATGCGGGTAGGACGTCGCCGCGCGGCCGCGCGTGCGGCGGGGTGACCCCGCGGACATGCTTGGGATGTGGAGGTCCACACCTGCGCCGTGCGTGCCCGTGTAAAGGTAACGTGTGTTTGAATTGTCACAAGGTGGGTCATTTGGCGCGTGTGGGGCGTCGGCCACCGTTAAGGTCATGGACGGCGATGTGCGAGGCGACTCAGGGCGGAACCAGCGGCCGTTGATGGACCTGTTTTCAATTGGCCCGGCGACGGCGCGCCCGATGACGGTGGAAGTCGAAGTGAACGAAACGCCGATCACGTTCCAGGTCGATACAGGAGCAGCTGTGTTGCTCATCGGCGAGCAGACCGCGCGTAGACTCAACGGCCTGAAGCTTATCAGGTCAAACCTCACGCTGTTCACGTACACCCGCGAGAAGATAACGCCAGTCGGGATGGCAGACGTGTCTGTGCGGTACCAAGGCCAGGTCGCCACGCTTCGGGTGTACGTCATGCGGGGGAGGGGCCGTCTCTCCTTGGCCGAGATTGGCTGGCCCGCATCAGGCTAGACTGGGCCGCAGTTCACCTTGTGCAACCCGTGCCGAGCCAGTGGGAGGATCAGTTGGAGGAGATTCTTCAAAGACATCAAGGATTGTTTAGCGACGACCTTGGGAAACTCAAGGACATGGAGGCAAAACTCTTCTTGAAGGAGGGGGTGGTTCCTCGGTTTTGTAAACCGCGTCCGGTGCCGTATGCCCTGCGGGACAAGGTCAAGGGTGAACTGGATAGGCTGGAGGCCTGTGGAGTGATTGAATGGGTGTCGTGCTCGGATTGGGCCACCCCGGTTGTCACGGTGCTGAAACGGAATGGAGACGTCCGATTGTGCGGGGACTTCAAATCCACGGTTAACCCGGGGCTCAGCGTGGAGCAATATCCACTGCCGTCAATCGATGAAATATATGCGCGATTGGCGGGGAGTCAATACTTCACGAAGCTAGACCTGCGTGATGCATATTTTCACCTGCCGATGGATCCCGGGAGTAGCGAGCTTTTCACAATCAACACATGTCAAGGACTCTATCGATACACCCGACTCTGTTTTGGGATTGCTTCGGCCCCAGCTTTGTGGCAGAAAGCCATGGATCAGGTTTGCATTGGCCTGCCCGTTCAGACCTACCTGGACAATGTGCTCATTGCGGGGAAAACTGCGGACGAGCATCTTGCGAACATTGCCCAAGTGCTGACAAAGCTAGAAGCATGCGGCCTGCGCTTGAACAGGGACAAGTGCGCGTTCTTCAAGCAGCACTTGGAATACCTCGGGCACATCATCACGCCGGAGGGGCTGTTGAAAGGTCCTCGGAAGGTGGAGGCGATTCAGCACATGCCACCGCCTCGCGACAAGACGCAGCTGCGCTCATTCATTGGTATGGCCCAGTATTACCAAAGGTTCGTGCGCGGGCTCAGCTCACAACTTGCGCCGTTGACGCGGTTGCTCAGGAAGGACGAGCGCTGGGCTTGGGGGCCTGCACACCAGGCGTCGTTCGACCGCGTCAAGCGGCTGCTCACAGAGGATACGGTCCTCGTGCACTACGAGCCTGCGCGTCCGCTCCTATTGGCATGCGACAGCTCTGCATATGGCATCGGGGCAGTGCTCTCCCACAGGATGGACGATGGTTCCGAGCGGCCTGTTTGTTTTGCATCCCGGACCCTGTCCACAGCAGAGCGCGGGTATGCCCAGATTGAGCATGAGGCTCTCAGCCTTGTCTGGGGTGTGCGGAGGTTTCATCAATACCTGCTGGGGCGGCATTTCACTTTGCAGACGGATCACAAACCGCTTCAATTCATCCTGAGACCCGAACGCGGGGTGCCGGTGGTAGCAGCCGCGCGTATACAGCGGTGGTGTCTGTTTCTGGGTGCTTACGATTATGATATTCAGTTCCGAAGCACCGAGAAGCATGCTAACTGCGACGGTCTCTCTCGCTTGCCGTGTGCGGAGGGTCCAGCTGCGTCTGAGTTGGGCGACCGGGTCGATGTGTTCGCGCTGGGCCAGGTCCAAAGCGGGCCCGTCACGGCCAGACAGGTCGCGGTGGAATCGGCTCGTGATCCGGTGCTTGCCCGTGTCGTCCAGGCGATTTCTACGGGGAATTGGAGCGATCTGCCTTCGACACCAGCATTTCAACCTTTCACGTCACGCGCAGCGGACCTATCGTTGGTCCAACGGTGTGTAATGTGGGGAATGAGGACGGTGATTCCACTGAGGTTCAGGCAGCGGTGTTTGGAAGAACTGCATGTCAGTCACCTGGGCATCGTGAAGACCAAGTCTTGCTCGTAGCCTGTTGTGGTGGCCGGGGTTGGACAAAGACATTGAGCAGTTGGTTAAGCGTTGCGCCACGTGCCAGACAGATGCTGATAACCTGCGTCGAGCTTCGGGTCTCTGGCCTGTGCCAGACCGAGCTTGGCAGAGGGTCCATGTAGATTTTGCAGGACCGGTTAATGGCAAAATGTTTTTGATTGTGATCGATGCATTCTCTAAATGGCCGGAGGTTGTAGTAATGCAGCATACATCAGCAAACATTACAGTAGAGAAACTGCGGACAATCTTTGCTAATAAAGGGTTGCCGGAGATCCTGGTCTCTGATAATGGTCCGCAGTTCATCGCGGGTGTATTTGATGAGTTTATGCGCCAGAATGGTATTCGACATCTAAGGTCCGCACCGTATCATCCTGAGACGAATGGCCAAGCTGAGTCGTTTGTCAAGATGTTGAAGCGGGCTTTGCGCAGGGGGGGTGTTGCACCTGTGCAGACGGTGGTCGATGTCTTTTTGCTCCATTACAGGAACGCAGTTCATCCTGTCACGGGTGATTCGCCTGCCATTCGTCTCTATGGACGGGCTTTGCGGTCCAGGCTGGATTTTCTGCGACCTGGAGGGTCGGGGAGTGGGGCAATGTCGCGTCCGACGCGGCTGCGCAGCTTCGAGGTGGGGCAGCGGGTAATGGTGCGCGATTATTTCCACGGTTCCAAATGGGTGCCGGCGGGGGTCTCTGTGGTGCTGGGGCCGGCGAATTGCATGGTGCGGACTGATGGTGGGGATGTGTGGAAGCGGCACGTGGACCAAATGCATGATCGCTGTTCAGCGTCACCCCCCCCCCCCACACCTCCCCGGGCCGAACGATGCGGGACCCCCACCGGTAGTATCGCCAGCACCTGACGTTGTATCGCCGGGGCTGGTTGGGCCGACGCCAAGCGGGTCTTCGCCTGATGCCGTCCTACCCGGGGACGTCGAGCAGGCTGGGCGGTCGGGGGTAGCTGGTGTTGCGGAAAGTGCGAGTCCGGCGAGGGTGTCACCTCGACCGAGCTGGGAGGCGTCTGAGCCTGGGCTGTCTGGTGGCGCTGCCCGTCCGAGGCGGGTCAGGGTGCGGCCGCGGTATTTGGAGGATTATGAGTGTTGATGGGTTTCAGATGGTCATGTTGTGATTGTCCGTTCATCGTGTGACGGGTCATTTTACGAGGAGAGGAGTGTGCTGTGTCACGTGATTGGGTTTTCGTATATCATGCCTCGCCCGCTAGGGGTGGCAGGAGTGTACTTCTGGTCACGCAATAAAGCGGAGTTGATGCTGGCCCGCGTGCTTCTTGCGTCCCACTGCACCTCATACACTCTCGCAACGAGTTGGGGACGCAAGATTTTTGTGGGGGTTGGGTGGAGTTAAGGACTTAAAGTCACATTTTACGTTGCATGGATGTTCCTCGGGATCCTGAGCTGGTAAACAAAAATAAAATGCCTTAAACAGTAATTTATCCGCCTTGAATAAAATTAAAGCCATTTCGGGCCTCAGCCTTCGTCTGAGCAAACGTGGACCATCTCATGGCTGAATACAAAAACTTTTAAACACTGTACCAACAAGGGGAGTGATGCTGATAGTATTGAAACAATAAATACTACACAAGGCATCTTGAAATTCATAATCAAGAACACATTACAGTACGTTTATGGCAATTTTACATGACTGTATCGCGTTCTACCGACACTTCCGGTTTCTTCAGCTGCAGCTATAGCTGAGCAATCATTCAGCAGGGCAAACTGATCAACAATCTTCGCTCCACAATGACTGGACAAACATATTTCTGGGCTGGCATTGCTCAGTATAGAAAATGATCTTGTATCAGATTACTCATCGGTGATTGACAGCTTTGGCAGAATGTGCAAAAGGTGCAAAGATTTCATGTAAAGGTCAGTTCAAAGTTGAATTCGTGTTTGCTATCTCAATAATGCCATACAATACATCTTTAGACTGTTCAGACAGAGAAATTTCGATAGACAGCAAAACTAATGTACTCATTCCACAACCGTTTAATTTTGCCCATGCCCAAGGTAGATCATGGTTGACAACAATAAGGGTAACATCTGGCCAAATGAAAATGCGACGTATGCTTCCATGCTGACGCATATATTTTGGCAGGATTTTGCCTCCCTAAATTCCAAGGTCTGGATACGCTACTGACCACTACCCAATTTCACATCGTGCTTTATTCTCAGGGGCTAGTAGTTGTATTGAGCCTCGAGAACCACCATATCAAGTCTGGGCAGGAAGTTGTAATTGGGCTAAGGTATTCGAGCAATAACTTTCCTACTCTTCATTAAAAGACATCATGACATCTCTACCTCCACCATCAAATACTGACATGGAATCCCAGCATAGTGTGCATCCAAGGAATGGCACACTCATTGAGGGGAGGAATGGTCCTACCTGTGTGGCTCCAATCTGACAGTTTTAGAGTCGGGTCGAGAATCGAACACACCAAGCAGCTCGTAGACGAGTGTGCCACTTGTGCACTAACCTGTGGGACATTCATACGAGGTAGAAAAATTGGCATGTCTTCGAGTAGGTTAGACGATTGTGCGTAACTCCTTCATGTAACTTTTTGAACAAATTTCGTGTCATGTCGACATGAGTTTGTTGTGGTGTGTTGCATTTCCCTTCTTGATCAATGTCCTTGTCTCATGCTGCATGCCATTTGAGTTTGACACGTTTCCTTCTGATTGCCCTGACTTCTCAAGACCCATCATCCTCACGAGAATTCTCTCCGTTATTATTCACCTGTGTTAATGCAGTATGTGGCACCGGCTCGATGTTCCAGATTGTCTTTTGCTGCCCTTCTAGTTATTATATGATTCATGTGTTTTTGAACTGCAAAAAAATATGGTTGACTTATGATTTTAAAAAATACAAGTCTGAAGACGACGATGGTTCACGAGCGGTATTTGACGATGTAGATTGTAACAGAAGTCAAGGATGAGACAATGTGATAATGTTTGACCAAGTTATAAAAATGATCAACATGATGTGGTACGAGTAACAGGTTATTAGCTGCAAAATGTCAAAAACCCGGTTTCGTTCAACAACTTTAAAAATTTGACCTTTGCATAACCTTTAAAGGTCACAAAACAATGTTGTGGACATTAAAATAAGGAAACAGGATACGTGCTATAGCTTATTGGAGTTAGTTCGTCGAAGAAGGTCGAAAACCCGGTTCGATTCCCACAACTTTGAAAATTTGACCTTTGTGACCTTTAAAGGTCAAAGGTCAAGGATTATGACCTTTGGTGCAAAACTTCCTCTGGAACATTCCAGGAACAATATAACGTCATATAGGCTATCTGGCATTTCGCACTCCTCGGATTATCCATACTTTGATGAAATCAGCGTAAAAACAAACTTGAAGGGGGCGCCACGGGCAAGGTGTTCGAGATGGAGCAAAATGGTTTCAAGACTTTAAGTGGGGATTGACCTCAAGATTATGCATAAAAAATATTATCATCCTAGCTCTCAAAGTTTGGGCGGTCGTATGATTTTTTATGTCAAAATTCGAAATTTTCTAAGTTCATGACCTTGGGACCTTGACTTTGGGACGAAAATGAAAAATCAAGCTCCGTGGGGCTATGCAGGTGCCATTGGGCTAACCACATACCGAAACCACTGCCAGATTCGACAAACCCCTCGGAGAAGATGGATTTTTATGTCAAAATCGCAATTTTCTAAGTTCGTGACCTTGTGACCTTGGCAGGAAAATGAATAATCGAGCTCCGTGGGGCTATACAGGTGCCATTGGGCTAACCAAATACCGAAACCCCTGCCAGATTCGACAAACCCCTAGGAGAAAATGCAGATTGAAATCGGCTACCCCCTAAAAACACAATTCGCAATTTTCTAAATTTGTGACCTTGTGGCCTTGACCTTGGGACGAAAATGAAAAATCGAGCTCTGTGGGGCTATGCAGGTGCCATTGGGCTAACCAAATACCGAAACCCCTGTCAGATTCGACAAACCCCCTCGGAGAAGAAATTTTTTTTTATGTCAAAATTCGCAATTTTCTAAGTTCATCACCTTGTGACCTTGACCTTAGGACGAAAATGAAAAATCGAGCTCTGTGGAGCTATGCAGGTGCCATTGGGTTAACTACATACCGAAACCACTGCCAGATTCGACAAACCCCTCGGAGAAGATGGATTTTTATGTCAAAATCGCAATTTTCTAAGTTTTTGACCTTGTGACCTTGACCTTGGGAGGAAAATGAATAGTCGAGCTCCGTGGGGCTATGTAGGTGCCATTGGGCAAACGAAACCCCTGCCAGATTCGACAAACGCCCGAGGAGAAGATGCAAATTGAAATCGGCTTCCCCCTAAAAACACAATTCGCTAATTTCTAAGTTCGTGACCTTGTGACCTTGACCTTGGGACGAAAATGAAAAATCGAGCTCCGTGGGGCTATGCAGGTGCCATTGGGCTAACCAAATACCGAACCCCCTGTCAGATTCGACAAAAGCCCAAGGAGAAGATGAAAATTGAAATCGGCTACCCCTAAAAACACATGGCGCACCACGCCCATTCTCAGGAAAACACAACGAGATCATGATATAAACCTCCCACCAAAATTTTGTCAGGATCGGATCAAAACCCACGGAGCTATGCTCGGGACAGACAGACAGACAGACATACAGACAGACAGACAGACGCACAACAATAACGAATATAGTGGTCACTTTTTTTTTCGTTAACCAATATATTGTTTTTAATCTGCTGTTCCCATTTTCTTCAGTAAATTCAAGCTCAACTGATGTTGATAGATGTGGCTGTTTGATTGAGTGCATGGTTAAAGACTTGTTTCTTTCTTTTCTGGCTTATGTGAGTTTGATTGGTAGAGGTGCTTATTCTCATCTACCCACACTTGGCGAGTATGGCGAGAATGGCAGAACACCATCCGTGTGATTTGATAGCCTCAGATATCAGATTTGATAGCCTTATCCTGTAGTGGCCTCAAATATGCTAAAAAGAGAGGGGATTGTGCATGTAAGTGTGAAAGTTTGTTTCTGACTTTGACAAAGTTGCTTTGCCAATTAGGTTGCATCGATGCTGGGACATGCGAACAGACAAAGCCTATGAATGGATTTACGAAGTACCGATCCTGCTGTCCATTGTGGTGAGTTTGATTCACTTCCGCTTGTTATATTCATAAGCAACTCTTTTTAGTTGCCACACACTTGGAGCAACAGAATATATTTATGGGAATAAACTCTTTTTGAAACCCTCTTGCTCTGGAGGTGGTCCTAAGTTCTCGGTTTGATTTAACCAAACTATGAGTGTCGGCTGCCATTCTGGGGAAGTGCCACGAGGAGTGATGCATGATCGAACACGTCACATTCTGGAGAGACTATTTATTTGATTACCACATCTGGAGTTGTGTGGCCATTACGATCGCATTAAATATTATGAAATATACCAAATTTATTTGGTTCAATTGACTTTAGTCAACAGGTGAAGTTGAGTGAATTGGTTAATGAAAGAAACCTAAAACTGACCACCTCCTTCAATGGTATAAAGCCCCAGACACCGTAGCTGAGCACATGTAATCTTTGGATATGGCCTGATGCCAAAAGTAGCAGGAGGCGGTGGAGGACCGTCATTTCACTCACTCCAATAGGAAAGCATGGAACCCACTTGGGAATCTTGGAGTTGCTACACCTGTTTAACATCTACCACCCAAAGTAACAGCGAATGCCATTGCTTCGAAGCTACTCATGAACTCCAAGGTTGACTCGACTAAAGAAGTAAGTCATAAAGCTTTTAATAACTTCCTGACACAACTTCATCATCTCTTCAAACATCCCTACTTTCTTCTCCTGACACCTGACCTAATATAGATGTGGGCCTTTCTTCATAATAGCAAGAACAGCAGCATAAACAGATGGTATCCACCCTGAATCTCTGAATAACTTGTGACCTCTTGGATGTGACTGCTTGGCTTCCCTCTTTTCCAAACACTCATTTCACTGGTGTTATATCTTACGTTCTGGAGAGAGACGAAGGTCATTGCCATTTCAAAGCCAGGGAAACCTTCTGCTGCTCAGTCAAGCTGCCGGCTGATATCCCTGCTGTGTATGACATACAAGCTATTTGATCATGTCGTCCTGGCCAGGTTTGCCTCACTGGTGGAAACCAACCTTCTGAGAGAACATACTGGCTTGAGATCTGTTGGAAGTTGTGTTGATCAAGTACCGGCACTCACCACTCACATTGAGAATGGTTTCCAGCATGTGCGCAAGACAGATGTTGCATTCATCATTGACATTTCTTCAGCATATGGCATGACGTTGTGACATGGGTTGCTACTAAACTGTTCCAATTCCAGGCCGCAATGCATGCTCTTTCCCTCAATGCTCGGCAATCACAGGTACCGACTTTCTTTTGGAGACTGGACAAGCTCCACAAGAACCCTGAATGATGGGCTTCCCCAAAATTCTATCTTAATTTTTATGCTCTTCAACATCTATGTGAGCAACATGCCATGTACCACCTCCTGGAGATTTATGTGCGCAGTTGACATTGCTATTACCACCCAGGACCCGTGCAACACTCTGACTGAGGATTTAGGATTGATGGAACAATACTTCACCTTTTGGCAACTCCTTACAAATCCATCCAAGACCACTAGTATTGCTTTCCACCAGCAATCAAATGGCAAACGGTGACTTGCAGTTTTCCTTCTGTGGCAAACCAGTCAAGGATGAACACTTCCCAAAGTACCTTGGTGTTATTCTGGATCATAGTCTGACAAACTACTCTGGATCATAGTCTGACCAAGATTATAATCTGGAAAATTAGACCTCACTGCGAATTTACCATGGGCGTTGCCAAAGCCTGTTGAGATCAGCACCAATTACCATTAATTTTACTTCTCTTTGCTTCAGTGTCCATGATTGGCAGTAAGTTATTCAATTGCTTTTGCATGCTTCTGATTTGAGATCGGCCTTCATTTCTGTCGAAGGTTGACGTGCATGTGAGATTTTGCGACAATCTGATTGGACATTAGAAGTTGCAGATTGCTGCTCAATAAGAGAGCATTGGCAGGTGTTAAGTCCCCTTTTAGGAGGAAAGGAAGGAATCACATGTTGCAGTTAGATGACAACTCCTCACCCCCCTCCCCACACACCTCCCTACCCCCACTGAAACGGTAGAGTCAATGTAAAATGTTTCCCACTAGGGTGCTTGGTAGACGGGACATTGTGCTTTTAGAGTCGGCCAAGCTAAGGTGTCTCATCTCATGTTCTCCTTAACACCCAGGTGGTTCTCCGAGAGTGTGGCTGCGTGATGCTACATTTTCCTGTATCCACTAAAGAGGGAGGAAATTCATTGCTCCCAGAACCTGGTTGTCATAATGTGGAAGGCGGAGATTGGTTGAAGGTCTTGGGGCACAGATTGAAGGCCTCAGCAGACATTCTTTAGAAGCCTTGCGGGTGTGGATTATGCCTGGTGTTGGCTTAATGGTTCGAGGGATGGGCTTTGGATCCTCGGGTCCTGAGTTCAAATCCCGCTTGGCTATTGAATTAATACCAGGTGGGGTTGACTCAGCCTGTCATCCTTCTGAGGTTGGCAAAATGAGTACCAGCTTGCTGGGATGATTGAGCCATTTGAGTATCCTGTGTCGGAGTGGCGAACTGTCCAGGATTGTGTCCAACAGCCCAGGAGACTGCTTAGGGCGGCATCAATGCTCTGCACAGAGTATGGTCCCAATGGATTTGGATTTGGATTTGGGTGGGGATTGTAAATAGCTCTGCTCTGTGATTGCATGAAAAGACAAGAAGAAGAAGAAGCAGACATGGATGGTCTTTGCTGTGTGATTTGATCTGGCAGTTCATTTCTCTCCTGTTGCAGTGCAGTTCCATCCTGCATATCATACTTTCTTCTCGAGCCATCATCCCTTTGCTCCACCTTGTATTCTCCTATCTGCTACCTTAGGCTCTAGGCCAACCTGGCACTTGGCATATCCTTGAAACACTGTGCTATGCAAATTTTATAATTGTGAGTACGGCACCTCTGGTGAGATGGATTTACCTATTGTAATGTTTTCATGGAATTGTTTTATCTTGCATATCATTATGTAATAAATTAATATATTATCTCTGCCACCGAAGGTAAAGGAGGTTATGTTTTCACCCCTTTCTGTCTGGATGTTTGTTTGTGCACAAGAGATCTCAAAAAGTTGTGGACGGATCCGGATGAAATTTTGTGGTCTGTGACAAGGACGAACTGATTAGACTTTGGTGAATATCCGGATCCAGATCCGGATCTGACTACTAGAACTTTTAAGGTGATTCTTCACTATCGAGAGATAGAGCCGAAAACGATACATAGCACGATATCTCAAAAAGTTGTGGACGGATTTGGATGAAACTTGGTGGACAGGTTGTGTGTGTGATGAGGAAGAATGAATTCAATTTTGGTGAAGATCCGGACCTGGATCTGATAAAAAAAAAATTTAAAGCGATCTTTCACCATTGACAGATTGGGCAAAACCGATATATGTATTGTTACGGCTGTGGAAATTCGCAATACACCAAAAAGGGTCCTTAGATCAGTTATGATGCTAGGTTCATGTGTAGTTAGTCCACACCCATTGTTTAGGGGGAGTATGTGTGATTCATCCGGGCTGCGACGCTTTGAGTTAGCCATTTTTCTTTCTCTATCATTTTTAATCCAACAACCTCAAACCAACCAACGACAACGGCAAAAAAGAAACCTGCGCTAGAGCGCGGGTTTGCGCACCCCTCTGCGGTGCCAAGGCTGGCACGGGAAGGGGAGCAGGGCAGCTCCCTCCCCATTGGTAGAGGCCCGGCGTGAGGCAGTCGGAGTGGGGGCATGCCCCCCTTCGAGAGCCTTCTGGAAATTCCTTGAAGGGAGGTGGAGCCGCGAACGGGGCGGAGCCCCGCCTTACAAAAGGCAAATGGACGGCAGGCTCAAGCTCTCTCTCTCTGATCGTGCCTCATGTTGGCTGTAGCTCTCTCCGAAAAAGGCACCAGCTCTCTCTCCAAAAAGGCTCGGTCTCTCTCCTTGGGTCTCACTCTCCAAAGCGCTCATTTCCTCCTCTCTCGTTCCCGCGCTCGTGGCCTCGCGCGGCCTGTTGGTGGAGACGCGGACGGGAGGCGCCGCAGTGCGGCCTGTGGTGGACCTGCGCGTCCGGACGAGGGGTGCCGGAGAGGGTTCGCCGGCCACATGGGAGGCCAGAACCAGGCGCGACCGCGCTGATGGTAGTAGGAGAAGAGGACTCGCCGGTCCATGAGGGAAGTCACTTCTTTTCTTTTCTTTTCTTTTCGGGCTTTTGTATGTGTGTTTGCGGCGCCAGTCTTGCAAAGTAAAACCTGTATAAGTGACTGTGCTGTAAATAATTGCCTTTTATTCGGTCGTAGTGCTTTCATTTGTTCCTATTTACCTGCTTACGTGTGTGAAATTAAGTGCTTGCTTGTTGAACTGTTCCCCCGTTTCGCTTCGTCCTTTCCTTTGTTGAATCTCCATCTTGCATCACGTAAGGGATTGATAGTGGGTTTAAAACACCTGGTAACCAATCTGAACCATCAAGGTCGACGATAACTCCGCTCAGTTATCCCTGTAGCACGGAACGAGCCACTTAAGCGGTTCGTGTCCGGAGTCGATCTGTGGCGTGGTACAACCCCTCGGTACGCGACCCGTGCGAGTATTTAGGTATATCAACTTTCGGCAATTCACCCTATTTCGCGCGGGTAGAATGCGGACTGGGTTGTGGTGAGGTTAAACCCCTACCCGTGACTAGCTCCTGGCGGTCGTTCCAGGAGGGTCACGACTGAATTGTCCGTTCCGGTGGGCGACGCGTCGCGATTCGAGTTACGTGGCCGATCGCACGCTGGGCGGGCGGAATTCGTAACACTGGTGTACAGGAGTGTCGGATTCGAACCCACCTCTGTCTCCAACTAAATTCATGGGGATCGGATCAGGGGTGTGCGAAACAGGTGTGTTTCTGAGTTACAGAAACACCAAAACAAAGGGACGGAATTCCAAAACGAGTTCAGGATGGTGAAAGAAGAAAGAACGACAGCGGAGAATGAAACGTTAATGAACCACACTGTACAGATCGAACAGCTTGAAGCGAGGGCCAGATTAAAGAATAAGATGCAAGAAAGAGTAATGATGGAAGAACGAATGAGATAGGAGAAAGAAATCAGTCAATTGAAGGAAATAACGAGATTGCAGAATGAGAAACAAGAGAGACAGTGGAATAAAAAGCAAAAAAGAGTATGAATTTGAAACTGAACAACAAAAGGAAAAAACAAGGTTGGAGTACGAGGAGATAGTGACAGAAAAACGAATAAAACAGAAAAGGGAGATCAACAAAATGAAGGAAACTATGAGATTAAAGAATGAAGAACATGAGAGACGGTGGGATAGAAAACACAAAGAAAACGAGGTTGAAGTTAACCAACTCAAGGAGAGAGCAAAATTTGAGTCCACAGAGATGGAAAAACTCTGGAAAGATAAGGAAGAACTCAAAAAGTTCAGAGAAGAAGAACGACTCAAAAGGAGCCAGGAAGTAGAACAACGCAATAAGGTGGGACATGTGATATCACCACGAGGAGCAATGTTGGTGGTGCAGGACTTGATCGACGCCACTCGTCGGATGAAGGAACAATTGGGACCAACCCTAATAAAGGAGACACAAATAAAAATGGAGAAGAGGGAAGCAACAGAGACAAAGAAGGAAGTAGAAGTATTGCCAGAGACACGAGAGATAGACCGAGTCGAGAATGAATTAAATAAAACGAAGGAGGAAACAGAGACGAAGATCCAGGAAGAAACTAATAAACATCAGGTGACTGAGTTGCCAGAGACACGGGAGATAGAGGGTGAATTAGACGGGGTTAAGGACGAACACACACACACACACACACACACACACACACACACACACACACACACACACACACACACACACACACACACACACACACACACACACACACACACACACACACACACACACACAGTGGAGGACCATGAGGGGGAGCTGGCGGACTGTTTAGGGACCCGGTGCGAGCGGCTGGATAGCCTCCTTCGGAACGGAGGGAGACACTATTCTCCCTTGAAGCGAGTCACGACCAGGTGAGTTCGGTCGTGTCAAGCAGGTTCGAGGGGACGAGTGCTTCAGACAGGTGCACGTGCAGCTTGGGGGGTATGGAGGCCCCGGGAGCCCTAGAGGTGACACGAATCCCCAGCGTGATTGTCCCGGTGTGTGTGGTGAAAGGTGTGAGTGCGCCCCCGTGTGTGAGTGGTGTGATCACGAGTGTGCCGGGATGCATGCTTCCTAGCACTCCAGGTGTGAGTGGAAACCCGTGTATGAGTGAGACACCGCGCGTGAGTGTCTCCGCGTGTGTGAGTGGTATGGTGCGCTTGAGTGAAGCACGGTGTGTGAGAGGGACAGCGTGTGTGAGGTCGCTGTGTGTGAGGGAGATGACGGTGGGCATGCGGGAGCACGCAGCCGCGTCTCCCGGTGTGAGTGTAATGGTGAGGTGTGTGAGTCTCGTGACACTCGGGAGCTTGAGCGCGAGAGTGCAACGGAGACGACGGCGACAGAGGGGCAAGGGCCGGGTAGCGGCCGTAGCTATTTTGCGCACCGTGCTGGGTTTACCCAGCGGCGAGTGGCGAGGTTCGGGCCGTGCAGCGCATGAGGCCACCACGTGCGCGCTTGCGGGAGTGAAACGCGGTCTGGAAACGCCAGCGGTGGATGTTGCCGATCCCACGGACGGACCAAGGTTAAGCAGGACAATGGATTTGGACCGGATGGGTTCTCCACGCGGCCGGGTGTGTGAAGCTCCGACGGGCACAGCACATGTGTTCGCGTGGGGAACCCCTCGAAACGCGAGGTTTGCTTTTAGTGCACAGAGTGACGTCATGGCTGCACGTCGGGTTGGAATCCGGCAGGAGGGTGAATCCCTGCCGGATGGTACCATCCAAAAGGGACGAGCTACGTGAACAGATGCCATGACGTCACGGGCAAGGTGCGCAGGTTGCGAGTTGCCGCGCTGGTGCTGCGCATTTGGAAAAAAAAAGTTGAGAAAAGCAAGCCTCGCTTCGGGTGAAGAGGATTCCCAGGCAAGGGGTGGAAGACCCCCACTGGGCACTGGATGAACCACTTTTTCGGGCGAAGGGTTAGCTTAGCTTGACCGGCTTCATGGGGCGGGGTAAGTCCTCATGGGGCCCGTGGAATGGATTAGTTAGAGGGATCCAGTGCAGATTTAGGATGGGGAATGGATTTATGAGGATTTGGGGACATGGACAGACTTCGAATGTGTAGAGGGGACGTAGTTCAGCTACGTCGTGTTAAATGGAACGTGCTGTCATGTAAGGGACGACGTGGGAGCACGAAGTAGTTTGCGGATGTAGTGAGCAGGATGGCAGGATTCAGCGGTGTGTGTGGAAAGGAAAGTGTACTTGTTGAGTGAGTGAGGCCAGCGGGTCTGTATGTATGGAGTGAATGGGGAATGCATGGTGCGATGAGTGATTGGGGGGAGGAGTGATTCCCGCCCAAGGGACCCTGGGGTCAGAGTAGAGTGAGTTTGCTGGGTTAGTCAAATCTACGAAATGGAGGTCGTTTTTTTGTTGGTAGGGAAGTTGGCTCGAAACCTGTTTTGGAGGGGTGCAGGAGCCCTGTTGACGGGCTGGGAGCGTGGCTGCGAAAGGTGAGTATCGCTGAGTGGGTACCCCGGTCACCGAGCTAATCGGCCGTGCTAGGCCAAGGGCCCATGGGGGGCCGGGATAGCGTAGTGGGCACGGGAGCGGCCGCATGATGAGGGGGCCCGGGGGCACCATAGGCCACGTGGGCAGTGCGTGGGCATGGGCGACCCTCGGAAAGGGGCCCGGGAAGCCAGCCTGCCACGTGAGCATTTCAGGGGAGTCGCCATGGAGGGCACTCCCCGGTGTTTAGGGAGCTGGTAGGCTCGGAGGCAGTGTCGTGCCCAGGGGTGCCATCGTTTGGGAATCAGCAGAGGGTAGTGCCTGCCAATGGAGCCACACGTCCCAGCCACGAAACCGTGTGAAGGCACGGGCGGAAAATTGGGGGGCAAGGCCCAAAATTGTGAGGACACCAACACAGGCGACGGGAATCCTGGTTGTTAGAACCAATAGTTGAAGCGAGAGGCGCTTGTTGAAAGCCCCGGGGTAGTCTAAAGGTAAATGGATAGGGTAGATAGGAAGTTTACCCCTCCGCACCATCCATCCTTTCGCTCATGTTGTGGGCCGCTGGACCCACTCTGGACAGATCGCTGAAGTCCGAGGAGGCCATCCTGAGGCTTTGTTGGGCCTCGACACAGGACGCTAGCTCTCCCTTATTCCCCTCCGGGAAGGGAACGTCGAGGTTGGGAGTCGGCGAGGAGACGATAGGTTAGCCGAACAATGACTGTAAAGGGGGTTAGGGGACGATTTATAGTGGGGAAGTAAAAATAAAAAAATAGAAATAAAAAAAAAGTTGGGGCTAAATTGGGTTTTGACAAATTAAGGGGGTGGGTATGGACAGAGAAAGGCAAAGGCGATAGGTTGGGAGGGAGACAGTAGGTATGTCCGAGCCTGCCTTCCGAGTGGCCAGCACCACCGCACTCCGTCCACCAACCTCCAATGAAAGGCAAAGGCTGGCCAACTTCATCGGCTGGCTGTGTTACTTCAAGGCCTGTGCCGGCCCACTTCATCGGCTGGCTGTTTACTGCAAGGCCTTTCCCAGTCGGATTGTCTGCCGGCGGTGTTCGCCTGCGGTGGCCTTGTTTTGCCATGCCTTGCCTGCCCACCTTTGCCATCCATGCCTGCTGCCCTCAATTCTGCGTTTGCCCCATTCTGTTTTGCATTCCCCCCCCCCTTTGGTTCATTGCCATGTGCGCCAGGATCATTGCGCAAGCCGCGAGGACTGCCCTGTAGGCAGCTGCAACACGGGACTGCACTGGCAGCCCGTGCAACGTTTGCCAGTTCACTGCACTCATTTAAAAAGGGGGAGGCCTTGGACTGCGTTTAAGCAGCCTGGCCCCTGCTTGTGACTGTTGTTTTTCTTGCAGAGTCCATATAATAGATCCTGGGCCATGGGTTAGTGTAAAATTTGTAAGGTGTTAAGATGTACTGTACAAATGAGTGCGCCCCCGGCATGTCAGTCTTGCGCCGGCAATTTATTTAAGTCATCTGTATGAGTGGGTTTGTTTAGTTAGTTACTCAGCCCATAGGTTATTTATTTTGGGGACACGAATACCATGAATGTCGCACTCAGGGACCGAAGGTAAAACGTACTCGGGGAGAACGACACAATCTGAACCATCAAGCACACGAAAATTCGACGACTCGGGGCGAGTCTGTAAAAAAGGGAGGGGGTAGTGTTACGGCTGTGGAAATTCGCAATACACCATAAAGGGTCCTAAGATCAGTTATGACGCTAAGTTCATGTGTAGTTAGTCCACACCCATTGTTTAGGGGGAGTATGTGTGATTTCATCCGGGCTGCGACGCTTTGAGTTAGCCATTTTTCTTTCTCTATCGTTATTTTGGATCCAACAACCTCAAACTAACCAACGACAATGGCAAAAATGAAACCTGCGCGAGTGCGCGGGTTTGCGCACCCCTCTCCGGTGCCAAGGCTGGCACGGGAAGGGGGGCAGGGCAGCTCCCTCCCCATTTCTAGAGGCCCAGCGTGAGGCGGTCGCAGTGGGGGCACGCCCCCTTCGAGAGCCTTCTGGAAACGCCTCGAAGGGAGGTGGAGCCGCGAACGGGGCGGAGCCCCGCCTTACAAAAGGCAAATGGACGGGAGGCTCAAGCTCTCTCTTTGATCGTGGCTCATGTTGGCTGTAGCTCTCTCCGAAAAAGGCACTAGCTCTCTCTCCAAAAAGGCTCGGTCTCTCTCCTTGGGTCTCGTTCTCCAAAGCGCTCCCTTCCTCCTCTCTCGTTCCCGCGCTCATGGCTCGGTGCGGCCTGTTGGTGGAGACGCGGACGGGAGGCGCCGCAGTGCGGCCTGTGGTGGACCTGCGCGTCCGGACGAGGGGTGCCGGAGAGGGTTCGCCGGCCGTGAGGGAGGCCGGAACCAGGCGCGACCGTGCTGACGGTAGTAGGAGAGGAGGACTCGACGGTCCATGAGGGAAGTCACTTCTTTTCTTTTCTTTTCGGGCTTTTGTTTGTGTGTTTGTGGCGCCAATCTTGCAAAGTAAAACCTGTATAAGTGACTGTGCTGTCAATAATTGCCTTTTATTCGGTCGTAGTGCTTTCCTTTGTTCCTATTTGCCTGCGTTTGTTCCTATTTGCCTGCTTACGTGTGTGAAATAAAGTGCTTGCTTGTTGAACTGTTCCCCCGTTTCGCTTCGTCCTTTCCTTTGTTGAATCTCGATCTTGCATCACGTAAGGGATTGATAGTGGGTTTAAAACACCCGGTAACCAATCTGAACCATCAAGCTCGACGATAACTCCTCTCGGTTATCCCTGTAGCACGGAATGGTCCGCTTAAGCGGTTCGTGTCCGGAGTCGACCTGTGGCGTGGTTCAACCCCTCCGTAAGTTACCCGTGCGAGTACTTTGGTATATCGACTTTTGGCGATTCACCCTATTTCGTGAGGGTAGAATGCAGACTGGGTTGTGGTGACGTTAAACCCCCACCCGTGACGAGCTCCTTGGCGATAGTTCCAAGAGGGTCACGACTGAATTGTCCGTTCCAGTGGGCAACGCGTCGCGATTCGAGTTACGTGGCTGATCGCATGCCGGGCGGGCGAAATTCGTAACAATATATATATATATATATATATATATATATATATATATATATATATATATATATATATATATATATATATATATATATATATATATATATATGTATATGTATTGTTGCGAATTCGTGCCCGCCGGCGTGCGAGCGGCCACGTAACTCGAATCACGGCACGTCGCCCACCGGACGGACAATTCCGTCGTGACCCTCTCGGACTAACGCCAGGAACTAGTCACGGGTGGGCCTTTCGGCCTCACCACGATCGTGCCAATCGGCCCCCCGCATGGAATAGGGTTGTTCGCGAAATTCGACCTACGTAAGTACCCACACGGAGGGTAGACCGGGCGATGGCACCTCGCCGCAGGTCGACTTCGGACATGGGCCACTTTAAGCGACCCGTTCCGTACTATCGGGATAACCGAGCGGTGTTATCGTCAACCTCGACGCTTCCGATTAATTATCGGGCATATTTAGCCCACTACCAACCCTTTAAGTGAAGTAAGATGGAGATTCAATTAAAGAAAAGACGAAGCGAAACGTGAAAAACAGTTCAACATAAGGCACATTTATTTCGCGGCAAACGGAAAGCACACATGTACAATTACAACAATTATGCACCAAAAGCAAATGTAACAAAAGGAACACAACAATGCAGATCTATTACCGACTACATAAGCACACGGCAACACTTACACAGTTTTACTTTACAGATGGCGCCGACAACACATATACTCAAAAGCAAAAGAAAAGGGCCACCCTCAAATACAAGGGGGCAGACGGGCCTGTGGGCCGAGACCACGTGGAGCCTACCCGTCTTGTGATGAGCCGCAAAATGTCGCGGTGGTGCCCCGACTCCGCGCTCCTCCGCGGGTTTCGTTGGCACTGCTTGGAATGGGGTGGGAACGGGGCCCCCTTTTCACACTATCTCAGCGCGGGGAGAAACAGGGGGGGTTGTTGATGCTCTGGGGAAAGAGGATAGCTGGCTTGCGTGGGTCCCGCGACGAGCGACTCCACTGCGACCTCGACCGCGTTCCCAGCTTCCCCTCTCTGCAGCTCCCCGACAGACTCCGAACCCTGACAGACCGACTCTCCTCCAGACCCGTCTTGACTGCTGCTGCCACACTCCGCCGCCGCCACACCTCTCCAACTCGCCCGAGCCCAAAACAGAAACTGACTGAATTTGCCCCGTGCTCGGCGCTTTATAGTATGGCAGGAGAATCCATATGCAAATTTCCGGATCCGGATGAGCTCGGGGGCAGAGCCACGCTCGCCCATTGGACGGAGGAAAAGTGGGCGTGAACCTCCCCTGATCCTCGAATTTGCATATATCGATTCTCCTCCGACGCGCCTGGAGGCGGGGCCAAATCGCCCCGCGCTTAATGATTGGACGGATCGGAAGTGGGCGTGTATCATTCCTGATCCGACTTCCCCTCGGAAAGGCCGCTCTTTGGACCCGCGGCTCAGCGCGCGCCCTGTACGAGGCCAGGACAGCCTGACGCTCGGTGTTCACAAGCGGCGCGGGAATGGCCGCAGAAGGAGAAGAGGTGAGGGTGGTGGAGGGTTTATTGTGGTGGTTTATGGCCATGGCGACGCTTGGAATGGTGGTGATGCGATGTTTGCGGTTGGTGGTTGTTGTGTGATGGAGGTTGAGACGTGGTTGGTTCAAAATAAAGATAGAACAGAAAAACGGCTATCTTAAAGGGTCGCAGCCCGAATGAATCACATTTATTCCCTCTAAACAATGGGTTTGGGGCTAACTACACATGTACTTACAGAGATATCTCACCTACGGGACCTGAATGGTGGTTTGCGAATTTCCTCAACCACAACACTACCCCCTCCCCTTTTTACAGACTCGTCCCGAGTCGTCAAATTTTCGTGTGCCATCATGTGTAGTTCTCCCCTAGTACGTTTTACCTATGGATCCCTGAGTGCAACATTCATGGTATTAGTGTCCCCAAAATAAATAACCTGAGGGCTGAGTAACTACCGAAACAAACCCACTCACACGGACGACTTAAATAAAATTGCCGGCGCTAAGACAGACATGCCGGGGGCGCACTCATATGTACAGTACATCTTAACCTTAACTTACAAATTTACACTAAACCATGGCCCAGGATCAATGGACTCTGCAAAAAGAAAGCAGTTAGCAGTGAGCCAGGCTGCTCGCATGCAGTCTCTGGCTCAAACAATGCAGGTGACAGGGAACGACAGGGAAAATGAACCCAGTGAACCACTACGGTGCATGGGCTGCACAAACGCAGTCTCCGTGCCAGCTCAAGTGGCACATGCAATGAGCACAACGGATGGATGGATGGATGAATGGATGAATGGATGGACGCAAACACGGTGCACGGGCCACCACTGCAGGCTCGTGTTGTAGCTGCCAACAGGGCAGTTCTTGCAGCTTGCAAACTGTTGCTTTTATCCTGGCGCACATGGAAATGAACAGGGGGGGGGGGTGGGCAAAGCAAAATTGAACGGGGCTGGTGAACAGGGGCAGTGGGCATGGCATGGCAAAGGCAGCAGGCAAACAAAGCCTGCAGAACAGGGCCGCTGCAGGCAAACACAGCCGGCAGATGAACTGGCCAGCACAGGCCTTGAAGTAAACAGCTGCTGACGATCCAGCCGGCACAGGCCTCGCAGCAAAACAACAGCCGATGAAGTTGGCCGGCCTTTGCCTTGCAGTGCAGGTTGGTGGAGGGAGTGCGGTGGTGCTGGCCACTCAGAAGGCGGGCTCGGACCTGCCTACTGTCTCCCTCCCACCTATCGCCTTTGCCTGTCACTGTCTATACCCACCCCCTTAATTTGTCAAACCCAATTTAGCCCCAACTTATTTTTTTGGTTGTTTTTAATTTTACTTCCCCACTATAAATCGTCCCCTAACCCCCTTTTTCATCCTTGTTCGGCTAACCTATCCTGTCACCGAGCCTACTCCCAACCCCTACGTTCCCTTCCCGGAAGGGAACAAGGGAGAGCTATCGTCCTGTGTCGGGGCCCAATTCAAGCCCCAGGATGGCCTCCCCAGACTTCAGCGATCTATAACACAAAGTGGGTCCAGCGGCCCACAACGAGAGCGAGGGGATGGATGGTGCGGAGGGGTACACTTCCTAATCTACCCTAACCATTTAACTGTTAAACTACCCCGGGGCTTTCAACAAGCGCCTTTCGCTTAAACTATTGGTTCTAATAACCCAGATTCCCGTCGCCTGTGTTGGTGTCTTCACAATTTCGGGACTCGCCCCCCAATTTTCTTTCCGTGCCCTCACATGGTCTCATGGCTGGGACGCGTGGCTCCCCTTGGCAGGCACGACCCTCTGCCGATTCCCCTATGATGGCACCCCCGGGCACTACACTGCCTCCGAGCCTACCAGCTCCCTAAACACCGGGGAGTGCCCCCCATGGCACCTCCCCTGAAACGCACACGTGGCAGGCTGGCTTCCCAGGCCCCTTTCCGAGGGTCAACCGTGCCCACAACACTGCCCACGCGGCTCACGGCGCCCCAGGCCCCCGCACCAAGCGGGCGCACCCGTGCCCACGATGCTATCCCGGCCCCCCATGGGCCCTTGGCCTACTACGGCCGACTAGCCTGGTGCCCGGGGTACCCACTCAGCGATACTCACCTTTCGCAGCCACGCTCCCAGCCCATCAACAGGGCTCCTGCACCCCTCCAAACGGGTTTCGAGCCTACACTCCCACCAACAGCAAAACGACTTCCATTTTTCAATTTGACTAACCCAGCTAACTTACTTTATACTGACCCCGGGGTCCCTTGGGCGGGAGTCACTCCTCCCCCCAATCACTCATCGCACCATGCATTCCCCATTCACTCCATTCACACAGACCCACTGGCCTCACTCACTCACCAAGCACACGTACTCACCTCACAACCCACAACTCTTCAACACACACACCGCTGAACTCTGCCATCCTTCTAACTACATCCCCTAACTAACTCGTGCTCCCACGTGGTCCCTTAAACTACAGCACGTTCCTTTTAACCTACGTAGCTAAGCTACGTCCCCGCTACACATTCAAAGTCTGTCACTGTCTCCAAATAATCCCATTAATCAATTTACCAACCTAAAGCTCACTAAATCCCTCGAACTAATCCATTCCACGGACTCCATGAGGACTTACCCCTGCCCCATGAAGTCGGTCTAACTAAGCTAACCCTTACCCCTAACTAGTTCCATCCTGTGCCCTGGTAAGGGGGTCTTCCACCCTTTGCCCAGGAATCCTGTTCACCCGAAAGTGAGGCTTGTTTTTTTTTTTGTTTTTTTTTTCATCGCGCAGCACCAGCGCGGAAACTCACAACCTGCGCACCAGCGCGGCAATTCACAGCCGCGCACCTTTGGCGTGACGTCATGGCAGCTGTTCGCGTCCCTCGTCCCTCTTGGACGGTACCATCCGGCAGGGATTCACCCTCCTGCCGGATTCCAACCACACACGCAGCCATGACGTCACCCGGCGCATAAAAAAAACACAAGCCCCACGTCTCGAGGGGTTCCCCACGCGAACACATGTGCTCTGCCCGTTGGAGCTTCACACACCCGCCCGCGTGGAGAACCCGTCCGGTCCAAATTCGTAATCCTGCGGGATCGGCAAATCCACCGCGTGCGTTCCGGACCGGGACTTCATTCCCGCAAGCGAGCACGTGGGGGCCTCGTGCGTTGCACAGCACGGACCTCGCGCTCGCTGCTGGGTGAACCCGGCGCGGTGCTCAAAACAGCTACAGCCGCGACCCGGCTTTTGTCCCTCTGTCGCCGTTGTCGTCGCCATTCAACCCACGCACACCTGTGTGTTACGACGCTCACAGTCCATTCCATCACATTCACCCCGGGAGACGCGGCTGCATGTTCACACATGCCCACCGACATCTCCCTCACACACAGCGACCTTACACACACTGTCTCCCTCACACTCGGCCGCTCACTCACGCATGCCACCTCCCTCGCACACGTGGCTGCACTCACTCGCGGCCTTCCACTCACTCGTGCCATTTCCCTCACACGAACCACACCACTCACACACGTGGGGGAACTCGCCCGCGGTGCCTCATTTACACACGGCGTGCTGGGAAGCACGCACTCCGGCACACTCGCCACCACACCACTCACACACGGGGACGCACTCACACCTTGCACCACACACACTGGGACAACCACACTGGGGATTCGTGTCCCCACAAGGGTCTCCTGGGCCTCTATACCCCCAAGCTCTCCGTGCACCTGTCCACAGCACTCCTACCCTCGACCTCGCTCGACACGACCGAACCCACCTGGTCGTGACTCGCCTCAAGGGGGCATACTCCCTCCCCTCGTTCCTGGATGAGGCCATCCTGCTGCTCGCACCGGGTCCCTACACATTCCGCGAGCTCACCCCCATTATCCTCCACTACCTCCGTGTGTGTGTGTGTGTCTCTAACCCCGTCCTCCAATTCATCGTGTAGTCTTCCCTCTATCGTTCCCATCTCCCGTGTCTCTGCCAACTCAGTCACCTCTTCACCCTTTACCTCCCTTGTCTCAACTATTATTTCCGTCTCTTCCCTTGTTATCTCCCTCGTGCACGTCTCCGTCACCCCAATTAGTTTTTCCCTCTCGGTCACCGTCACTGTTGCTTTCTCCGTCACCTTCACACTTCTCGCCCAACACGTCCCCCGAATTATTGTCCTCACCCGCCTCCACTGCGGGCCTGACAACCGTTGCACTCCCTCCCAGCTCGTTCGCTCCCACACGTGGCGTCGCCATTTTAAGCTCCCCGGTTACTGCCTTCATGCCCGCCTGCAGGCTTCGGCCCATGTTCTGCGTCTCACCCCGCAGTTCTTTCATTTCTTCCTTCATTTTGAGTGCGTTTGTTTCCATATTCGTTTTCACTTCGTTCATTTGCTTGATCATGCCTTTTATTTCGTTTTTCATTTCATTTGTGTTTGTATCCATCTTTTCTGTCATTGCCGCCAGCATGGCGCAAAGCTGGGCCATGTCGGGTGCACTCAGCTGAGCCGATTCGGCAAGGATCGGGGGGTTTTGGCGGAGAGGGGGAGGGGAGGTGTCATACACCGCGGCCACCGCCGCACCGATTTCGGCCTCTGGGTTCAGTTGGGCGAGTTCATGTTCCTGCACAACCAACATTTCCTGCATGGAGATTTCATCCTGGACCATGGATTCTACACATTCTAAATCCATTTCTAATACCCCCGGCTCCCGCTCGCCTTGAGACGCCATCTTATTTCTCGTAAAGGGTTAATTTGAATCGCTCGTAATTTGGAGGGAATCGGGGGTCGCTCCTCTCACCCCTGGACCGATTCCCGTGAATTTAGCTGGAGACAGGAGAGCCCGTTTTCCCGCTCTCCGACACCAGTGCCGTGAGGAGGGGGATGGGTTTGTATATCACTCCTGACACCAGTGTTGCGAATTTGCGCCCGCCGGCGTGCGAGCGGCCACGTAACTCGAATCGCGGAACGTCGCCCACCGGACGGACAATTCCGTCGTGACCCTCTCGGACTAACGCCGGGAACTAGTCATGGGTGGGCCTTTCGGCCTCACCACGATCGTGCCAATCGGCCCCCCGCGTGGGATAGGGTTGTTCGCCAAATTCGACCTACCTAAGTACCCACACGGAGGGTAGACCGGGCGATCGCACCTCGCCGCAGGTCGACTTCAGACACGGGCCACTTTAAGCGACCCGTTCCATACTATCGGGATAACCGAGCGGTGTTATCGTCAACCTTGACGGTTCCGATTAATGATCGGGCGTATTTAGCCCACGACCAACCCTTTACGTGAAGTAAGATGGAGATTCAATTAAAGAAAAGACGAAGCGAAACGGGAAAAACAGTTCAACATAAAGCACATTTATTCCGCGGCAAACGGAAAGCACACATATACAATTACAACAATTATGGACCAAAAGCAAATGTAACAAAAGGAACACAACAATGCAGATCTACTACCGACTACGCGAGCACACGGCAACACTTACACAGTTTTACTTTACAGACGGCGCCGACAACACATATACTCAAAAGCAAAAGAAAAGGGCCACCCTCAAATACAAGGGGGCAGACGGGCCTGTGGGCCGAGACCGCGTGGAGCCTACCCGTCTTGTGATGAGCCGCAAAATGTCGCGGCGGTGCCCCGACTCCGCGCTCCTCCGCGGGTTTCGTTGGCACTGCTTGGAATGGGGTGGGAACGGGGCCCCCTTTTCACACTATCTCAGCGCGGGGGGAAACAGGGGGGGTTGTTGATGCTCTGGGGAAAGAGGATAGCTGGCTTGCTTGGGTCCCGCGACGAGCGACTCCGCTGCGACCTCGACCGCTTTCCCGGCTTCCCCTCTCTGGAGCTCCCCGATAGACTCCGAACCCCGACAGACCGACTCTCCTCCAGACCCGTCTTGACTGCTGCTGCCACACTCCGCCGCCGCCACACCTCTCCAACTCACCCGAGCCCAAAACAGAAACTGACTGAATTCGCCCCGCGCTCGGCGCTTTATAGTACGGCAGGAGAATCCATATGCAAATTTCCGGATCAGGATGAGCTCGGGGGCGGAGCCACGCTCGCCCATTGGACGGAGGAAAAGTGGGCGTGAACCTCCCCTGATCCTCGAATTTGCATATATCGATTCTTCTCGGACGCGCCTGGAGGCGGGGGCCAAATCACCCCGCGCTTAATGATTGGACGGATCGGAAGTGGGCGTGTATCATTCCTGATCCGACTTCCCCTCGGAAAGGCCGCTCTTTGGACCCGCGGCTCAGCGCGCGCCCTGTACGAGGCCAGGACAGCCTGACGCTCGGCGTTCACAAGCGGCGCAGGAATGGCCGCAGAAGGAGAAGAGGTGAGGGTGGTGGAGGGTTTATTGTGGTGGTTTATGGCCATGGCGACGCTTGGAATGGTGGTGATGCGATGTTTGCGAGAGCGAGTTGTGAAGGTAAAGGTCGTGGATGTTGGCGTTGTTGTTGTTGTGAAGCGGCGTTGCGGTTGGTGGTTGTTGTGTGATGGAGGTTGAGACGTGGTTGGTTCAAAATAAAGATAGAACAGAAAAACGGCTATCTTAAAGGGTCGCAGCCCGAATGAATCACATTTATTCCCTCTAAACAACGGGTTTGGGGCTAACTACACATGTACTTACAGAGATATCTCACCTACGGGACCTGAATGGTGGTTTGCGAATTTCCTCAACCACAACAGTATATATATATATATATATATATATATATATATATATATATATATATATATATATATATATATATATATATATATATATATATATATATGTATATATATATGTATATGTGTATATATATATATATATATATATATATATATATATATATATATATATATGTATATATATATATATATATATATATATATATATATATGTGTATATATGTATGTATATATATATATATATATATATATATATATATATATATATATATATATATATATATATATATATATATATATATATATATATATATATACACATATGTATATATATGTATGTATATATTGTTGCGGTTTTCGCGCCCGCCGGCGTGCTGACGGCCACGTAACTCGAATCGCGGCACGTCGCCCACCGGACGGACAATCCAGTCGTGACCCTCTCGGACTAACGCCGGGAACCAGTCACGGGTGGACCTTTCGGTCTCACCGCGATCGAGCCAATCAGCCCCCGCGTGGGATAGGGTTGCTCGCCAAATTCGACCTACCTAAGTACCCACGCGGAGGGTAGACCGGGCGATCGCACCTCGCCGCAGGTCGACTTCGGACACGGGCCACTTACGCGACCCGTTCCGTACTATCAGAATAACCGAGCGGTGTTATCGTCGACCTCGACGGTTCGATTAATTATCGGGCGTATTCAGCCCACTACCAACCCTTTACGTGAAGCAAGATGAGGATTCAATGGAGGAAAAGACGAAGCGAAGCGGGAGAACAGTTCAACAATAAAGCACATTTATTCGCGGCACACGGGAAGCACACAAATACAATTCCACCAAATGCACACAGAAAAAACACAATTCCATTTACACAAAAAGCAAATATAAAAGCGAAAACAATGCAGAGCTAATACCGACTACCGAGCACACGGCAACACTTATACAATTCTACTTCACAGACGGCGCCGACAACACATACCCAAAACCAAGGAAAAGAAATCCCCCAAGAATGAGGCAGGCCTGAGGCCGAGACCGGGTCGCGCCTACCCGTCTGGTGATGAGACGCGGAGCGGCGATGGCGCCGGACTCCGCGGGCCTCGCGGACAGTGCCTGGCAGGGGGTGGGAAAAAGGGGCCCCCTTGGTCGCACTATCTCAGCGCGGGGGGAAACAGGAGGGGGTTGCTGATGCTCGGGGTATAGAGGATCTTTATTATCCCTGGTGTGCGTCTCCACCTCGGCCAGGTCGCGCTGCCGGCCTCCCTCGGGCGTGCAGCTCCTGGCACCGACGCGAGCACCCCCTCGTCTGCCTTCGCCGCTGCCGCCTCTCCGCCTCTGGACTCTCCACCCTGGACTCTTCTTTGGGCTCCCCTCGTTCGACTCTCTTCAGCTTCTCCAGCTACTGCAGGCTTCGGGCTCCAGACTTCCACACTGCTCTCCACCCTCCGACTCCTTCTCGTTCCGCTGACTGACGAACACCGTCCTTTTATCCCCCCGTAGCTTCGCCTTTGACCCCCTCCCTTTGACCTTTCACCTCGCTCCCCATTGGCCCGAGAAAAAGTGGGCGTGAAGGCTTTTTGATCCACAAATTTGCATATATCGATCGTTCTGGAGGCGGGGCCAAATCGCCCCTCGCTCACCGATTGGACGGCAAAAAGTGGGCGTGTGTCGTTTTTGATCCGTTTTTGAAGCACAAAATCCGTGATTTTGTACACGCTGTTCAACGTGCGCCCTGCACGAGTCCAACACCGGTACCCACAGCGGGGCAAGAACGGTGGCGATGCTACGGTTGCGAGGTGTGACGTGAAGGTCGTGGCGGTTGTGGTGAAGCGGTGTTGTGGTTGGTGGTTGATGTTGTGGTTGTGGTGGTAATCATGGCGGTTGGTCCAAAATAAAGATAGTAAAAGAAAAACGGCTATCCTGAAGAGTCGCAGCACGTATAAATGACATGTATTCCCACTAGACAACGGGTTTGGGCCTAACTACACATGCACTTACCGAGATACCTCACCTAAGGGACCTGAATGGTGGTTTGCGAATTTGGTAACCACAACACTACCCCTTCCCTTTTTACAGACTCGTCCCGAGTCGTCAAATTTTCGTGTGCCATCATGTGTAGTTTTCCCCTAGTACATTTTACCTACGGATCCCTGAGTGCGACATTCATGGTATTCGTGTCCCCAAAATAAATAACCTGAGGGCTGCGTAACTATCTAAACAAACTCACTCACACGGACGACTTAAATAAAATTGCCGGCGCTAAGACATACATGCCAGGGGCGCACTCATATTTACAGTACATCTTAACCTTAACTTACAAATTTTACACTAAACCATGGCCCAGGATCATTGAACTCTGCAAAGAAAAGCAGTTAGCAGGGAGCCAGGCTGCCCACATGCAGTCTCTGGCTCAAAACAATGCAGGTGACAGGGAACGTGGCTGGCTGCTCACACGCAGTCCAAGGCCTTCCCTTTTGAACTGAACGCAGTGAACCACAACGGTGCATGGGCTGCACAAACGTAGTCTCCGTGCCAGCTCAAGCGGCACACGCAATGAGCACAACGAATGGATGCATGAATGGATGGACGCAAACACGGTGCACGGGCCGCCACTGCAGGCCCGTGTTGTAGCTGCCAACAGGGCAGTTCTCGCAGCTTGCAAACTGCTGCCTTGCGGATCCTGGCGCACATGGAAATGAACAGGGGGGGGCAAAGCAAAAATTGAACGGGGCTGGTGAACGTGGGCAGTGGGCATGGCATGGCAAAGGTGAGCAGGCAAACACAGCCCGCAGAAGAAGGCCGCTGCAGGCAACATAGCGGGCAGATGAACTGGCCGGCACAGGCCTTGAAGCAAACACGGCCAGCCGATGGCACAGGCCTTGCAGCACAGCAGCTGCAGACGATCCAGCCGGCACAGGCCTTGCAGCAAAACAACAGCTGCCGATGAAGTGGGCCGGCCTCCGCCTTGCAGCAACGCAGCCAGCAGATGAAGCTGGCCAACCTTTGCCGTTCAGTGGAGGTTGGTGGAGGGAGTGCGGTGGTGCTGGCCACTTGGAAGGCGGGCTCGGACCTACCTACCTGTCTCCCTCCCAACTATCGCCTTTGCCTGTCACTGTACATACCCACTCCCTTAATTTGTCAAACCCCAATTTAGCCCCAACTTATTTTTTTGTTGTTTTTATTCTTACTTCCCACTATAAATCGTCCCCTAACCCCCTTTATCGTCCTTGTTCGGCTAACCTATCCTGTCACCTAGCCTACTCCCAACCCCTACGTTCCCTTCCCGGAGGGGAATAAGGGAGAGCTAACGTCCTGTGTCGAGGCCCAACGAAGCCTCAGAATGGCCTCCCCAGAGTTCGGCGATCTATAACCAAAGTGGGTCCAGCGGCCCACAACGACAGCGAGGGGATGGATGGTGCGGAGGGGTACACTTCCTAATCTACCCTATCCATTTAACTGTTAAACTACCCCGGGGCTTTCAACAAGCGCCTCTCGCTTAAACTATTGGTTCTATAAACCCAGATTCCCGTCGCCTGTGTTGGTGTCCTTACAATTTCGGGCCTCGCCCCCCAATTTTCTCTCCGTGCCCTCACACGGTCTCCTGGCTGGGACACGTGGCTCCCTTTGGCAGGCACGACCCTCTGCCGATTCTCCCGCTATGGCACCCCCGGGCACTACACTGCCTCCGAGCCTACCAGCTCCCTAACACCGGGGAGTGCCCCCCATGGCACCTCCCCTGAAACGCACACGTGGCAGGCCGGCCTCCCGGGCCCCTTTCCGAGGGTCACCCGTGCCCACAACACTGCCCACGCGGCTAATGGCGCCCCGGGCCCCCACACCAAGCAGGCGCACCCGTGCCCACTACTCTATCCCGGCCCCCCATGGGCCTATGGCCTACCGCGGCCGACTAGCCTGGTGCCCGGGGTACCCACTCAGCGATACTCACCTTTCGCAGCCACGCTCCCAAGCCCGTCAACAGGGCTCCTGCACCCCTCAAAATGGGTCTCGAGCCTACACTCCCACCAACAACAAAACGACCTCCATTTTTCAATTTGACTAACCCAGCTAACTCACTCTACACTGACCCCAGGGTCCCTTGGGCGGGAGTCACTCCTCCCCCCAATCACTCATCGCACCATGCATTCCCCATTCGCTCCACTCACACAGACCCACTGGCCTCACTCACTCAACATGTCTCCACATCATAACTCACCAACAACTCTTCAACACACACACCACTGAACTCTGCCATCCTTCTAACTACATCCCCTAACTAACTCGTGCTCCCACGTCGTCCCTTATACTACAGCACGTTCCTTTTAACACTACGTAGCTAAGCTACGTCCCCGCTACACATTCACAAGTCTGTCACTGTCTCCTAACTCATTTTATTTCCCAACCTAAATCTGGCTACAATCCCTCTAACTAATCCATTCCACGGACTCCATGAGGACTTACCCCTGCCCCATGAAGTCGGTCTAACTAAGCTAACCCTTCCCCCTAACTAGTTTCCATCCTGTGCCCAGGCCAAGGGGGTCTTTCACCCCTTGCCCAGGAATCCTGTGCACCCGAAAGTGAGGCTTGCTTTTTTTTTCTTTTTTTTTTCATGCGCAGCACCTGCGCGGCAACTCAGAGCTCGCGCACTTTACACCTGCCCGTGACGTCATGCAGCTGCACGTGTTCCTCGTCCCTCCTTGGACGCTACCATCCGGCAGAGATACCCCTCCTGCCGGATTCCAACCACACGTGCAGCCATGACGTCACCGTGCGCAAAAAAAAAACACAAGCCCCACGTCACGAGGGGTTCCCCACGCGAACACATGTGCTTTGCCCGTTGGAGCTGAACACACACGATCGCGTGGAGAACCCGTCCGGTCCAAATCCGTAGTCCTGCCTAAACTTTGTCCGTCCGCGGGATCGGCAAATCCACCGCGTGCGTTTCCGGACCGGGACTTCACTCTCGCAAGCGAGCACGTGGTGGTCTCGTGCGTTGCACAGCACGAACCGCGTGCTCGCGGCTGGGTGAACCCGGCACGGTCCCCGAAACAACCACAGCCGCTACTCGGCTTTCTTTCCTCACATGTCTCCGTCGTCGCCATTCAACCCACGCACACCTGCGTGTTACGACGCACACAGTCCACTCCATCACATTCACACGGAGAGACGCGGCTGCGTGCTCCCGCATGCCAACCGACATCTCCCTCACATACCGCTCTCTCACACACACGGTCTCCCTTGCACACAGCGACCTTGCACACGGCCGTTCACTCACGCGTGCCTCACTACTCTCACACCGTGCCTCATCCACACACGCGGGGGCACTCACCCGCGGTACCTCACTCATACACACGGCGACACTCACACACGGTGCCTCTTCCACACACCGTGCCTCACTCATACACGCGGGGGCACTCACCCGCGGTACCTCACTCATACACACGGCGACACTCACACACGCGGTCTCTTCCACACAACGTCCCTCACTCATACACGCGGGGGCACTCAACCGCGGTGCCTCATCCACACACCGTGCCTCACTCATACACGCGGGGGCACTTAACCGCGGTGCCTCATCCACACACGCGGGGGCACTCACCCGCGGTTCCTCACTCATACTGGCCGTTTCACTCACACACACGGCCTCTTCCAAACACGGCGTGCTGGGAAGCACGCACTCTGGCACCATCGCCACCACACCACTCACACACGGGGTCGCTTCCACACACGGGGACGCACTCACACCTTGCACCACACACACGGGGACAACCACACTGGGGATTTGTGTCCCCACAAGGGTCTCCGGGGCCTCTACACCCCCCAAGCTCTCCGTGCACCCGTCCACAGCACTCGTCCCCCAAACCTCGCAAAGCACGACCGAACTCACCTGGTCGTGACTCGCCTCAAGGGGGCATACTCGCTCCCCTCGTTCCTGGAGGGGGCCATCCAGCTGCTCGCACTGGGTCTCTACCCAGTCCGCCAGCTCACCCCCATTATCCTCCACTACCTCTGTGTGTGTGTGTGTGCGTCACTTACCCCGTCTTCCTCGTGTAGTCTTTCCTCTATTTTTTCTATCTCCCGTGTCTCTGCCAACTCTTCCCCCTTTACCTCCCTTGTCTCCACCATTATTATTTCCTTTGTCACGGCCTTCATGCCCGCCTGCAGGCTTCGGCCCATGTTCTGCGTCTCACCCCGGAACTTTTTCATTTCCTCCTTCATGTTTGTTTCCATTCCGTTTATTTGCTTGTTCA
>NC_140963.1:22707300-22719800 GCF_056783735.1 Eptatretus burgeri
CCCTGGCGTTTCCGGACCGGGTTTCACTCCCGCAAGCGCTCACGTGGCGGCCTCGTGCGTTGCAGAGCACAGACCTCGCGCTCGCTGCTGGGCAAACCTGGCACGGTTCCCAATACAGCTACGGCCGCTACCCGGCCCTTATCCCTCTGTCCCCGTCGTCTCCGTTCCACGCACACACTCCTGCGTGTTACAACGCTCAGACTCCACTCCGTGACATTCACCCCGGGAGACGCGGCTGCATGTTCACACATGCCCACCGTCTTCTCCCTTTCGTACCGCTCTCTTACACACTGTCTCTCACACGGACCCTCTCACACAGGGGGTCTCACTCGCACAATGCGTGCTGGAAAGCACGCATCTCTGCACACTCGCAAACACACACACCTGCACAACCACACTGGGGATTCGTGTCCCCACAACGGTTCCCAGGGCCTCCATACCCCCCAAGCTGCACGTGCACCCGTCCACAGCACTCGCCCCCTTGACTCCGCCCGGAACGACCGAACCCACCTGGTCATGACTCGCTTCAAGGGAGAATAGCGTCTCCCTCTGTTCCCGAAGGAGGCCATCCAGCTGCTTGCACCGGGCCACAAAACAGTCCGCCAGCTCGCCCCCATTAAGCCTCGCTAACTCCGTGTGTGTGTGTGTTCTGTTCCTTTAACCCCATCTTTATCCTGCAGTCTCTCCTCTATTTTTTCTATCTCCCGAGTCTATACATTTTATTTTTGTTGCCTCTTCGTGTCTATTACTTTCTTCCCAGATCCTCGTCTCTGTTTCCTCCTTCGTTCCATTTAATTTATTCTCGACTCGGTCTATCTCCCGTGTCTCTGGCAATACTTCTACTTCCTTCTTTGTCTCTGTTGCTTCCCTCTTCACCATTTTTATTTGTGTCTCCTTTAATAGGGTTGGTCCTAACTGTTGCTTCATCCGACGAGTGGCGTCGATCAAGTCCTGCACCACCGACATTGCTCCTTGTGGTGCTGTCACACATCCCACCTTATTGCGTTGTTCGACTTCCTGGCTCCTTCTGAGTCGTTCCTCCTTTCGGAACTTCCTGAGTTCTTCGTTCTCCCTCCGGAGTTTTTCAATCTCCGTGGACGCCAATCTTGCTCCCCGTTTTAGTTGTTCAATTTCAAACTCACATTGTTCTTGTTTTCTACCCCACAGTTTCTCCTGCTCTTCATTTTCCAATCTCATCGTTTCTTTCAATTGGCTCATTTCCTTCCTTTGTTTCATTCGCTGTTCTCTCACTACTCTTCCTTGTTTCCTCTCCTGTCCTCCCTTCTCCAGTTTTGTTGTTTGATTCATTTGGTTAATCTCCATTTTGTGTTTCATTTGCTGTTCTCTCCCTACTCTTCCTTGTTTCCTCTCCTGTCTTTCCTTCTCCAGTTTCGTGGTTTTCTTCATTTGGTTCATCTCCATTTTGTGTTTCATTCGCTGTTCTTTGTCTATCTCCTCGCACTCCAGCCTTGCCTTTCATTTCAATTGGTCAACCTCAGCTTCATGTTCTTTTTGTTTTCTTTCCCATTGTCTCTCTTGTTCCTCACTCTGTAATCTTATTTCCTTCAATTGACCAATTTCCTTCTCCTGTCTCATTCGTTTTTCTTTTTGTTTCTCACTCCACTGTCTTTCTTGTTCCTCATTCTTTAATCTGGCCTTCGCTTCCAGCTGTTCAATCTGTACAGTGTGGTTCATTCTCCGTCCTTGTTCTTTCTTCTCTCACCATCCTCAACTCGTTTTGTAATTCCGTGTCTTTGTTTTGGTGCTTCTGCAACTCCGAAGCTTTCTTTTCTACTTCCTTTCTCATCTCCGCACACTCCAACCTTGCTTTGGCTCCCAACTGTTTGATCTGTACAGTGTAGTTCCTTAACATTTCATTTTCCGCTCTCTTCCTCTCCTCTTTAAACATCCTGAGTTCGTTTTGTAATCCTCTCTCTTTGGGTTCGTGTTTCAGTATCTCAGAAGCTTTTTCCCATAATTCCTCTCTCAATTTGCATGCATCTTTCCTCCTTTCTGCACAACTTTCCCAGGTTTCCCTCCTCATTTCGTCCATTTTCTTCCCGTATTCCTTTCCTATTTCTAGCGATTCCTCTCTCAATTTTATCGTCCCTTCCAGGGTTTCTCTGGCCTTTTCTTACCTCTTCCTTCAGTTGTTACAATTCCCCATCGTGTTCCCGTTTTTCCTTTTCCAGCTTCGTTTTCCATTCTTCCTCTAAGTTCTCTCTATCCCTGGTATTACTAATTTGCTCTTCCTCTATTATTTCGCTTAGCTCGCTCGTCCCTTGTTCCCACTTATGGATCCTCAATTCTATTTCCCCCATTTTTCCCTCTCATTCCTTGGCCTGTCTTGACTTCTCCAATAGTTCTTTCTTTAATTGTTTTACTTCCAGCTCGTGTTTCCGTTTTTCTTTTTCGAGCTCGGTCCTCCATTCTTCCTTCAATTCTTTCCAAAGCCCACCAATGTCCGGCGTAGGCGCGCTTGACCTCGCCTGCCATGCCCACGTGGTTTGAAACGGCTGTTGGGAGCGCTCGCCTCGTGCCGCGCCATAAATAGCCGCTCGCTCCGTACTGCGCTGAGGTGCGATCGTGCCGCCATTATGCGACTCAGTTTGCCGGCATTGTTCATCCTCAGAATATTGGGTTGAGCTTCCCCACGGATTGTAATTACAAGTGGTACCATCCCGGGCCATGGATCCTACATTTCTCCACATTTACATTTCTACCCCTGGCACCCGCTCGCCTTGAAATGCCATCTTATTTCACGTAAGCGATTTAATTTAAATTGCTCGTAATTTGGAGGGAATCGGGGGTCGCTCCACTCACTCCTGAACCGATTCCCGTAAATTTAGTTGGAGACCGAGGTGGATTTGAATCCCACACTCCTGCACACCAGTGTTGCGAATTCACGCCCGCCAGCGTGCGATCAACCGCATGTAGCCAAAAGCGGCCGCCTCGCCCACCGGAACGGACAATTCAGTCGTGACCATCCGGGAACTACCGCCAGTCATGGATGGGGGTTTAACCTCACCTCAACTCAGTCCGCATTCTCCCCTCGCGAAATAGGGTCCGATCGCCAAATGGTCGATTTACCCAAGTATTCGCGCGAGTAGCGTACCGAGGAGTTGTACCACGCCACAGGTCGACTCCGGACATGAACCGCTTAAGCGGCTCATTCCGTACTATAGGGATAACCGAGCGGAGTTATCGTTGACCTTGACGGTTCCAATTATTTACCGGGCGTTATAAACCCACTATCAATCCCTTACGTGATGCAAGATGGAGATTCAATAAAAGGAAGGAGACGAAGCAAAGTGGGAAAAAAGTTCAACAAGTAAGCACTTTGTTTACACACACACAGACAAGCACGTATTCACAGTCATACAGTCAAAACAAAATGCAAAGAAAGCAAAAGCACGATGCAGAACTACAACCAAATAAAAGGGCAATTATTTACAACACTTATACAGTTCTGCTTGTCGGGACTCGGCGCCACATCACTCATACAAAAAGCAAAGGAAAGAAAGCCACCCTCACAGGCAAGGAGGTAGACAGGTCCGTGGACCAAATGTGCATGGATCCTGGAGGAGCGGCCAGGTCCATCAGACCGAGAAGGTCTTACCCGCTTCCTCGTGACGCGATGGCGGGCAAGCCGCAATGTTCGCGCAGCTGCACCCCGACTCCGTGCCCCTGGCGTGGTCGGCGAGCCCTCTCAGGCGTGCTCCGCGCAAGCAGTTTTGTTGGCGCCACGTTTAGGGTGGGGGTGGAACGGGGCCCCCCGGCACTATCTCAGCGCGGATGGGGGGGGGGGTATTGCTGATGCTCAGGGAGAGGGGAATGGCTGGCTGGCTTGGACCCCGCGACGAGACGAGTGACCCCCACACCGCAACCTCGTTGCCGACCACCGTCTTCACTTGACTCGAACTTGAACTCTTCACTTGCCCCGACCAGCCGCCTGCAACTCAACCGCGCGAACTCTGCGAGTCGCCTTATGCTCGCGTCTTTATAGGCCGCAGGAGGAGCCTATATGCAAATTTCAGGATCAAAACGCGATTGGAGGCGGGGCCACGCCACCCTCTGTTCAGCCATTGGTGCGGCAAAAAGGGGGCGTGAACCTCTTTTGATCCGAATTCCTCTCGTAAAGAATCCACGTTCATCGTGCTTGGAGGCGGGGCCATACCTCCCGACGCTCGCCCATTGGACGGAGAAAAAGGGGGCCTGAAGCCTTCCTGATCCAAATTTCTCCCTCGGAAAGGCAGCCATTCGCGCTCGCAGCTCGATGCGTTCGGCACCAATCGCCGAACGGGCCCTGGACAGCACGACATTTGGTGTTGACTGCTGGTGTGGTCGATGGTTGGAGAAGGAGATAGGCGAAGGTGGTGGGCGGTTTTCTGTGGTGGTTTGATGGTTGGTGGGCATCGTTTGGGAATGGCGTTGAAGCGATGTTTGCGGGATGGAGTTGTGAAGGTAAAGGGAGTGGCTGTTTGCGTTGTTGGCGGCTTAATGGTCAAAAATAACAATAGAGAAAGAAAAATGGCTAACTCAAAGCGTCGCAGCACGGATGAATCACACATATTCCCTCTATACAACGGGTTTGGGCTAACTACACATGAACTTACCGATATATCTCACCTGAGGACTCTTTATGGTGTAATACGAATTTCCACAACCGTAACAATATATATATATATATATATATATATATATATATATATATATATATATATATATATATATATATATATATATATATATATATATCACGATATCTCAAAAGTTTTGGATGGATTGGGATGAAACTTGGCGGACAGGTTGTGTGTGTGACAAGGAAGAATTGATTTGATTTTGGTGAAGATTCAAATCCGGATCTGACGACTCGAATTTTTTTCAGGCGATTTTTAACCATTGAGAGATGTGGCTAAAAACAATATATTTCACGATATCTCAAAAATGTATTCGGCCAGATATGTTCCCGTGGATCAGGCATTACGGGGTGGCGGAATACACTCCACCGAGTGCCCTTCTAGTTTCTTATGGAATGGCGTGTACCTTGTGTCTGCCCCCATTTTGACAAACAAACAATTGGGTTCATTTTGGGATCCCTGGCGCATTAAGTTATTGTAACTTTGATAAATGGCATGGGATTAACCTTGCCGAATCTCAGGCATGTGGCACCTGCTTGTGGCAAATGCAAACCTGTGACTAAATGCTTCAGTTTGGCCATCTTCGGGCTTGAGCCCAGCCTGTAGTAGTAGCTGACAGAAGTGTTTGTGTTCTGTTCAGTTAACTGTCATCCACATGATAATATCTTGTTTATTGAAACATCCTGACTGATCTTTTGGTGTCTGATAGGTTATAGCACTTTGACGAAAGCCAAGATATGAGTGTTCAGACAGTAATAAAACAAAGAATGACAATGCTACTGATTAATAAAGTTTAACTATTTCATAAATGCCTTCTTTCTGTTTTTTTCAATTCTTCTGCAGGTGAACTTTGTATTACTCGCAAATATTGTTCGAGTTATTGCAACCAAACTGCGTCAAAACAACACAAGTCATCGGAATACTTCCCAACAAAACTGGTAATGTAGAGCACGAACAAATCAGCTGGATTTCGACTTTTGGAAACTCTGCAGTGATACGATCCCCTTCCTTTACAATCGATTGTTGTTTTTAGGAAACTTATTAAATCCACCCTGGCATTGATGGTGCTGTTTGGGACACATTATGTTGTGTTTCTTGGATTTGAACATGAAGAAAAGACAATGCTGTGGAAGATTTGGATGCATTATGAACTGTTTTTCAGTTCTTTTCAGGTGAGACTCCTGCATTCCCTTCCATCAGAACATTTGCTATCACCTATTGTTTTGCTCGTTACCCTCGTCAGATGAGATGGTATTGCATCTGGGTCCGTTTGTCTGTTTGTTTGTTACACCACCTCGTGGTGGCCAGAATTACACAATTATCTTTTTTCAACTCAGTACCTCTCTGAATACATACAATTAGAATGTGAGTACATCCATAAAATACGTATTATAAAACCACACAAAACAAGTCCTGGCAAGGGTCTGCAATCTTTGATTGCTCTTTCTAACCAGTTTCTTTTGAATATTTTTAGTTATTTTGAGGAGATAAATTGATTCAACTGCCATTTGATGCTCGTGCTGGGCTTGTCTCGATGATGGGATGGAGGAAATTAAAAGCTCTGTGGCACAAATTTTGGTTTTCAAAATAGAACTAAATCTAATGGATTTTGTGTGCATTAACTTCCGTCATTGCCATTAAAAGCGGGCAATTTCTTCTCCAAGGTGAAATTATTTTCCATGATAGCCATAAAGGAATGCTGGAGGCAGTGACACATCTGCTCAATTGATATTCCCGATGTGAGTTGTGTGAATGAAGATGGTGAGTGCTGCAGAGAGAATGGGATCACTTAACCCTTTGAACCCCAGCGGCTATTTTACCAGCCGCTATTCAAATCTCCATACACCTGAGCTGCTGGTAAACTGGTCGCTATTCAAACCTCCATACACCCGAGTGGCGGATTTTTCTCCAGGGAGTCCAGGGTGGGGGATCCGAAAGTACAAGGGGCTCAGGGTTCAAAAAGTTAATGAGAATTTCAGCAATGCTAATCTTGACCTATCGGTTTCCTATGAAGATGATGAAGTAAGTAACACTGAATGGCAGGGGAGTGAAGTGGGGTGGTAGTTGTGCCACTAAAGCCATTTAAGATGAAATAGCTGGTGGAGAAGAATTCTCAAAGTCATCAGTACAATTAAAACATTTATTTATTAAACAGATAAAACACTTATTTATTATACTTGCATAGGAGATTCTGAACAGGCAAACTCATTCCAGATCTCTGAAATACAAATGGAGAATCTTCGTCTTTATATAGTTTTCAGTAAGAGACAGTTTTTTTTATCATCTCTGGCACTGGCGCCAGTTTGTCTGGTCTTGACAAACTCCAGGTGAAGCTTATCTTCAGTCTTCTTAGACAGCTCCTGCTTGACCGGTTGTAACATATTGTTACGGCTGTGCAAATTCGCAAACCACCATTCAGGTCCCGTAGGTGAGGTATCTCTTAAGTACATGTGTAGTTAGCCCCAAACCCGTTGTTTAGAGGGAATTAACGTGATTCATTCGGGCTGCGACGCTTTGAGATAGCCGTTTTTCTGTTCTATCTTTATTTGAACCAACCACGCTCCAACCATCACACAACAACAACAACGCCAACAGCCACGATCTTTACCTTCACCACTCGCTCCCGCAAACATCGGATCACCGCCATTCCAAACGGCACCATGGCCATAAACCACCACCATAAACCCTCCACCACAATCACCTCTCTCCTTCTGCGGACATTCCCGCACCACCTGTGAGCACCGAGCGTCGGGCTGTCCTGGGCTCGTACAAGATACGCGCCGAGCCGCGAGTGCAAAATGCGGCCTTTCCGAGGAGAATTCGGATCAGGAATGCTACACGCCCACTTCTGATCCGTTCAATCAGCAAGCGCGGGGCGGTTTGGCCCCGCCTCCAGGCGCGTCTGTGTGGAATCGAGATATGCAAATTCTAGGATCAGGGGAGATTCACGCCCCTTTTTCTCCGTCCAATGGGCAAGCGTGACTCCGCCCCCGAGCTCATCCGGATCCGGAAATTTGCATATGGGTTCTCCTGCCGGCCTATAAAGCACCGAGCGCAAGGCGAATCTGAGCAGAGTCAGGTTGGAGCGCGGAGTGGAGTCGGGAGGCGAGGGCATCCAGGTAGTTTTCGGCAGTCGGCTGAGGAGAATTTGGGGAAGAGTCCGAGGAGCTCGGGTCCGAGGCAAGGAAGACGGCGGTCGGCGACGAGGTCGCGGTGGAATCGCTCGTCACGGGACCCAAGCAAGCCAGCTATACTCTTTCCCCAGAGCATCAACAATTCTCCCCCCCCCTTTTTCCCCCACGCTGAGATAGTGCGAAAAGGGGGCCCTGTTCCCACCCCACTCCAAGCGGTGCCAACGAAACCCGCGAAGGAGCACGAAGACGGGGCACCGCCGCGCTGCCACATTTGCGGCTCATCCCGAAGATGCTGGTAGGACCCAGCCGGTCTCGTGGACCTGACCGCTCCTTCAGGTCCCGCACAAATATTGGCCCACAGGCCCCGTCTGCCCCCTTGTCTTTGAGGGTGGCCTTTTCTTTTGCTTTTGAGTAAATGTCTTGTTGGCGCCGTCTGTAAAGTAAAACTTGAAGTGTTGCCGTGTGCTCGCGTAATCGGTAGTATCTCTGCGTGATTGTTTCTTTTGTAGCATTTGATATATGTGCATTCTGTTTGGCTGTAAATGTGTGCTCTCCATGTGCCGCGGAATAAATGTGCATCATGTTGAACTGTTTTCCCGTTTCGCTTCGTCTTTTCTTTAATTGAATCTCCATCTTGCTTCACGTAAGGGGTTGGTAGTGGGCTTAATACGCCCGATAATTAATCGGAACCGTTGAGGCCGACGATAACACCGCTCGGTTATCCCGATAGTATGGAACGGATCGCTTAAGCGGCCCGTGTCCGGAGTCGACCTGCGGCGAGGTGCGATCGCCCGGTCTACCATCCGCGTGGGTACTTAGGTAGGTCGAGTTTGGCGACAACCCTATCCCACGCGGGTGGCCGATTGGCACGATCGTGGTGAGGCCGAAAGGCCCACCCGTGACTGGCTCCCGGCGTTAGTCCAAGAGGGTCACGACAGAATTGTCCGTCTGGTGGGCGACGTGCCGCGATTCGAGTCACGTGGCCGTTCGCACGCCGGCGGGCATGAATTCGCAACACTGGTGTCAGGTCGTGGGACACAAACCCATCCCCCTCCTCGCAACACTGGTGTCAGAGAGCGGGAAACAAACTCTCCTGTCTCCAGCTAAATTCACGGGAATCGGTCCAGTGGTGAGAGGAGCGACCCCCGATTCCCTCCAAATTACGAGCGAGCTAAATTAACCCCTTACGAGAAATAAGATGGCGTCTCAAGGCGAGCGGGAGCTGGGGGTATTAGGTATGTGTAGTAATGTAAAATCTATGGCCCAGGATGAAATCCCCGAGCAGGAGCAATTCCCCCCACGAACAAACTCAGAGCCCGAAATGGGCGCGGCAGCGGCCGCAGTGTATGACACCCCCCCACCCCTCCTCCGTCAAAACCCTTCCCCGGCCCCCAGCGAAACCGCGACCGATAATAGCGGATCGGTCCTGCCAGGGCAGGTGACAATGCGGCAGATTATTTAACTCCTGCAAAGCATGAGCAACGGAATGAAGACTAATGCCCAACAGATGGAAAACTAAATGGGTGAAATTAATGCAGACATAAAAGGCATGGGGAAAGGAAACTCGGACCACGGGCGAGAAAATAGCGACGCCACGTGGCGGAGACTCCGAACCAACGGGAGGGAGTGCAACGGCTCTCAGGTCCGCGGTCGGGCCGGGTGAGAAAATAATTCGGGAGACGTGTAAGATGAGACACGAGGTAAAGAAGGTATTAGAAAAATTAAAAGAAAGCCAGGAGGAGACAAAGGAGGGATTGAAGGTCGTAACGGTGGAGTGTGAGAAAAGACTTCAAGACATGATGAAGAGAGTTGATAAGCTGGGACTGCAGGTAAAAACGGAGACAGAGGAACTGGGAAGACGGGTAGAAAACCACAAGGGCAAGACGGAAGAACAGTTAGAAGCCAAAGCAAGGTCGGAGGGTGCGGAGATGAGAAAAGAATTAGAAAAGGAAGCTTCTGAGTTACAGAAACACCAAAACAAAGAAGGGGAATTACGAAAAGAACTGATAGTGTTAAAAGAGGAAAGGAAGAGAACGGAAAATTAAATGTTAAGAAACCACACTGTACAGATCGTACAGCTGGAAGCGAAGGCCAGATTAAAGAATGAGGAATAAGAAAGAGTACTGAAAGAACAAGGAATGAGACAGGAGAAAGAAATCAGTCAGTTGAAGGAAATAACGAGATTGCAGAACGAGGAACAAGAAAGACAGTGGAATAGAAAACTGAAAGAGTATGAATTTGAAACTGAACGACAAAAGGGAAAAAATAAGTTGGAGTACGAGGAGAAAGTGAAGGAGCAAGGAATGAAGCAGGAAGGAGAAATCAGGAGATTGAAGGACACAACGAGATTGGAGAGGGAAGAACGAGAGGAACAATGGAATAGAAAACAAAAAGAACATGAATTTGAGGTTGACCAATTGAAAGAAAAGGCGAGGCTGGAGTACGAGGAGAGAGACAAAGAACGGCGAATGAAACACAAAAGGGAAATTAACCAAATTAAGAAAACCACGAAATTGGAGAAGGAAGGACAGGAGAGGAAACAAGGAAGAGTAATGAGACAGCAGCAAATGAAACACAAAAGGAGATTAACCAAATGAAGCAAACCATGAAACTGGAGAAGGAAGGACAGGAGAGGAAACAAGGGAGAGTCGTGAGAGAACAGCGAATGAAACACAGGAAGTGAATGAGCCGATTGAAAGAAACGATGAGATTGGAAAACAAAGATCAGGCGGAACAGTGGGAGAGAAAACAACAACTATACGAGTGTGAAATTGAACAACTAAAACGGAGAGCGAGATTGGAGTCAATGGAGATTGAGGAGCTCCGGAGGGAGAACGAACAGCTAATGGGGCTCAGAGAGGAAGAACAACTCAGATGGGAAGGAAAAAGGAACCAGGAAGAGACAGAAATAAGGAACAAGGAGAGAAAAGGTATAGAGACACGGGAGACAGAAAAAATAGAGGAGAGACTGCATGATAATAACAGGGTTAGAGACGTACACACACACACACACACGGAGTTAGTGGAGGACGATGAGGGGGAGCTCAGGGAATGTGTCGTGACCCGGTGCGAGCAGTTGGATAGCCTCCTCCAGGAACGGAGGGAGACGCTATGCTCCCTTGAAGCGAATCACGACCATGTGAGTTCGGTCGTGCTTTGCGAGTTCGAGGGGACAGGTGCTGTGGACAGGTGCACGGAGAGCTTGGGGGGTATGGAGGCCCCGGAAACCCTTGGGGTGGCACAAATCCCCAGTGTGGTTGTCCCTGTGTGTGTGCTGCAAGGGGCGAGTGCCCCCGCCTGTGTGAGTAAAATGGTGTGCGAGGCTGCGAGTGGGCCGAAGTGCATGCCTCCCAGCACTCGGGGTGTGAGTGGAAGCCCGTGTGTCAGTGAGACACCGCGGGCGATTGTCACCACGTGTGCAAGGGAAACAGCACGAGTGAGTGAGCGGCCGAGTGTAAGGAGAGAGACAGCGTGTGTAAGGTCGCTGTGTGTGAGGGAGATGTCGGTTGGCATGCGGGAGCACGCAGCCGCGTCTCCCGGGGTGAATGTAATGGAGTGGTGTGTGAGCGTCGTGACACGCAGGTGTGCGTGGGTTGAATGGCGATGACAACGGCGACAGAGGGACAAAAGCCGGGTAGCGGCTGTAGAGGTTTTGAGCACCGCCCCGGGTTCACCCAGCAGCGAGCACGAGGTCCGTGCTGTGCAACGCACGAGGCCGCCACGTGCTCGCTTGCGGGAGTGAAGCCCGGTCCGGAAACGCCAGTGGTGGATTTGCCGATCCCGCGGACGGACAAAGTTTAGGCAGGATTACAGATTTGGACCGGACGGGTTCTCCACGCGGGCGTGTGTGTGAAGCTCCAATGGGCAAAGCACATGTGTTCGCGTGGGGAACCCCTCGAGACGTGGGGCTTGTGTTTTTTTTTATGCGCCGGGTGACGTCATGGCTGTGTGTGTGGTTGGAATCCGGCAGGAGGGTGAATCCCTGCCGGATGGTACCGTCCAAGAGGGACGAGGGACGAGAACAGCTGCCATGACGTCGTGCCAAAGGTGCGCGGCTGTGAATTGCCGTGCTGGTGCACAGGTTGTGAGTTTCCGCACTGGTGCTGCGCGAGAAAAAAAAAAAACAGCAAGCCTCGCTTTCGGGTGAACAGGATTCCCTGGGCAAGGGGTGGATGATCCCCTTGGCCTGGGCACAGGATGGACACTAGCTAGGGGGAAGGGTTAGCTTAGCTAGACCGGCTCCATGGGGCAGGGGTAAGTCCTCATGGGGCCCGTGGAATGGATAGGTAGAGGGTTTTAGTGAGATTTAGGAGGGGAAATGATTTTTGATGATTTGGAGACGGTGACAGACTTTGAATGTGTAGGGGGGACGTAGCTTAGCTACGTCGTGTTAAAAGGAACAATTTACTGCAATCTCAAAATGATGTGGCTCAGGAAGTGGTCAAACAAGAGCATTGAGAGAAGTTTTTTTTTAATTTCATTTCTGCACAACAAAGACACTTAAACCAAGAACCAAGCTCCAAAGTAATCTGTGAATATACTCGATGGTGATGAATGTAATAGGAAAATTAGGTTATTCCCCAAAGTAGAACATGGGCAAATATTCATTGGTTCGCTCTTTGAGTGAAATGAAAATATGAAGCGGAAGAAGTGTTTTAATCAGTAAGTCCCAATTTTACATTTGCTTGTATGGGAGAAAATCAGTCTCCTATTTTGGGCTTTTGGG
>NC_140963.1:22722300-22742300 GCF_056783735.1 Eptatretus burgeri
AGTAATTAAGCCCTTAATGAGCACCGTACAGTCGGTAGCGGAACCGCTCTGTGTCATTCTGAGCGAATCGTTCACTCACTGCGGACGTTTTTTGCCGCGCCACTTCATTCAGAGCAAGTGGTCCGTGCTCCGTTATCTGAGTGAGTGGTCTGTGATCCGTCATCCTGAGCAAGTGGTCCGTGCCCGTCATCACAAGGGAGTGGTCCGTGCTCAGTCATCCTGAGCGAGTTGTTCGTGCTCCATCATTCTGAGCGAGTTGTTTGTGCTCCGTCATTCTGAGTGAGTTGTCATGAAATAACACCCGATTTCTGAGCTGTTTGCTGCATGAATGTTTTTTTTTCATTATCAAGCCAAATTTTTTTCCATCCATCACATGCAGCTGTTTATATTGATTAATGTTTGTGAACATATCCCTGAAACGTCTGTATAAATGCAACGTTGCTTTTCGGTGAAAGCTACTCAAGGTTTTTGGGTTGTATCCAGTACATACTGTTGTCAGAAATCACACTGACTCGAACCTGTCGATTCCCGAAAAATTGCCAATATCGGCCAAGTACTAACGTGTGTGTTTTTTGTGTGTTGTTCATAAAGCATAACATATTCTCTCTGCTAACTCCCTCTCCCCCACCTCTCTCTCTCTTTCTTTTTGTCCCATTCTTTCTTCCCCTTCCCAATACAGTGCAGCACCCTCCTCCCACACCTACCTCTCTCACTCTCCCCTCCCCACTTCCCTCTCTTGCTCCCTCTCTGTCTTTGGACATATCCGGACGGTGGTTATGTCCAGGCAGGATTTGTCTCCGGACATGTCTAGATGATATTTGTCTCCGGATAGCTTGGCTCTGAACGCATCGAGGCAGTGTTTGTCTCCGAACGTGTCTGGGTGGTGTTTATGTCCAGACGTGAGATTGTCTCTGGACACGTCAGGGCGGGGTTCGTCTCTGGACGCATCGGAGTGGTGTTCATCTCCACTGCACATCTGCCTTCCCTTCCTCTCACCTCGTGCTGCCTTCCCTTTCCCTCTTTTCTCCCGGCACCAATTATCGTGATCAATAATTTCATGTCCCCTGTGAAATGTTGTTTAGAGTTCGAATACTGTACTCCCAAGGGAGTCGGTGGGGGGGGGGGGTCACATCCCACTGCTGATCAACAAATGTGGTGGTGCTGCATGGTTCAGGTTAAACCCCCGACCTAAATTGTGGTGATGGGCGGTTAACACCGCCAGCCCGGATCGCTGAGTGGTTTTCCTTAGGAGGCGGCCACGTTGATCCTCAGAGATTATAACGTGTGTTGGAGGGGCAGGGCTCGGCACTGGAGGAGTGACGGAGGCACAGATGGATGTACAGTAGGGTTTACACTCAGACCCCACGACAAATACACAGACACATCAATTTAAAATAAACGTGGTAATTTTATGACAATATAAATATTAACAAGGGAATATTGCAAAATGTAATAATTAGCTTGTCCAAAGATGGTCTCTGTGGAACTTCTGAATTGAGGGGCTTCATCCTGCACATGTAGACGTGTCCAAAAAATGGCGCAAAGCTGCTCTCTCACAGTGGGAAAATGCACATCAGGCGATTCGTGAGTGGTATTCAACACCAAGGCTCAGAGACGCCATGCAGCTTCTTCATGTGTCGATCATCCTCACCGACCAGCAGCTTTTTAGAATGGCACCGTCCCCCTCAGTGACATACACGAGGCTGGGCTCCATCTCTCACAACCCAACCAAGAGCCAATTGCCAGGGTCTTGCTCAGTAAGCGAGCCAATTTGCCTCAGCACGAATACGAGAATCGTACAGTCTTCTTCATGCGTTGACGGAAAGCCAGCCATAAAGCCCTGTTCTTTCAGGCCATCTCCTAGTTACATTCTCTCTCGACCGCATGTGTCCCTTACTCTGAACTCATCCAACCAAGCCAACAACGTCCTCGCTTCTCTCCATGACGTCACAACGAACAACCGTTCCACCTCCGGGTCGTGGCTTGCTCGCATGAAACCCAGGAAGGCGGGGCCTCTTCCTGCTCAGCACGCCTGGCTCGCTTGTTATCATTGTGGTTATTATAAAAACGCACTTTCTTCATGGTTGGCTTAGAAATGCAAAAACGTAGGAATAGGTCACAGAGGGCAATTACAAACTGGGGGAACTTATCCTTAATCCCTGTCTAATTAACACCACACCACCCCCCCCCCTTCCTCCGGTGGTGACACATAACACTTAAACTCACAGTCTCCCTACTTAATTACATCAAGATGTCTCCTACATGCCCATGGACCAAACAACTCTATCTTACATCCCAACTTTCCAATGAAATTCCTCCATCTACTCCCACAATCGTAACAGCCCCCCCCCCCACGTTATTTTGGCCTTACCACTTAATGACTCACACAAAATTAGCCCATGAAATATATTAGTTGGGGCTGTGGGAAGCGAGCCATAGCTAACTTACCCAGTCTCCTTTAACGTTCTTCACTCCTTAAACACAACAATTCAAATATTTGCAAAACTCTTGGTTCCTAACTCCTGGGGCAGGTAGAAAATGTCAGAAAACACATCAAAATCTATCATAGCAGACAAAACCTGACCCAAAACTTTTGGTTTTTTTCAACATTTGTACAACCCCCTTCTAAAGACTGCGTTCCCTGGTGGATGCCACAATACCCAATGTTACCATCCAAATTTACCTCTTTCAAATTTCCGTGAGCCCTTTCTCCCTGGTACAGGTTAGTGACACGGATTAAATGAACCTTCCCTCACACATTCATACATAAGCCCAATATCAATCATTCATTTCAACCCTGCAAGACTATGGCCTAAATGTTATTACACACATGTGTGATCCTCAACTTGGCAGCGGGGACGTACCGTCCAACTAAATGGTGGTGGCACTTCCTGTTGTGCTGCCCGCAGTCCAAAAACAAGTTACCCGACTTACAACTTATTTGCCCCCCCCCCCTAAACTATTAGGTCCCTGACAGCCAAACAGCTTTTTTGCTGTACGCCTCGCTCGAGATGGTGTTCTTACTTTTTTTTTTATTGTATACATTGTCGAGGCTCATAATATGATTATGCCTGGTGTTGGCTTATGGTTAGGGTGGTGAGCTTGGGATCTGAGGATCCTGTGTTCAAATCCCCCCTTGGCTGTTAAATTAACACCAGGTGAGGTTGACTCTGCCTGTCATCCTTCTGAGGTTGGCAAAATGAGTGCCAGCTTGCTGGTATCCTGTGTTGGAGTGGCGACTGGTCCAGGATTGTGCCCATTAGCCAAGGAGACTGCTTAGGCAGCACCAACGCTCTGCATCCAGTATGTCCCAATGGATGGATGGATGGACAATCAGAATCACAATCCTTTGAAATGCAGTTTGACATATACTGTATAATTTTTATTGTTTTGTGTTTGTGAAGACAATTTTGTCCATTACAAATGAGCGTCAGCTCTTTGTGCCTGACGACTTTGGCTTTGGGGAGGAACTTTTTTCAGTTTAAAGTAAATGAAATGTCAAAAATGTCCTGCATGTCTTTAAATTTTGATTCTTTCTTGTTTACTTTTTTTAGGGCTTCTTTGTGTCCTTTATCTACTGCTTCTGCAATGGTGAGGTAAGCCTTCGTAAAATTGTTAGTTTTACTCTTTAAACACAGTATTTATGAAGTATGTATATTTGATAATTTTTCAAGTCCCACTCCATTTCCTTTGTCACTCACCCCCTCCCCCCCACCCACCTTAAATCACAACATGTTCTATTTTCCTTGTAATGCTATGTGGCCTTACATTGGCTTGGCCGTACCTGATGCCAACATGGTACAGGAATATCGAATGAACCATATTAAGTCGAGAGGGCAGCAGGAGATAATGTTGTGTGTGAAAAGTGAATGAGGAGGAAGATTTGTAGACTGACAAAGCAGTATATAACGTTGTGTTTATTCTTGAGGTGAAATTCAATCTATGGCCTTTGGTTGAAGTTAGGATTCATTTCGATCCCCAAGTTTTATATACGACTAGCAGGCATACCTGGTGTTGCTCGGTGCTGTTCTCTTCCTGTTGGCATTTTGAAGAAATAATATTTTGTCTTTTTTCAATTATTTTTGTGGGGGCCGATAACACTTCCCCACACCCACTAAGGAATAGGGTTGGGAATCATTTAATATTTTCTTTCTCATAGTTCCAAAGGTTTAGGCACTATAGAAAGATTTAAATTAAAAAAATATTTTAAAGCAAACTTCTTTTCTTTTTTTTGCCTAAAACACTCCCCAGCACTCAGTGATGAACCTCTGAAAGTTTGGCGAAGATCCGTTTGGCCATCTCTAATAAAAATGGCGACACACACACACACACACACACACACACACACACACACACACACACACACACACACACCTCATAGTAGAGATTTTCATTCTGCCTGTAATTTTCCAACATCGTATACCTGCCAAGAGGTTTTTTTTTGCAAAGGACATCATGTCTATTAATAGCATGTTAACACCATGCCAAATAAATGGAGTGCTGAACTTAATGTGGGTGGATGTCATCTCTGAATTTCACCTTGAAGGTAATTTTCAAGGTTAAAAGTGTCAAATGCACTCAAATTTGACATTTTATCAATAACACTGGGCTGCATTTGAAATATTTTTTTCAGAGGTCTAGGTTTTCTCAACGTCTCTCATGCTTTTTGCATGTTGAATTCAGAAATGTATCTAATTTCGCTCAATCAGGTCAAGTTTTTGACTTCAATCAGGTCAATTTCGCTATCTCATTATCTCAATTTTAAGGAAAAAAAATATCAAAAAAAATTTTTTTTTTAAATTAGCATTTTTTAAATTCAAAGTCAGACTTACATTGACAGAAAATGTACAAACGATACATATAATGACACACAAGTACACTTAATGTGGAAGAAAGTGCCTTCTCAATTACTTTCATTTCAATTTCAGAAAAATATAGATAAATCGTTGTTTCTGGCAACACCCAACTTCAGTCGCTCCAGCAGTCTCTGTTTTCCTTCGTCTTTTTAATGCTGAATTTCACATTAACGGTACTTATGTGTCATTTTATATATAGTTTGTACATTTTCTGTCAATGTAAGTCTGATTTTGAATTTTAAAAATGCTAATTAAAAAAAAAATTTAATTATTCTTTTTCCTTAAAATTGAGATAAATTGGCCTTAAAATTGAGATAAAATAAAAATTAAAAAAAAAAACTTGACCTGATTGAGCGAAATGAGATGCATTTCTAAATTCAGCATGCAAAAAACATATTAGTAACGTTGAGAAAACCTGGACCTCTGAAATGACGCAGACCAGTGTAATGCATTGACAAATCCACACGATATGATATATTTTATAAATATAACTTGCATGGAATGTGATGTTTTAAGGGTTACTAAAGCCATTGCACACAGTTAAATAGCAAAAATGTGAAAGCACATTCCAAAAAAAAAAAAAATGGATGAGTTACATTATCACAAGGCAAAAATATTGACTTCTTTTAAATCACCTTCAGGAAATAAATCTTTGAAATGTGTGAAATTACCATATAGCCAAAGCTGGTGTGTTGGAAAACATCCTCATACATTCTTCTTTCAAATGGTACAATTGGAATTGATGTCGGCCAACCAATAACATAAATATTAATGTTTGAATCAACAAGACAAATTACCTCCACCACCGAAGGTGGAAGGAGGTTATGTTTTCACTCTTGTTTGTTTGTTTGTCTATATGCGAGCAGGATATCTCAAAAAATATTATATTATAATAGTATGGAATATTATTGTTCCCACACTTTTTTTTTAATGGGACGTATTGTAGTTGGCTCTGTCCGTCACGTTAACTCCTCTTAACATTTAAATGATTGTGCAGAAATTCACCGACCTTGGTAGTTCTGATCACCACATGGCAAGATGGTGCGAGAACAATATCATTTTTGACCCCGCCCTCTGGGGCTCTGTGACGGGGTCAAAAGGTGAAATACCAAAAAATGCAATTATGGGCACATTTAAAAACATTTTTTAAATGAAACTTGGTGTGTGCAAGTCAACATTGGGGGGACGCATGAAATCTGTAACAATTTTTGGGATTTGACCCCCAGTTTATGCCCCAGGGGTTGGAGACTTAAGTCACGGGGGTCGAAACGGGAAAATATTTTAAACTCAAAATTTGATCTTGGGTCATTGCTGGTGGAACCTTTTGCCATCTTTCAACTTTGCTTAAGGTGGAAAGCATGGGAATTTGTGATGGCATGACATCGACTTCGCTCTAGTATTGTTTTGTCGTCATGTTAATACTATTATTATGTTATTATCGTTATTTTTACCACTACCACCGAAGGTGGACAAAGGTTATGTTTTCACCCCCGACTGTGAGCAGGATATCTCAAAAAATTATGGACTGATTCAGACAAAATTTGTTGGCCAGGTTGGGTGTGTGAGAAGGATGAATTGATTAGATTTTGGTGAAGATCCGGATACTCTAATTTTTTTAAAATTATTCTTCACCGTTGAGAGATTGGGCCAAAAACGATATATAACATGATATCTCAAAAAGTTACGAACAAATTCAGACAAAACTTGGTGGACAGGTGGGGTGTGTGACAACGACCCATTGCTTCGATTTTGATGAAGATCTGGATCCAGATACAAGAATTTTTAAGTGGCACTCTTCATGACTGAGAGATTGGGCCAAAGGCTATCTATATACAGTATATAACACAATCTTTCAAAAAGTTGTGTGGTTATGACAAACTTTGTAGATGAGATGGATATGTGACGAGCAAGCTGCTTAGATTTTAGTTTAAGGTCCAGATGCAGATCCAGTCTATCAGTGAGATACAAAATGTAAACTGTTCAGCTCGGCGGAAGTATGCACTTTACTGAGTGCCAATGTAGTTGTTTGTACCTCATGTACGCGAAGCAAAAAGTGGGGTTAAGAAATTGGTTCATGTCTGTCCGTTTCTCCGTCCATCTGTCCACAAATGTCAGTTAACGGTCAAGGAACAACTCTTTAAATTGAACATTATATTTTGAACACGAATCAGAAAACAAACCTGCCATTTAACAGCACTTTGTCTTTAAATTCATCCCGATCACATAGGCACAGTGAGGAGTACGATAAAAAAAACACATGATTTTAGTGTGTCTGCCTGCCTGGCAGTCAAACAAAATTGAAAATAATTCTAAACAGGAAACCTAATGTTTTTATGGACATCATAAAGGACACAAACAACCAGCATGAAAAACGAATGTAACTTGTTAAGGGGCTGTCACACCTTGACGATTTAGCCAGCGTATACCGACATATGAAAAATTTGTCTAAAACGCTGGCACACGTCGAATACGTTATGGGTAAGTTTTGGAAACGTTGAGAGCACGCTGAAGCACGCTGGCATACGTCGTATACGTTATGGGTAAGTTTTGTATACGTTAAGAGCACGCTGAAGCACGCTGGCATACGTGGTAGTACGCCGAGCTCGTCGACAAATTTTAACATGCTCAAAATTTTTCGACGTATGCCAGCGTATGACTCGCACGTTCCACATACGCTGGCCATAAGTTGTAGGCATGTTACGCGATCGTTGACACACGTTACTTGTAAGTTACTCATAAGTCGAAACACGTCGAGGTAATGTTTAGCGTACCAAAAACTTATTTCTAACCTATGAGTAACGTGCTTTAAACCTATGTGTAACGCATCTCCAACGCACATTGACGTATGTAGATGTCTTCCGGACTTCATCGAGGGATACTTGTTTCCAGAGGCAAGGTGACGCAACGTCAGTGCCAGCCTCATGCCGGGCTCAAGCGGATCCCTGTAGAAGGTGTATTGCTTAGTTATCCTTGGACCCACTCTGGCTTGCAGCTCGTTGAACATCGCTGGGGCCATACGCAGGAAGTTGGTGAAGGATGCATGGTCCTCATTGCGGAGTTCCACCATGAGCTGGTCATACATGCCAAAATGCCGTCGCCTCCCGATCCATGGTCTCACCCAGTTCCTTCTCCTCCGTTCACCTCTTCTTCTCCTGGCTCTATTGGCACGCAACTGGTACAGTGTCAAATCGATGAGGTTATGTTGATGTTGGAGGACAGGTAGTAGGTATTGTTGTCTCAGCCTTGCCGGATCCTCCATCTCTCGGATGACATGGACATGTACTCACCATGGAGTCTGGAACACTGACGGGTTCCTCCTGTGAAGCCCATTTTTATATACCAATTCCCCTAAATACTGCCAATACGCCATTATACGGTAGCTGTAAGTTAGAAACACGTTCAGTAAGTTCTGTGGTCGTCCGGAAGACGTCAATCAAATACATCTACATACGTCAATGTCCGTTGGAGATACGTTACTCATAGGTTCAAAGCACGTTACTCATAGGTTAGAAATAAGTTTCGGGTACGCTAAACATTACGTCGACGTGTTTCGACTTATTAGTAACTTACAAGTAACGTGTGCCGACGTGTTTCAACGATCGCATAACGTGCCTACAACTTATGGCCAGCGTATGCGGAACATGTGAGTCATACGCTGGCATACGTCGAAAAATTTTGAGCATGCTTAAAATTTGTCGACGTGCTCGGCGTACTATGACGTATGCCAGCGTGCTTCAGCGTGCTCTTAACGTATACAAAACTTACCCATAACGTATTCGAAGTGTGCCAGCGTATTCGGCAAATTTTTCATTCGTCGGCATACGCTGGCTAAAACGTCAAGGTGTGACAGGGCATGACGGTGATGTTGACACTTCGATGTCTAGTGCGGTTATGATTTGAATCGTCGAGCGGCAGCCTTTTAATAGGCTACGCCATGTAATCGTCGGCGATACGCTGCCGCGCGCTATGCAAACATTAGACTATCGTTGGGCATACATTGTAAACGCCAACAACATGCTAAGCATTCGTTGGTATAAGTTATCTATGAGTTATCGAAACGTTCTTTGTACATTACTAATATGTTATGCATACGTCCAACTCGTTATGAATACGCCAAAAACTTTAAAAAAAAACATCAATAGTTCAGCGTATGCCAGCGTTTGACATACATTTTGATACATTGCCATACGCTGGCTAAAACGTCAAGGTGTGACAGCCCCTTTAGATAGAGTGATGTAATAGCCACCGCGTCAATAGTGGTAAAACGGCAGTAAACTTCCAGAAAGGATTTTTTTGTGCGACCTTTACAATCTTTATTATATTTAAATTAAATGATATACTTGAACACTGTAGAACACAAATCGCCTTCTTAATACTTCCAAGAACCTCCAGTTTTACAGTACAGGGAGGGCCTTACCATTCACAGGTTTCCTCTTTGCGGATTCACTCTGTCGTGATGAATTTAATGAGGTAAGGTTTTCAGATTGTGGTCAATGTGCTCGAACAATTATGGGATGGCGAATTTTCCACATTTATTCACCTAATTACCACAGGCTGTCAACACAATAACCCCCTCAAACACTCCACCATCGTCATCGCCATCATCTTCAACTCATCTTTACCATCGCCATCAACAACATCACCATCGGTGGGTATTTGGTGCCCATGACCTGACATTCGGTATCCCAAGCACGTATGCAAAGTTTGGTGGAGATTGCCCCAGACGTTTTTGATTCTATAATTATCAGATGCACACACACACACACACACACACACACACACACACACACACACACACACACACACACACACACACACACACACACACACACACACACACACACACACACACACACACACACACACACACACACACACACCGAATTGCCTTATTTTATATAATAGGATTTGGAGAGGGTCATCTCTTGCTGAGAAGTGGACATTTGTGCAAGTTACATCAATTTGTGCAGTAATGAAAATATTTTGTGCATAGAAAATGAACTATTGTCGTGGGGCCGGGTGTCGGTGGCGAGCACGACCGCTAGATGGAGCAGTAGAGTCGGCTCCACCGAACACCCGGAATCTAGATCGTGCTGCTCGGAGAACTCCGAAAGGCACGTGTCCCTTGCAGGACCGTGGTCGCCAATACTTTGACAGCATGAGGTAGGGTTCATTTGTCTAACTCCAACTTACCAAAGTACTCATGCCATCCAACTACCGGGGAAACCACACCCTTGGCCGACTCTGTCCGATCAGAGTCGTGGGTAACGGCTCGGATCCGACGTAACCGAGCGGAGATACCAGAGCTGCGCCGGACCAAATGTATAACTATGGCAACGGCCTTCATAATTCCCGTTCACAGCGTGGCAAACCAATGGCAGAAAGGACAAGGACGAGCTGAGACATTCAACAAAATGGATATTTATTTACAATAGGCAGGGAGGGGTACACAGAAGAGCGGAGTTATCACGACGAAGCAAGCAACCAATGTACAATGAAAGCACTTAACAATTCTACTTGACAAGACAGGCCCACACACAGACACGCACACCCAAAGAAAAGAGATGGACCCCGCCGGGTCTTTATTCGGCTCTCCAGCCGAGGAGGATAGTTCGGCTGGGAGTCAGGACGTGCTGGCTACCTGACCGCGTTCGCGCGGCTCAATGTCCGCACCTTCCCGGAGCACCAGTCGTCAAAGGACGGACCAGGGCAGCCAAACCCAGAGGAGGCGAGACAAGGTGACCTCCCGTGATGAGATGGTCGACCTCTTGTAGTTCTGCACTTGACGAGACGCCTCGGATGCATGCGATGCAGTTAGATGCAGACCAGACCGAAGCGCGCTCGAGCAGATGGGATGCAATTATTCATTCCTTTTTTTCCGTCCTTCGGGGCGCGGTCCGCTCATCCGTGGCCTGCTCTCATTGGGCGGACCGCATGTCGCGGCTCCGCCTTCTTGCAAAGGACCGCCCCAGCTCTGGTCTGCTCGTCGCCCATTGGCTGGAAAATGACGCATACCCTTATTTGGTGCCAGGCCAGAACGAAACGCTTCGTGAGCACGCGAAGAGCGCGGACAATGCCGCGAGCAGAGTGTTGTGTGTGAGAGCGAAGATGGCGTTGTTGCCATTGTTGTAAGGGATGTAAAAAAATCCTATCAATAAAATTACCCACAGCGCACGTACACTTAATTCCCATGAGACACAGGGGATGGATTCTAATTAGAAACACATACTAACCGAGATAACTGATCTATAGGGACTGGCTGTTGTGTGCTCATGGCTTCCAGATTCGCAACACTATTATGACACTGAAGGACATATTTTCTTTTTGGGGTTATCGATTAATGCTATTATTGTTCGTTGATCATTGTTTATTCATAAATAGTAATTCATATAATCTCTTCGTGCTTTGTTTAGAAAAGCAATACAAAGTCATATTTTGAGTTTTTGCTTCGTAAGATTGATTTTTTTTAAAAAAACCCTAAAAACTATATACATGTACAAGTGCATCGTGTTAATATTGCCAATATCATCAATGATAGATAGAATGACTGATGAAAATAATGACAATCAAAAGGATAATAGTTACCAGTAACAGAATATTAATGAATATTCTTTTGATCATCAAAAAGCATATTTTCTCCTCAATAAATACTTGAATGTTGAGATTGTAAAAAAAATAAATAAAACGTCGTGTCGCTTACCAGATCATGTCGACAGGTCAGATAACCCCAGTTATCCTCAGCTCAGGAAATACTATGCAGTTGCATTATTGTTATTATTATTATTATTATTATTATTATTATTATTATCACTGTTCATATCATTTACAACGCAACATGTCAATGTTAATTTGGAAGTGGTATTCAGCTCTCTACTATCATGCATGTGGGGATGTCCTTCTCCACACAACTTGCAGAGATCATATTATGTCGATTATTTACTCCAGGTAGATTTTTTTTTTTTTTTTGTATACCTTGGTCGAGGCTCGTATGAGAGCTAACACAACTCACAGCAAGGAGGCATGAGACAAGAGGGGCGGGAGTGGAAGGGACAAAACAGTGGGGAACAGACATATTAGGTGAACTGTGGAAGGGAGAGGGATGGGGATGGGATGGGGATGGGACGGGGAACATGGCGAAGAGAAGATGGACATTTCAGGGACTTTCAGGAAGGAAAAGCAGGAGAAATGAAGGAAGTGGGCTTGGGTGGATTATCGGGGGTAGAAAAGATCGAGGATTTGGATGGGGGAAGATAAGAGGTGGTGGTGAACAGCTGTTTTGAAAGCCTGGAGGGAAGAATGGGAAAGAATAGAGTGAGGAAGTTTATTCCAAAGGCGGGAAAAAAGAGGAATGAAAGAGTGAACATGAGCAGTGATTAGTGATTTTGGTAGTTTTACGAGAAGGGTTGTGCTGGCGGACCTTGAGCGCCCTGTGGAAATGTGGTGGGGACAAATCGCAGAGAGAGCAGGGGGGGCAAGGCTGGAGAGGAGTCGGTAGAAGACAGAAAGACCACCGACCAACCTGCGGTGATTGAGTGAGAGGCCCAAAGACTCAGCTTCATTGCGGGAGATGCCGATGATCTTAAATGCCCTGGTTTCGACAGCGTGAAGCCGAGAAAGGTGGGAGGCAGGAGCACCAGCCCAGAGGGGAGAGCAGTACTCCATCAGGCTACAGATAAAAGCTTTGTAAGTGGTGAGGAGCTCAAGAGGGCCGAGGAAGGACTTAGCACGACGGAGGATTCCCAGTCGGCGACTGGCTTTTGAGGCGAGGTTGGAAATGTGACTTTCCCAGGAAAGGTCATGGCAGATAGTGAGACCTAGAAGCTTGAAAGAAAAGACTTCTTCCAGAGGATTGTTGAGAAAGTGGATGGGGGGGTTTTGTAAATGGTCCCCTCGAAACAGGTCCTGTTCTATCTTTATTTTGAACCAACCACGCTCCAACCATCACACAACAACAACAACGCCAACAGCCACGATCTTTACCTTCACCACTCGCTCCCGCAAACATCGGATCACCGCCATTCCAAACGGCACCATGGCCATAAACCACCACCATAAACCCTCCACCACCTTCACCTCTCTCCTTCTGCGGCCATTCCCGCACCACCTGTGAGCACCGAGCGTCGGGCTGTCCTGGGCTCGGACAAGATACGCGCCGAGCCACGAGTGCAAAATGCGGCCTTTCCGAGGAGAATTCGGATCAGGAATGCTACACGCCCACTTCTGATCCTTCCAATCAGCAAGCGCGGGGCGGTTTGGCCCCGCCTCCAGGCGCGTCTGTGTGGAATCGAGATATGCAAATTCTAGGATCAAGGGAGATTCACGCCCCTTTTTCTCCATCCAATGGGCGAGCGTGGCTCCGCCCCCGAGCTCGTTCTGATCCGGAAATTTGCATATGGGTTCTCCTGCCGGCCTATAAAGCGCCGTGCGCAAGGCGAATCTGGGCAGAGTCGGTTTTGGAAGAGCGGAGAGTGGCAGAAAAGCGAAGAGAGTTTTGAGGCAGAGTCGGTTTTGGAAGAGCGGAGAGTGGCAGAAAAGCGAAGAGAGTTTTGAGGGAGAGTCAGTTTTGGAAGAGCGGAGAGTGGCAGAAATGAAGAGTCAGTTTGGAAGAGCGGAGTGGAGTCGGGAGGCGAGGGCGTCCCGGTGGTTTTCGGCAGTCGGCTGAGGAGAATTGGGGGAAGAGTCCGAGGAGCTCGGGTCCGAGGCAAGGAAGTCGGCGACGAGGTCGCGGTGGAATCGCTCGTCACAGGACCCAAGCAAGCCAGCTATACTCTTTCCCCAGAGCATCAACAATTCCCCCCCCTTTTTCCCCCGCGCTGAGATAGTGCAAAAAGGGGGCCCTGTTCCCACCCCACTCCAAGCAGTGCCAACAAACTCATCCCCCTCCTCGCAACACTGGTGTCAGGTTGTGGGACACAAACCCATCCCCCTCCTCGCGACACTGGTGTCAGAGAGTGGGAAAACAAACTCTCCTGTCTCAAGCTAAATTCACGGGAATCGGTCCAGGGGTGAGAGGAGTGACCCCCGATTCCCTCCAAATTACGAGCAATTAAAATTAACCCCTTACGAGAAATAAGATGGAGTCTCAAGGCGAGCGGGTGTCGGGGGTAGAAATGTAGGATCCATGGCCCGGGTCGGTTCTTTTTATAATTATAACCCCACCACTAACTGTGGTCAGTGGGAGCGGCTTGAGCACGAACTTTGCCGGCAAACGGAGTCGCACAATGGCAGCGCGATCGCACCTCAGCGCAGCACAGAGCGGGCTGATATTAATAGCACAACTCACGGCACGAGGCGTGAGCTCCCAGTCACCGGTTCAAGGCATGTGGTCACGGCATGTGCCATGGCAGGCGTGGCAGGATGACTATGCGAGCATTGGCAGGCTTCAGGCACAATTGAGGGATGTCTTGGAAAAGGTGAAGCATTATGAAGAATATATCGAGGAGGTGCAAAGTGGAGTGGACGAGTCACAACGGCACGCAGACGAGCTTCAGAAAAATTACGTGTACGGGGGGACACAGCGATTGGACGATTTACTGGAACTAATTTGGTGGCAAAAACATGACTTGGCCAACACAGTCGACAAATTATGTGGGAAAAAGAATTTGGTAGTGTTTTATACCCGTCAGTTGGTATATGCGAAGAGCAAACTGAACAAAAGAATAGAGGAACAGCAGATTGGTATCTCCCAGGAAAGGAAACAATGGGAGGAAGAATGGAAAACCGAGCTCGAAAAGAAACAAAAGGAGCACGACTTGGAAGTAAAACAATTAATGGAAAAATTATTGGAGGAAGCAAGGCGGTTCAAAGAACTGGAGGGGAGAGTGAGGGAAATACAGTTGGAAGAGAAAAAAGTGAACACGATGGAGAGTTGGAACAATTAAAGGAAGAGATAAGAACAGGCAATCAGGAAAGAGAAAGCCTAGAATGGAAGATAAAAAGAGGAGAGAGACAGCTCGAGGAAAGGATGGAGGAATTGCTGGAAAAGTCAGAACAGTTCAAAGAACTGCAGGGAGAATTGAGGGAGGAAGGAGAAAGGAAAACAAAGCTCGAAAAGGAAAAACGCGAACAAGATGGGGAATTGGAACTACTGAAGCGAGAGGTAAGGGCAAGCCAGTTTAAAAGAGAAATCCTGGAAGGGGAGATAAGAATAGGAAAGGAATGGCAGAAAAAACTAAATGAATACAGTAAAAAAAGGGACGAATTGAGGAGGGAAGTGGTGGAAAGAAGAGATGAAATGAGTGAAGAAGCACGCAAATTGAGAAAGGAATTGGAAACAAAAACTTCTGAGATACTGAAACACCAAAACAAAGAAAGAGGATTAAAAGACGAACTGAGGATGTTAAAAGAGGAAAGGAAGAGAACAGAGAATGAAACGTTAAGGAACCACACTGAGCAGATTGAACAATTAGAACCCAAAGCAAAGTCGGAGTGTGCAGAGATGAGAAAGGAATTGGAAAAGAAAACTTCTGAGTTACAGAAACACCAAAACAAAGAGACGGAATTACAAAACGAGTTGAGGATGGTGAGAGAAGAAAGAACGACAACAGAAAAGGAAACGTTAAGGAACCACACTGTACAGATCGAACAGCTGGAAGAGAAGGCCAGATTAAAGAATGAGATGCAAGAAAGAGTAATGATGGAAGAACGAATAAGACAGGAGAAGGAAGTCAGCCAACTGAAAGAAATAACGAGATTGCAGAATGTGGAACAAGGAAGACAGTGGAATAGGAAATACAAAGAACAAGGAATGAGACAGGAGAAAGAAATCCGTCAATTAAAGGAAACGATGAGATTGCAGAACGAGGAACAAGAGAGACAGTGGAATAAAAAACTGAAAGAGTATGAATTTGAAACGGAACGACAAAAGGGAAAAAATAGGTTGGAATACGAGGAGAAGTTGAAGGAGCAAGGAATGAAGCAGGAAGGAGAAATCAGGAGATGGAAGGACACATGGAGATTGGAGAGGGAAGAACGAGAGGAACAATGGGAAAGAAAACAAAAGGAACATGAAGCCGAGGTTGACCAATTGAAATTAAAGGCGAGGCTGGAGTGTGAGGAGATAGACAAAGAACAGCGAATGGAACACAAAATGGAGATGAACCAAATGAGGAAAACCATGAAACTGGAGAAGGAAAGACAGGAGAGGAAACGAGGAAGGGTAATGAGAGAACAGCGAATGAAACACAGGAAGGAAATGAGCCAATTGAAAGAAACGATGAGATTGGAAAAGGAAGAGCAGGAGAAACTGTGGGGCAGGAAACAAGAACAATGTGAGTTGGAAATTGAACAACTAAAACGGGGAGCAAGATTGGAGTCCACGGAGAATGAAAAACTCCGGAGGGAGATTGAAGAACTCAGGAAGTTCTGAGAGGAGGAACGACTCAGAAGGAGCCAGGAAGCAGAACAACGCAATAAGGTGGGATGTGTGACAGCACCACAAGGAGCAATGTCGGTGGTGCAGGACCGAATCGACACCACTCGTCGGATGAAGGAACAATTAGGACCAACCCGGATAAAGGAGACACAAATAAAAATGCAGACGAGGGAAGTAACAAAGACAAAAAAGGAAATGAAAGTATTGCCAGAGACACGGAAGATAGAGAGTGAATTGGACGGGGTTAGAGACGCACACACACACACACAGAGGTAGTGGAGGACCATGAGGGGGAGCTGGCGGACTGGTTAGAGACCCGGTGCGAGCAGCTGGATGGCCTCCTCCAGGAACGAGGGGAGGGAGTATGCCCCCTTGAGGCGACTCACGACCAGGTGGGTTCGGTCGTGCTTTGCGAGGTCGAGGGGAGGAGTGCTGTGGACAGGTGCACGGAGAGCTTGGGGGTATAGAGGCCCCGGAAACCCTTGTGGGGACACGAATCCCCACTGTGGTTGTCCCGGTGTGTGTGGTGCAAGGTGTGAGTGCGAGCCCGTGTATGGATGAGACCCCGGGTATGAGTGACACCCCGTGTGGGAATGAAACCCCGCGTGTGAGTGCTGTGGTGGCAAGTGTGCCGAGATGCGTGCTTCCCAGCGCGCCGTGTGTGAGTGAAACACCGCGGGTGAGTGCCCCCGCGTGTGTGAGTAAGGCACGATGCGTGAGTGAACGGCCGAGTGCAAGGTAGACCGTGTGTGTGAGAGAGCGGTATGTGAGGGAGATGTCGGTCGGCATGTGTGAACATGCAGCCGCGTCTCCGGGTGTGAATGTGAATGTAATGGAGTGGAGAGTGAGCGTCGTGACACGCAGGTGTGCGTGGGTGGAATGGCGATGACGACGGCGACAGAGGGATAAAAGGGCGACAAAATTTAAAATGGATTATATTGAGATTGTTTTTGTCATTGATCAACACAAAAAACACCAGATCAAAGTGGAATTAAATATATATATATATTTTTTACAAATTAATCAAGTTTGAAAAGTTTAAATGTCTTGCATCAATAAGTATTCAACCCCTTTGCTATGACACTCCAAGTTGAGCTCAGGTGCATCCAATTTCCTTTGATGATCCTTAAGATGTCTCCACAACTTAATTGAAGTCCACCTGGGGCCAATTCAATTGATTGGACATGATTTAGAAAGAAACACACCTTTCTATATGAGGTCCCACAGTTGACAGTCCATGTCAGAGCAGAAACTCCACCGTGAAGTCCGAAGAACTGTCCGTAGAACTCCGAGATAGAATCGTGAGGAGGAGTAGATCTTGGGAAGGGTATAAATTTTTTTTGGAGTGTTGAAAGTTCTCGTGAGCACAGTGAGCTCCATCACCAGGAATTGGAAACAATATGAATTCTTCCTACTACTACCCAGACTTCCGAGAGCTGGCCGTCCAACCAAACTGAGCAACCGGGCAAGGAGGACCAATAACCCAGTGACCACTCTGACAGAACTACAGAGTTCCTTGACCGATATGAGAGAACCTGCTGGAAGGACAACGATCTTTGTAGCACTTCGTAAATTTATGCTTTATAGGAGAGTGGCCAGATGGAAGCCACTCCTGAGACAAAGGCACATAACAGCACGCTTGGAGTTTGTAAAAAGGCATGTGAAAGACTCTGAGAGCATGAGGCAAACCATTCTGTGGTCTGATGAGATGACAATTTAACTCTTTGGCTTCAAGGCAAAGTGCTACGTCTGGGAGAAACCGAGCACACCTCACCACCCATCTCACACCATCTGAAATGAATGTGAGAGAAAAACCTTCAGAGTATGAGGCTTTATTTCACTTGATTGAAGCCGTCTCTACAAACACAAAAGGAATACATGTGCAGTCAATCACCGCAAAGTATAACAACAATTAGCCAGCATAAGCACGGAGTCCGGTATACTCTCAATTGTCACCATTCAACGAGCGCCAAGTGAACCACCGCAGTTAATGACAATGCCCCAGGAACAATCCCACCGACCGCGCGGCATCTCGGTTTTATCTGTCTCGTGTGCGAGCCTCGCGTCACGTGGTCACGCGTCACTTCATCTTTTATTTCATCACATTCTCCCCATCTTGAATATGTAACTAGAGGTTCAACTAACGCACCATGATTACTTCAAAGCTATCGGAGCATACGTTTCAAGCAGTGTGAACTATTTAAACTACAGAAGCATACATTTCAAGCAGTGAGGATTATTTTGAGTTATAGAAGCATAGTAAGGTGTCATCAAGGGATGTCGATAATCCCCTTTACAGATCGAGTCGTCGAGGGGGTTTTATCCGTCGACCTCTCTGGGAGTAAATGGTGGTTTCACTTGAGGGAGGCTTCCGATCCCCTTGGGGAGCCTCGATTCGTACCGGGGATGACTCCACGATCGCTCTCGGGTGGAATGCGGTAGCTTCGTCTACCTCAACCCCGACGCCACCATTCTCGGGTGGAGAAGTTCCTGAGGGAGAAACACCTGGGGAGGGAATGTCAGAGGGAGCAGTACCTGCGGGAGGAGTACCTGCAGGAGCCAGATGGCGAACCGACACAGTGGTCTCCCTGCCATCAGGAAGTCTAACATGAGCATACTCAGGATTAGCATCGATGAGTTCGACCTTCTCCACCATCGGTTCATACTTGCTTTGTCGTACCGGGCGTTTCATGAACACTGTACCCGGATAGGTTAGCCAGTGGGGCACCGATTGGCTGCCGGTATATCATCGTTGGTGAGTAAACATTCATTCGTGCGGAGTAGCATTGATGGACGTACAGAGCAAAGAGCGTATGGAATTCAGGGCATCGGGAAGGGTAACCTCCTACCGCTCAGGCCCCAGTCCTCTCGATCTCAGCGCCAGGGTTACGGCTTTCCAAATGACTCCATTATACCGTTCCACCTGCCCATTACCCTGTGGGTTGTAACCCGTCATTCGACGAGTTGCTATGCCGTGTTCATATAGGAATTGTTTGAGCTCGTCCGACATGAAACCCGGTCCTCTGTCTGAATGTATATACGAAGGTTTCCCAAACATGGCAAAGAGGTCAGAGAGACATTTCACGACAGTGCCCGAGGTCATATCCGAGCACGGGAATGCGAATGGGAACCTTGAGTATTCATCAACAACAGTGAGTATGTATCTGTTGTCTGTCTCAGTCGGCAGGGGCCCTTTGAAGTCGATATTTAGTCTCTCGAAGGGTGAAGTGGCCTTGATCAACCTGCCAGGAGCGGCGCCATAGAATCTGGGTTTTAGTTCAGCAAAAACAGGGCAAGAAGCACTCACTTGTTTAATATCTTCGATAGAATAGGGAAGGTTTTGTCTACGCACGAAATGTGCCATTCTGGTTACTCCTGGGTGGCACAGAGACACATGAAGGTCTTGCAAAGCCCGACCGGATGTCGCCGAACAGTAGACCCGAGAGAAGGTGTCTGCAGCAGGGTTTTCCCTCCCGGGTCGATAAACAATGTCGTAACTATAACAAGATAGATCTATCTGCCATCTCATTATTTTGTCGTTCTTAATTTTCCCGTTATTTTTCCCATCAAACATGAAGGCAACAGATCGCTGGTCCGTGACGAGTGTGAAGTGGTTGCCCAGTAAATAATGTCTCCATTTACGTAGGGCTTCGACAATAGCGTACGCTTCCTTCTCTATCGCCGAGTATCTCTGCTCGCTTCCAGAGAGAGTTCTCGAGAAGAACGCGACGGGTCAGCCGGATTGATTGAGCGTAGCGGCGATCGCGTGA
>NC_140963.1:22749800-22764800 GCF_056783735.1 Eptatretus burgeri
CTTTCATCAGCTGAAGGAACGCAAGCTTCTCATTGGCTGAAAAATTACAACCCACTGCCAATGCATCAGTCTTAGCGCTCCACCAGCAAAAGCAACCAGATGTACCTGCATTTACTACCAAGCATTCCCATCAATGATCAAAAAGTTGGAATATTTCTTTGAATCCAGACAAATTTCACTCTCTCACTCCGAAAAGACCATCTGACAACCCCCACCTTCCTCTCGCATCTACTTTCTTAGCAATACTATTGAGGAAGTTCAATCACTCAAACTCCTGGGTCTCAGTACCAGCCATGATCTTTCTTGGACAAACCACATGTAAAAGTTGGCTTCCAAAGCCAGTTGTTGACTGGGAATTCTCCGTCGTACAAAGTCCTTCCTTGGCACACCTGAACTCCTATCCACCTTTAAGGCCTTTATCTGCAGCTTGGATGATTGCTCTCCCCTGTCTCGCATCTTGCTCAGCTTGATGCATTGGAAATCGAGGCCTTTAAGATTATTGGAATCTCCTGCGATGAAGCTGAGTCTATAGGTCTATCACTCCACTATCACAGACTGGTCTCTCCATCTTCTTCCATCTCCTTTCTGCTCTATGCCTGGTGTTGGCTTAATGATTGGGGTGGTGGGCTTTGGATCCTCGGGTCCTGAGTTCAAATCCCGCTCAGCTGTTGAATTAATACCAGGTGGGGTTAACTCGGCCTGTCATCCTTCTGAGGTCGGCAAAATGAGTGCCAGCACGCTGGTATACTGTGTCGGAGTGGCGACCCGTCCAGGATTGTGCCCAATAGCCAAGGAGACTGCTTAAGCAGCACCAACGCTCTGCACAGAGTATGGTCCCAATCTCCTCTCCTCCTCCTCCTCCTTTCTGCTCTTGCATCCTCTGCCCTCTCTGTGCTTTGTCCCCAACCTCCCCTTGCTTCCCCAGGTTTCTGGATGGTGCGCATGGTCTACCATCAACCCTCTTCTGATAAAACTCCCAAAATCCAGATTCACTCATTTGTTTCTATTTTTCCTACTTGTTAAACCAACTTCCACATTCTCTTCAGTCTCATTCTTCCTTTCTAGTCTTCCAAACAGCTGTTCACCACCATCTGAGATCATCCACCATCTAAAACAATGATCTTTTCTACCCCTATTAAACCACCTCCCTCCTCCCAATTTCCAGTTTTTCCTTCCTGAGAGTTTGCTCCAGCTTTCTTCATGTTGACCACCCTATGCCCTCCCCCCTACCCCTCATTCTGACTCGCATTCCTTTTTTTTTGTTTTTTTCCCCATCTCCATTTATTTTGTCCCTCAACCCTCCTGTTGTTATTTCCTCCCTCTATTTCTGCAGTTACTTTTGTTCTGTTGTATCCTGATCTGTTTTGTGTTCTATACTTGCTCTTCCAGGAGCCTTGACTTTGTATACAAAAAACAAATTGTGACGATGTTCGATCATTATATACTATGCTTCAAAATGATATAACAACGGTATCAAGTTGGTCATCTACTCCGAGTCAACACGCAGCTTAAATTTACAAGGACAATGTGCTCTCCTATTCTCAAACATCTCAGAGGCTTTTGATTGTGCCTCTTCAAATTTATGCAAGGATACATACAATGGAAGTAGGATGTTGGAGGTCATTCGGCCTATCAAGCCTGTGGGCTCCACTGACATGTACATATCAATTCAATCGAACAGTGAACTTAAGTTGACTCGGGGATGGGTCTAAGGGGTGGAGGAGTGGGGCCATGAGAACAGTGGGGCAAGCATCAAATTTGTCCAAATTAGTGGGATTGCTGGCATACAATTTTCCTTTAGCCCATCCTCACAAAAAGTAAAGTGTGTATATATATATATAAATAATCTCACGCGGGGTGAAATCGGGACTTCTGGAAGGCTACTCTATCGGTTCTCATCACCTGATCCATCTCTGTGGATAGTGGGTATCCAACCAGTTATGAACTTCAATTGAGAAGTGCAGAGGGTCACCATCTTGCATAAAGATTCTTTCATCCATGTTGTCCTATTGCTGAATTTTTGTAAGAAGAAAGCTGTGAAACATTTCCAACTACCTCTGCCCATTCATTGTATCGTGGAGGATGTAAGGTCCAATGGTCCAATGAGTTTGGTAGAAGTCATTCTGCACCAAACAAGCAGTTTTGCCGACTTTGGCTGCTTTCAACCACCGTTTCTGGATCGCCTCCTGACCAGTAATAGCAGGTCTGCCTGTTGACAAAGCCACCGATATGGAAATATTAATGACAATAAACAAGCTTTCAATAAAATAAATAATAATTCACAACCTATCATAATTCATTATTGAAAATAGGAACTTAATCATGGGTGGATCAGCTTGTAGTAGCCCTATATGGTACTCTGTGGCAATTATGTCCTTCTTCAGATGCGGTGACCAAAACTGAACACAATATTCTGGAGGAGGCCATCACTAAGCTCATGTACAGTGTTAACCTTACCTGTTTTGATTTATATAATTTATCCCTCCACTAATACAACCTAAAACCCTGTTAGCTTTACCCACAGGCTATATAGCTACCTGACAATCTGGCACTGTGTTTCTACTTACCACCCTCATAACGATAATCAAATTAAACACCAATTACTGCACCGTAGTCCCAAGAAAGAAGCCAGCCATAATACACACATACACACATATGATGTACTGGTTATCTGAATCAACGGTGACTTTGAACGTCCTTATACGAACCAACAGCAGTACAAGCAAGTCAATACATCACGTGTTAGGTGCAGTATTGTGTTGAATGACGTCTTGATATAGCACGGAGGCTGCGCATGCACGTAATACAGGGGTCCTGCGATGACATCGTTCCATGATGTCTGTGTCCTTTACTCGGGCTAGCTCCTTTACTGAAATACGGATGTGAAGGCGTTTGTTCAGTATATAACAAATTGGTGACAAAGATGGGAACCTATAAGATGATAGGACGTGGGAAGGCATATTCAAGACATGGCGGTGTTCGGGAATATTGGGCCTTTCAACGAAAAAGTGGAGTTGTTCGAGGACTTTACGGACAGATGCGACGCATTTTTGGCAGCAATCTGGATTGTTGAAGAGCTGCAGGCGAGTTTATTTCTGCCTGTTGTGGGAGCAGGCGCGTTCAAGTTGGTGAAGAATTTATGTCACCCAGCCCCGCCAAAATGGAAAACTTACACTCAGCTGAAGGTGTTAACAGAGCATTACACACTGAAACCAATCGTGATAGCGGAAGGCTGTAAATTTTGGACCGCTTCCCAGGGAGAGAACGAGACTGTGGCCGACGACATCGTGTGATTGAAGAAGCTCAGGTCAACGTGCTCATTCGGGGCCTTTCTGAACGAATTTATTGTCCAAGGCAGATTGGACATTTGAGGAGACCAGGGTGAAATGTTTGTCAGATGAGTTGGCCAGTAAAGCGAACCGAGAGCACATGGCTCAGACGTCATCGGGTGCGAACAGTGACGGTGCAGACGAGGAAACCCCAGGCCAGCAGGGGAAGAGAAGCTTTGTACAAGATGAGAGGAAAATCGGAGCACACAACAAGCCGGCGGTCAGAGTCTGGCACAAATGTTGCTGTCGGACAAACTGTCATTGCACAGGAAACTGCCGACTCAGGAATGTGAACTGTCATACCTGCTGTGAAAAGGGACATATTTCCAAGGTATGTCCAGGGAACAACAATCAACAGGATCAAAGAAAGAAGAAATTCAGCTTAAAATCTGTAAGTTGATTCAAACAGTGATAATGAATCAGACGCGGAACGAGACGACAAAGGATTTAGTTTGTACCAAAATGGTGATGACTCTCACAATAGGGTTAAACCTATTAAGGTAAAGGTGGCTGTCATCACATTTCACAGCACTCTCAGTACCCGAGTATAGTTCAGACGTCAGATTGATCAGTTTTGGTGGCACCCCACGAAGACTAAGAATCCTCCAGAGGACATCCCGATTCACTGAATCAAACGCTTTGCAGAGATCAACGTAGGCAGCAAGCAGCCCCTGCCGAAACTCTCGTCTGCGTTCGGTGAGGACACGAAGGGCAAGGATACGGTCAATCGTTGACCTCTTTGGTGTAAAGCCTGACTGCTCTGGGCGCTGATGCTCAAGCAGATGGTGGCGAACCCTATCAATAATTATCCGAGTAAAACCTTGCCCGGCACTGAGAGCAGCGTCACCCCTTGGTGGTTGTTGCAGTCCTGGCGATCACTCTTCCCCTTCCAGAGAGGTACAACAAGGCCCCTCTTCCACTCAGTTGGGATGATGCCTGTGTTCCAAGCAGAGCACAGAATTGCATGCAACGACACGAGTGCAGCATTTCCACGAGACTTGAGAAGTTCAACATGGATGCCACAGATCCCTGGAGCTTTATCCCATTTCAACTCGTTCACCGCAGCCTGTGTTTCCACAAATGAAAGTAGATCACAGTTGATTGTAGGGTCAGCAATAGGGATAGTAACACCCCTGACATCCAACTCAACAGCTGGTGGATCAGCCTGGTACAGCCGCTCAAAGTAATCGACCTCGCGGGCCATCACTTCGGATTTCTCTGTCAGAGCCCACCACCCTCTGCTCAAACTGCTGTACATCGAGGGGTGGGCTTGGAGGAACACAATGCACGAATTCCCTTGGAAGCAGGACGAGAATCACCTGACCACCCCCTCACAGATTCCTCGCTCATCGGCCTCCTTGTCCATCCTTCGCGAACCTACAGTTTGACGCTTCAGCATTAAAGAGAATGTTCACTAAATTAGATATTTCTTTGTCATTACAACACAGGGGAGTAAAAGTACTCCTGAATTATGGGAACACACCACACACTACATGTGGGATAACACCTACAGAACTGTTCCTAAAACACACTCTAAGCACTCAACTTTTGTTCATGAAATCGTGTCCACAACGAAAAGTCGAAAAGAAGCAGATAGCTTCAAAATTTCAACATGACGGATTCCACCCGAGCGTTCGTCAATATGACATGTATCAATCAGTCTGTACTTGTGAAAAATTTAAGGGGAGGAAAAGAGAAGTGGATACCTGGTACAATCATGTCCATTAACGGTCCTAATACGTACCTAATCAGGATACCGGGAAACAACCGTCGATATGTACATGCAGATCATTTGATCGCAGATGACTCTCAAGAGGAAACACCAAAGCCGTTAGGGAGAGATTACTGACTAAAGTAGAACTAAGACGAGACATCCCCTCTGAGTCTTTCTGTTAGTTTAGAACCTCCAGAGGAGTTGGTAAATCCAATACCAGAACCAGGAGATTAAAAACTGTTGTAAATGAGAAACCAGCAGTTTTACCCTCACTAGTCGGTAGTGAGGAGGTAACCATAACACCAACACCTGTCAGAAAGTCCACTAGATTGTCTAAACCTCCATCCAGGTTAGATCTGTAGTTCTGCCTGGTCACCACCGAGCCAACAACGCCGCCTGGTCACGTGTCAATACAAGCTTGGTGTCGCTGTAAATCCGTATAAGGACGTGATCATGTGAATGTGATGATATATACATATTTCAATGTGATGTTAATAATGTAATGTGATGTGATGTGATGATGATATGTGATGATATATACATATTTCAATGTGATGTTAATAATGTAATGTGATGTGATGTGATGATGATATGTGATGATATATACATATTTCAGGTCAAAAGACAAATATAATTTATACAGACAGGTGTTTGTGGTCCGAACCTGTGTTCCTTGCAAAATCTAAGATTTTCCCAAGTACGTATATTGGTTTGTCAATTTTTTTTATTCTGTCTGTCTGTCCGTCTATCTGTTTATCGCCTACAGGTCACAAACTTTAACTGATCTTTACGAAGCTTCACCACATGCTACAGTTTGGCACAAGGAAGAAGCCTATTGTTTTTAAGGTCAAAAGGTCAAAAAAACCAACAAAGGCCAAAGGTCAACAACTTTGGTGAGATTTCTAAAATCCTCAATTTTCAACCAGTTGACTTGAAATTTGAAGAGGATTTATATTTCAGGTCAATGAATTCAGGCAGCCAATTATTCTTGAGGCCACCATCGAGCCGAAGGTCAACATAGGCCAAAGGTCAACAACTTGGGTGAGATTTCTAAAATCCTCAATTTTCATCTGGTTGACTTGAAATTTGAATAGGATTTATATTTCAAGTCAATGAATTCAAGCAGCCAATTATTCTTAAGGTCACCATCGAGCCGAAGCTCAACATAGGCCAAAGGTCAACAACTTGGGTGAGATTTCTAAAATCCTCAATTTTCATCCGGTTGACTTTAAATTTGAAGAGGATGTAATATTTCCAGTCACTGAATTCAACCAGCGAATTATTTTAGAGGTCAACATCGACTAAAAGGTCAGCATAGTCCCAAGGTCAACAACTAAGGCGGTATTTCTAAAATCCTCAATTTTCATCCGATTGACTTGAAATTTGAAAAGGATGTAATATTTCAGGTCACTGAATTCAACCAGCGAATAATTTTAGAGGTCAACATCGACTAAAAGGTCAGCATAGTCCCAAGGTCAACAACTAAGGCGGTATTTCTAAAATCCTCAATTTTCATCCGATTGACTTGAAATTTGAAAAGGATGTAATATTTCAGGTCACTGAATTCAACCAGCGAATTATTTTAGAGGTCAACATCGACAAAAAGGTCAGCATAGGCCAAAGGTCAACAACTAAGGCGGTATTTCTAAAATCCTCAATTTTCATCCGATTGACTTGAAATTTGAAGAGGGTTTATATTTCAGGTCACTGAATTCAACCAGCGAATTATATTTGATGTTAACATCGGGTAAAAGGACAACATACTCCGAATTTCTAAAACTGTCAATTTTCATCCGATTGACTTGAAATTTGAAGAGGAGTTACATAGTTTGGTCATTGAATTCAACCACCAATTATTTTTGAGGTCAAATTTGTTTTATGGATTTTGCTTGTTCGTTTGTTCTTGTTAGTTTATTGCCCAATTACAGGTTTAGAGAGCTCATCGCGGTGTATGTAGACACTTTTAGAGCGATGAATACATTACATGTTGACTTGTTGCTGAAATCAAAACGAGCTTGAAGAAGTTTGAACAGGTGGAGTGTGTTGCACGAATAGGTCTATACAGATATACATATAATACCAATTATCCTGTAGATCTGTATTTGATGCAAGTACAGTCGTGGCTAAAAAATATTGGCACCCTTGCACTTTTTTCAAATAACTCACAATTTTCTCTAAAAAAAAATAAGTTGAAATTGACAAAAGTATTTGGTCTCCACAATTCTTTATTTCACTGTTAATAATACAGAACCTTTGCTTTTTTTATTCAGAACTTAATATATCCTTTTAAATCAGGAAATAAAAAGAAATGGCATTGACAAAATTATTGACACTCTGGACTTAATATTTGGTATCACAGCCTTTGGACAAAATAACTGCAGTCAAGGGTTTCCTCTGGCCGTGAATGAGCTTCCTCCACCTCTCTACTGGTAGTTTGGCCCACTCTTATTGTGCAAACTGCTCCAGTTCTCCCAGATTTGTAGTGTGCCTTCTCCCTGCTGCTGTTTTCAGATCTCCTCACAGGTGTTCAATGGGATTTATATCCGGACTCAGTGCTGGCCACTTCAGAACAGTCCAGCGTTTGGTCTTGAACCATTCGTGAGAGCTTTTTGAAGTGTGTTTGGGGTCATTGTCCTGCTGCAAGACCCATGACCTTTGACGGAGACCCAGCTTTCTGATACTGGGTTGAACATTGTGCTCCAAAATGCCTTGGTAATCTGATTTCATGATGCCATGCACACACATTCAAGGCACCCAGTGTCAGAGGCAGCACAGCAACCCCAAAATATCACTGAACCTCCTCCATGTTTGACTAGGGAAGGTGTTCTTTTCTTTGAAGGCTTCATTTTGTTGTTTGCAAACATAGAGATGATGTGCTTTACAAAAAGCTCTCATTTAGTCTCATCTGTTCACAGGACATTCTCCCAGAAGGATTTTAGCTTGTTCAGGTGTGTTTTGGCAAACTCCAGTCAGGCTTTCTTATGTGTCTCTCTCTCTCAGCGGTGGGGTCCTGGGTCTCCTAGCATGGAATCCCCTGTCATTGAGTTGGCGATGGATGGTGTGAGTTGAAACTCTCGTACCTCGTGTCTGAAGGTCAGCTTGAATCTGTTTGACAGTTGATTGAGGTGCTTTCTCTCCACCATTCGAACACTCCTTCGCTGAAATCTTGGATCAGGTTTTCTCTTGCGGCCACGTCCAGGGAGGTTGGCTGTAGTGCCATGGGCCTTAAACTTCCTGATAGCATTGTGTACAGTGGACACAGGAACATCAAGGTCTCTGAAGATGGACTTGTGGCCTTGAGATTGCCCATGCTTGGCTCCAATATTGTATCTAACATCCTCAGACAATCCTCTGGTTTTATTTCTTTTCTCCATGCTCATTGTGGTACACACAGTGACACAAAACAACAGGATAACTCCTTTTCTCTATTCAAACTGCATGAATAAGTGATTTTTATATTACAGACACCTGCAACTCACCACAGGTGAGTTCAATTTCACAGTAAAGGAGAATCACCTGCTTGAAATCTCATTATTTCGGACAACTTCTAAAAGGTGCCAATAATATTGTCTGGCCCATTTTAGGATTTCTGTGTCGAATAAGCGAAGATTTAGTAATTTTTTTCAGCTTTTTTTTGTTTTCTTCCACTGCAAACCAAAGAAGACATTTGTGGATCTCAAAAGATTTTTTTAATTTCAACAATTTTCTGGAGCAAATGGTGCATTATTTTAAAAAAGTGCAAGGATGCCAATATTTTTGGCCACGACGGTGGAGTTTTTTTGGCGAGCTTACTGTTGGTGGTTAAATTGTCCGCACCACCATGACCGCATTTCCTCATCACACACAACCTGAGAACCCACAACACATTCACAACACCTGAGAACCCACAACACATTCACAACACCTGAGAACCTACAACACATTCACAACACCTGAGAACCCACAACACATTCACAACACCTGAGAACCCACAACACATTCACAACACCTGAGAACCCACAACACATTCACAACACCTGAGAACCCACAACACATTCACAACACCTGAGAACCCACAACACATTCACAACACCTGAGAACCCACAACACATTCACAACACCTGAGAACCCACAACACATTCACAACACCTGAGAACCCACAACACCTGAGAACCCACAACACATTCACAACACCTGAGAACCCACAACACCTGAGAACCCACAACACATTCACAACACCTGAGCCTGAATGTGTGACCAGGTGTCTTTTTCTCAGTGACAGTGACAGTGGCGTAGGCGTAGGCCACACTACCCGCAGGGATTTGATGTTCCATCCTCTACATTGAGAGGAGGTGGTGCTGCTGCCGAAGCTGTTTCTCAGCAAGGGTCAAACTGGGTGGTTTGCCATTGCCTTTCCGGCGTTGTGTGTTCGTCCTCCATCCTTTTCAATGCTAAACGTCGAGCAAGGAAGGAGCTGGCAGGTATCATTTTCCAAAATGTTTGGTGTGATTCGGTCGGGATTGTGAACCACCGACCTCCCAGATTCAGAGCGAATTACGTTCCTCACAGTCCGGTCCCACAGAGACCGGGCTTCCTCTCCAAGAATGTGAGTCCGTGTCAGCAAATCGAAGAGATTTTAATTAATATCACACAATTAGTGGACGGTACGTGTCTCTATTATTTGTCATAACTTCGTGTCATGAATCTGATCAAGCTCTCGACTGCACGTATATGCACGACGGTAGCTTATTAGGCGGTGTATTAACTCCTCCTCTTCTCGGTTTATGTGCTCCTCAATTTTATTTGTGATTATAAATATTATAAAATTATATTATGTGATTATAAAATAGTTTCCCAAAGAAGCGATTCGCTAAATTTAAGTTTTAACGATCTATCCAACCATTAGCCGCTTGTACCCGGAAACACTTCCCTGCGATGCTTCTTATTCTTCTTCTTCTTCTTCTTCTTCGCATTGCTTCCTGTGGTTCGTGCTGAGCCCACTTCCGCATTTTGACCGTCTCTCTGCACTCCATTAGTTTTTCCCCTCCCTGCTTGTTCAGTGTCCTTTTCCTCTCTTTGTTCCTGAGTCTTGTTTCTCTCATGGCTCGGCCATGCCCGGCTGTCTCTCTTCCCGATTTCTCGATCTTAAACCACATCCATCGGGACCAGCTCATTCACCTGTTGGAGCTGGTGCGGTAACGCCTCGACCTCGCATTACACACATCACCACACCAAATCATCACCACCACCACATCATCACCACCACCACATCACCACCACCAACACATCACCACACCAAATCGTCACCACCACCACATCACCACCACCAACACATCACACCAACACATCACCACCAACACATCACCACCACCACCAAATCACCACCACACCAAATCATCACCGCACCAAATCATCATCACAACAAATCATCATCACAACAAATCATCATCACCACCACCACATCACCACCACCAACACATCACCACCACCACATCACCACCACCAACACATCACCACACCAAATCATCACCACCACCACATCACCACCACCAACACATCACCACACCAAATCGTCACCACCAACACATCACCACCACCACCAAATCATCACCACACCAAATCATCACCGCAACAAATCATCATCACAACAAATCATCACCGCACCAAATCATCATCACAACAAATCATCATCACCACCACCACATCACCACCACCAACACATCACCACCACCAAATAATCACCACACCAAATCATCACCACACCAAATCATCACCACCACACCAAATCATCACCACACCAAATCATCATCACCACACCAAATCATCATCACCACACCAAATCACCACCACCACCACACCAAATCATCATCACCACACCAAATCATCATCACCACACCAAATCTTCATCACCACACCACACCACACCAAATCATCATCACCACACCACACCAAATCTTCATCACCACACCATACCAAATCTTCATCACCACACCACACCAAATCTTCATCACCACACCACACCAAATCTTCATCACCACACCACACCAAATCTTCATCACCACACCACACCAAATCTTCATCACCACACCACACCAAATCATCACCACACCACACCAAATCATCACCACCACACCAAATCATCACCACCACACCAAATCATCACCACCACACCAAATCATCATCATCACCACACCAAATCATCATCATCACCACACCAAATCATCAACATCACCACACCAAATCATCATCACCACCACACCAAATCATCACCACCACACCAAATCATCACCACCACACCAAATCATCACCACCACACCAAATCATCACCACCACACCAAATCATCACCACCACACCAAATCTTCATCACCACACCACACCAAATCTTCATCACCACACCACACCACACCAAATCATCACCACCACCACCAAATCATCACCACCACCACATCATCACCACACCAAATCATCATCATCACCACCACCAAGTCATCACCACCACCACCACCACCACCACCACCACCATGACCATCATTATCATTGTAATAATGACAACCTCGTGGGACGACGTCAGGCCACGGGGTAGTTCACTCAGAGTCTCGTTAATGCATGCGGTGGGCTCCCTGCACCTGTGGTGGCACCTGGAACGTTGGAAGGGTTTAAACTGGGGTTGGATAAGGAGGTGTTGAGGATACCGCGGCACGTGCATGTTGACTGGGATGCGCGGGCATGATGGGCCGGATGTCTTCCTCCGTCGGGCTTCCTTGTGCACATACAATAAACGATCCACTATGACGTCATTGTGATTGTCACATCCATATAATCTGTCCGCCTGGTGTTCGATCGGTGTCAGCCATTCGAGTTTTGGGATACCTGTGGCTCCGGGTCCTTGTTGTTTATTGATTTATTTGTTTTCCAGCTTCCAGGTAAGAAAGACCTGTTCATTGATCCAGCCCTCATGCCTCTGCTTGACCGCATAACGGGCTCGTCTGTCCTCAAGGTGTGTCTTCATCTCGGATTGTGCGTAGCAGGTGGTCTTGATTTCATTTTCATCCACTACGATGGAATATTTCAACATTGTGCTTTCTTTTGCCGTTGAGATCTCAGTGTTGATGGGCCAAAAGCACAGGAGGAGGCCATTTGGCCTGACGTTCTTGTGCTACATCCACACCCCGTGAACTTGTTTGGCATTCCCATCTGAGCACATTTTCATGTAACAGGGCACTGAGATCTCCTAATGTCCCGTGTTAGACTTGTTATTTAAGTGTGCAGACAATGTAGGAAAATAAGTGCATTAACTTGATCTAATTGAACATTTGCTTTCCTTCTCAACTAACCACATTTGATCTTGATGCGTGTAATTTAGCCACACAGGTGTCGTTGGTGTCCACGACATAAATGCAGATGGGACACATGCTCTTGTATCCCCATCTGGTGGATGGCTGGATGTGGCACTCCTTCCAACAGTGCACCAGGACAGCAGTGTCATTTTTGGTCAGATCTGACTGTTCAGGGTTGTGCAGAGCAGGTTCTTTGGCGGGTGGTGTACTCTGCAGTTGAATACCGTTCTCACGTTTGGGCAGAGGCACGTCGATACTGTCCTGAATACGCTGATGTGGATAAAATCAGCGGTACATTGAAATTGACGCCCGTGCGGTGGCTCCCAGCCGTGCCTAACATCCCGCCCCCTGATGTACCCCGGAATGCAAGGATGCTGAGAGAGTTTGACTCCATCAAAACCAACCCAGAGCTTCCAATCCATGAAGACCTGCAGAATCTGCCAAATATGCGACGAGTCGCGCAAACCATACCGAGGCTCTTCAAATCTTTTGAGTGATGCGGGGTTTAACATAAAGGACAAGTGGCTCAATCTCTGGACAGACAACAGCATTGCGAACGAAGAACTGGTGAGTGATCCTACAGATGAGCCTCCAGGTTGCCACCTCCCCCTTAAACGGTGATCTGCGTTCAGCGAGATCTGCACTGTCCATGCAAGAACATCACACCTCCTACACAAATGGAATTTCAAAGACAGCCCAGCAAGTGACTGTGGTCACCCAGATCAGACTATTCTTCACATAGTGAACGGATGTCACCTACGGGAATTTGATGAAGGATTTAGTTCAAGCCACCTAACAACAGATAGTGCTGTGACTTGGCTGTCCAACTTAGACTTAGATCTGTGAGCTGTAGTTTGTCATATGCAAGATTAGAGATTAGATTGGAGGGAGGGGGGTGGATGTGGGGGACCAGACAGCTTAGAGGTAAACATGTTACCAACTTGGTTATTTGGTTTTAATCCACAAAAATATAAATTTGACCCACAAACAGGAACCACTCTGATGCTACGTAAGTGGGTACTTTTTCTTATCTCGGAGTACTTTTTCTTTGGCATGAGATGCGAAACTGGCAGTTTCGTCGTGGATGGCTTGTGGGCTTCACATCAAGCTTTGCGTTGACACAGTGACGGCACACACGTTGACAAATCCCCTTGCCTGTGAGACACCATGATGAACCCACCCAAAAAGGACTTGTTATCTCAAACTATTTTAGATAATCGCAAGGATAGTCCCATTAGATCTAAATTCCACTGATTGAGAGGCTGCAGTGTGAGTAAAAGGTTATGTTAGAGTGTATAACAACTCGGAAAATGCTTGCAGTTTGTTTCATTTCATTTTGAATGTTGTATTCATCCCATCAGAAGCATGAAGTGGATAAGTTTTTCAAGCTGGATGGAAAACATGTCCCAGGAGGCTGTGAGCAGTAAGTGCACTGTGGATTCATTCCCATACATTGTTAGCTTCATCCCATTATTCCCAAGCGTAGGGCAGTGTATGTTGAAATGCGTTCCACTCCTTAACCACACTGTTAAAGGATTTTTTTTGCAAGGAAGTGTTGGCTATATTGACCGTGTTCACTTGTTCTTGTCACCTACCCAACTCATCCACCAAGTTTTGTCATAACCCATCCACAACACATTGAAATATCATGCTGTATATCGTTTTGGTCCCACCTCTCAATGGTAAATCGCTAAATAATTTTGAAATCTCCCATCCACCTCCGCGTCCAACAGATCTGGATCTTCACGGAAATCGAATGAATTTGCCCTTGTCACACACTCAACCTGGCCACCAAGTTTCATCCAAATCCATCCATAAATTTTTGAGATGTTGTGCTATACTGATGTATCATTTTCGGTCTCTCACTCAATGATCAAGAATCACTTTTAAATAAAAATCTAGAATCCGGGTTTTCATCAAAATCTAATGAATTCATCCTCGTGACACACTCAACCTGTCCACTAAATTTCGTCTGAATCCGTCAATAACTTTTTGAGATATCTCGCTCACCGACAGATAAACAGGGGTGAAAACATAACCTCCGTTTACTTTCGGTGGTGGAGGTAACTAATGCCGGCAAATGGGACGTCCAGTTTTAATGTCCATCTGAGGGACGGCACGCACGTTGATTAATCACCCTGCCTGTGAAACACTGGGATGACAGATTATAGATGGGATGAGATTCAAACCCATGCTAGACAGGTAAGAGGCGAATGTGCGTACCTCCAGGCCATCCTGCCAACACCTATTTTGAGTAGTTCCTCCAAATAACTCCCGGTAAAGCAACATTTTTAATGTTATGCCCAATTATCACTTTTCGATTTTGCATCCATGATGTTCGTAGCTTTCGAATGAGAAAAAGTTTACTTTAACACATTTCTAACCAAAACATGAGTGGAATTATAAACCATACTGTGAAGCGTTAAAATGAGTACCTGAAATGACGAATGGACCTGCTGATGCTCTCAATTTTATTTTGATTTCTAATATTTCTTCTGACCCCAATAGGTTTTAACAACCCTAATAGATGTAACGGTATAATAGGCTGATTCATTTTAGATTATTTCTCTCCTTTTGTTGTTATATGCTTTTTGGATCAAGATTTCTTCGAACATTTAGAAATACATATGGGAAATGGAT
>NC_140963.1:22772300-22799800 GCF_056783735.1 Eptatretus burgeri
TCGCCTCTCTCCGCCTCTCCATCTCTCCATTTCTCTCCGCCTCTCCCTCTCTCTTCTCTCCGCCTCTCCATTTCTCCGCCTCTCCGCCTTCTCCCTCTCTCCGCCTCTCCATTTCTCCCTCTCTCCATTTCTCCCGCCTTCTCCGCCTCTCTCCATTTCTCCGCCTCTCTCTCCGCCTCTCCGCCTCTCCCTCTCTCCGCCTCTCCATGCCTCTCCTCTCTCCGCCTCTCCGCCTCTCCGCCTCTCCCTCTCTCCGCCTCTCCGCCTCTCCGCCTCTCCTTCTCCCTCTCTCCGCCTCTCCGCCTCTCCTCTCTCTCGCCTCTCTCCGCCTCTCCGCCTCTCCCTCTCTCCGCCTCTCCCTCTCTCCGCCTCTCCCTCTCTCCGCCTCTCCCTCTCTCCATTTCTCTCCTCTTCTCCATTTCTCCCTCTCTCCGCCTCTCCCTCTCTCCATTTCTCCATTTCTCCTTCTCCATTTCTCCCTCTCTCCGCCTCTCCCTCTCTCCGCCTCTTCTCCATCTCTCCGCCTCTCCCTCTCTCCGCCTCTCTCTCCACCTCTCCCTCTTCTCCGCCTCTCCCTCTTCTCCGCCTCTCCCTCTCTCCATTTCTCCCTCTCTCCGCCTCTCCCTCTCTCCATTTCTCCCTCTCTCCATTTCTCCCTCTCTCCATTTCTCCCTCTCTCCGCCTTTCTCCCTCTCTCCGCCTCTCCCTCTCTCCGCCTCTCCCTCTCTCCGCCTCTCCCTCTCTCCGCCTCTCCCTCTCTCCGCCTTCTCCTCTCTCCGCCTCTCCCTCTCTCCATTTCTCCGCCTCTCCCTCTCTCTCCCTCTCCGCCTCTCCATTCTCTCCCTCTCTCCGCCTCTCTCTCCTCTCTCCCTCTCTCCGCCTCTCCCTCTCTCCGCCTCTCCGCCTCTCCCTCTCTCCTTCTCGCCTCTCCGCCTTCTCCCTCTCTCCGCCTCTCCCTCTCTCCGCCTCTCCGCCTCTCTCCTTCCTTCTCCCATTTCTCTCCTTCTCTCCGCCTCTCCGCCTCTCTCCTCTCTCCGCCTCTCCCTCTCTCTCCGCCTCTCCGCCTCTCCGCCTCTCCCTCTCTCCGCCTCTCCGCCTCTCCCTCTCTCCGCCTTTCTCCGCCTCTCCCTCTCTCCGCCTCTCCATTCTCTCTCCTTCTCCGCCTCTCCGCCTCTCCGCCTCTCCCTCTCTCCATCTCCCTCTCTCCGCCTCTCCATCTCTCCGCCTTCTCCGCCTCTCCCTCTCTCCGCCTCTCCCTCTCTCCGCCTCTCTCCTCTCTCCGCCTCTCCATTTCTCCGCCTTTCTCCGCCTCTCCCTCTCTCCGCCTCTCCGCCTTTCTCCATTTCTCCCTCTCTCCGCCTTTCTCCCTCTCTCCGCCTCTCCCTCTCTCCGCCTCTCCCTCTCCATTTCTCCGCCTCTCCGCCTCTCCCTCTCTCCGCCTCTCCCTCTCCATTTCTCCTCTCTCCCTCTCCCTCTCTCCGCCTCTCCCTCTCTCTCCGCCTCTCCCTCTCTCCATTTCTCCTTCTCCCTCTCTCCGCCTCTCCCTCTCTCCGCCTCTCCCTCTCTCCGCCTCTTCCCTCTCTCCGCCTCTCCCTCTCTCCGCCTCTCCCTCTCTCCGCCTCTCCCTCTCTCCGCCTCTCCCTCTCTCCGCCTCTCCGCCTCTCCCTCTCTCCGCCTCTCCGCCTCTTCTCCTCTTCTCCATCTCTCCTCTCCTCTCTCCGCCTCTCCCTCTCTCCGTCTCCTCTCCCTCTCTCCGCCTCTCCCTCTCTCTCCGCCTCTCCCTCTCTCCTCTCTCCGCCTCTCCGCCTCTCCCGCCTCTCCATCTCTCCGCCTCTCCCTCTCTCCGCCTCTCCGCCTCTCTCCCTCTCTCTTCCATTTCTCCCTCTCTCCATTCTCCCTCTCTCCGCCTCTCTTTCTCCTCTCTCCTCTCCGCCTCTCCGCCTCTCCCTCTCTCCTCTCTCCTTTCTCCGCCTCTCCCTCTCTCCGCCTCTCCATTTCTCCCTCTCCGCCTCTCCCTCTCTCCGCCTCTCTCCGCCTCTCCGCCTCTCCGCCTCTCCGCCTCTCCCTCTCTCCGCCTCTCTCTCCTCTCCGCCTCTCCCTCTCTCCGCCTCTCCCTCTCTCCGCCTCTCCGCCTCTCCCTCTCCGCCTCTCCCTCTCCGCCTCTCCCTCTCTCCGCCTCTCCCTCTCTCCGCCTCTCCCTCTCTCCATCTCTCTCCCTCTCTCCGCCTCTCCGCCTTTCTCCGCCTCTCCGCCTCTCTCCTCTCTCCGCCTTTCTCCTCTCTCCGCCTCTCCCTCTCTCCCATCTCTCCGCCTCTCTCCTCTCTCCGCCTCTCTCCTCTCTCCGCCTCTCCATTTCTCCTCTCTCCATCTCTCTCCTCTCCCTCTCTCCGCCTCTCCCGCCTCTCTCCGCCTCTCCCTCTCTCCGCCTCTCCCTCTCTCCATTTCTCCATCTCTCGCCTCTCCCTCTCTCCATTTCTCTCCTCCTCTCCGCCTCTCCATTCCTCTTCTCTCCATTTCTCCTCTCGCCTCTCCCTCTCTCCGCCTCTCCTCTCTCCGCCTCTCTCCCTCTCTCTCCCTCTCCCTCTCTCCATTTCTCCCTCTCTCCGCCTCTCCATCTCTCTCCTCTCCCTCTCCCTCTCTCCGCCTCTCCCTCTCCGCCTCTCTCCCTCTCTCCGCCTCTCCCTCTCTCCCTCTCCGCCTCTCCATCTCTCTCTCCGCCTCTTCTCCCTCTCTCTCCGCCTCTCTCCTCTCTCCCTCTCCGCCTCTCCCTCTTCTCCTCTCCGCCTCTCCGCCTCTCTCTCCCTCTCTCTCCATTTCTCTCCGCCTCTCTCCTCTCCTCTCTCCGCCTCTCCCGCCTCTCCTCTCCTCTCTCCGCCTCTCCTCTCTCTCCGCCTCTCCGCCTCTCCCTCTCTCCCTCTCCCTCTCTCCGCCTCTCCCTCTCTCCGCCTCTCCCTCTTCTCCATCTCTCCTTCTCCCTCTCTCCTCTCTCCGCCTCTCCCTCTCTCCGCCTCTCCCGCCTCTCCCTCTCTGCCTCTCTCCGCCTCTCCCTCTCTCCGCCTCTCCCTCTTCTCCGCCTCTCCCTCTCTCCGCCTCTCCCTCTTCTCCCTCTCTCCCTCTCTCCATTTCTCCCTCTCCGCCTCTCCCTCTCTCCCTCTCCCTCCTCTCCATCTCTCCCTCTCTCCGCCTCTCCCTCTCTCCTCTCTCCCTCTCTCCGCCTCTCCCTCTCTCGCCTCTCGCCTCTCGCCTCTCGCCTCTCTCGCCTCTCGCCTCTCGCCTCTCTCGCCTCTCGCCTCTCTCGCCTCTCTCGCGCCTCTCGCCGCCTCTCTCCGCCTCTCGCCTCTCTCCGCCTCTCGCCTCTCTCCGCCTCTCGCCTCTCTCCGCCTCTCGCCTCTCTCCGCCTCTCGCCTCTCTCCGCCTCTCGCCTCTCTCCGCCTCTCGCCTCTCTCTGCCTCTCGCCTCTCTCTGCCTCTCGCCTCTCTCTGCCTCTCCCTCTCTCCGCCTCTCCGCCTCTCCCTCTCTCTCCATTTCTCTCCCTCTCTCCGCCTCTCTCCTCTCCCTCTCTCCGCCTCTCCCTCTCTCCGCCTCTCCGCCTCTCCCTCTCTCCTCTCTCCCTCTCTCCGCCTCTCCCCTCTCTCCCTCTCTCCGCCTCTCCCTCTCTCCGCCTCTCTCTCCCTCTCTTCTCCCTCTCTCCGCCTCTCTCCCTCTCTCCGCCTCTCCCTCTCTCCGCCTCTCCCTCTCTTCTCCCTCCCTCCCTCTCTCCGCCTCTCTCCGCCTCTCTCCGCCTCTCCCTCTCTCCGCCTCTCCCTCTCTCCGCCTCTCCCTCTCTCCGCCTCTCCCTCTCTCCGCCTCTCCCTCTCTCCGCCTCTCCCTCTCTCCGCCTCTCCCTCTCTCCGCCTCTCCGCCTCTCCGCCTCTCCCTCTCTCCGCCTCTCCGCCTCTCCCTCTCTCCGCCTCTCCGCCTCTCCCTCTCCCCCCCTCTCCCCCTCTCCCCCTCTCCGCCTCTCCGCCTCTCCGCCTCTCCGCCTCTCCCTCTCTCCGCCTCTCCCCCTCTCCGCCTCTCCCTCTCTCCGCCTCTCCGCCTCTCCCTCTCTCCGCCTCTCCGCCTCTCCCTCTCTCCGCCTCTCCGCCTCTCCCTCTCTCCGCCTCTCCGCCTCTCCCTCTCTCCGCCTCTCCGCCTCTCCCTCTCTCCGCCTCTCCGCCTCTCCCTCTCTCCGCCTCTCCGCCTCTCCCTCTCTCCGCCTCTCCGCCTCTCCCTCTCTCCGCCTCTCCCTCTCTCCGCCTCTCCCTCTCTCCGCCTCTCCCTCTCTCCGCCTCTCCCTCTCTCCGCCGCTCCCTCTCTCCGCCTCTCCCTCTCTCCGCCTCTCTCTCTCTCCGCCTCTGCCTCTCTCCGCCTCTCCTCTCTCCTCTCCCTCTCTCCGCCTCTCCCTCTCTCCGCCTCTCCCTCTCTCCGCCTCTCTCTCCTTCCTCCTCTCCCTCTCTACGCCTCTCTCTCTCTCCGGCTCTCCGCCTCTCCGACTCTCCCTCTCTCCGCCTTTCCCTCTCCCCGCCTCTCCCTCTCTCCGCCTCTCCCTCTCTCCGCCTCTCCCTCTCTCCGCCTCTCCCTCTCTCCGCCTCTCCCTCTCTCCGCCTCTCCCGCCTCTCCGCCTCCGCCTCTCCCTCTCGCCTCTCCCTCTCCGCCTCTCCCTCTCCGCCTCTCCCGCCTCTCCCTCTCCGCCTCTCCCGCCTCTCCCGCCTCTCCCTCTCCGCCTCTCCGCCTCTCCCTCTCCGCCTCTCCCGCCTCTCCCTCTCCCGCCTCTCCCTCTCCGCCTCTCCCGCCTCTCCCTCTCCGCCTCTCCCGCCTCTCCCTCTCCGCCTCTCCCGCCTCTCCCTCTCCGCCTCTCCCGCCTCTCCCTCTCCGCCTCTCCCGCCTCTCCCTCTCCGCCTCTCCCGCCTCTCCCTCTCCGCCTCTCCCGCCTCTCCCTCTCCGCCTCTCCCGCCTCTCCCTCTCCGCCTCTCCCGCCTCTCCCTCTCCGCCTCTCCCGCCTCTCCCTCTCCGCCTCTCCCGCCTCTCCCTCTCCGCCTCTCCGCCTCTCCCTCTCCGCCTCTCCCGCCTCTCCCTCTCCGCCTCTCCGCCTCTCCCTCTCCGCCTCTCCCGCCTCTCCCTCTCCGCCTCTCCCGCCTCTCCCTCTCCGCCTCTCCCGCCTCTCCCTCTCCGCCTCTCCCGCCTCTCCCTCTCCGCCTCTCCCGCCTCTCCCTCTCCGCCTCTCCCGCCTCTCCCTCTCCGCCTCTCCCGCCTCTCCCTCTCCGCCTCTCCCGCCTCTCCCTCTCCGCCTCTCCCGCCTCTCCCTCTCCGCCTCTCCCGCCTCTCCCTCTCCGCCTCTCCCGCCTCTCCCTCTCCGCCTCTCCCGCCTCTCCCTCTCCGCCTCTCCCGCCTCTCCCTCTCCGCCTCTCCCGCCTCTCCCTCTCCGCCTCTCCCGCCTCTCCCTCTCCGCCTCTCCCGCCTCTCCCTCTCCGCCTCTCCCGCCTCTCCCTCTCCGCCTCTCCCGCCTCTCCCTCTCCGCCTCTCCCGCCTCTCCCTCTCCGCCTCTCCCGCCTCTCCCTCTCCGCCTCTCCCCCGTCCCCTCTCCGCCTCTCCCCCGTCTCCCTCTCCGCCTCTCCCCTCTCCCTCTCCGCCCGTCCCCTCTCCCTCTCCCCCCGTCCCCTCTCCCTCTCCCCCGTCCCCTCTCCCTCTCCCCCGTCCCCTCTCCCTCTCCCCCGTCCCCTCTCCCTCTCCCCCGTCCCCTCTCCCTCTCCCCCGTCCCCTCTCCCTCTCCCCCGTCCCCTCTCCCTCTCCCCCGTCCCCTCTCTCTCCCTCTCCCCCGTCCCCTCTCCCTCTCCCCCCGTCCCCTCTCCCTCTCCCTCTCCCCCGTCCCCTCTCCCTCTCCCTCTCCCCCGTCCCCTCTCCCTCTCCCCCGTCCCCTCTCCCTCTCCCCCGTCCCCTCTCCCTCTCCCCCCGTCCCCTCTCCCTCTCTCTCTCTCTCTCTCTGTCTGTCTGTCTCTCTCCCCTCCTGGTTGTTGGTGAGTTATGAGTGGGTGTGGCATCATGGCGGTTCTGTGAGTGTAGCTGTGAGTACTGTGTCATGTTGGTGTTTTTCCTATCCCCTTTTCGCCCCCCTTCTATCCTTGTTTGTGTGTGAAGTTTTCCCCTGTGTTTCCTTTCTTTACTGAGACAGGAGAGAGAAAGAGAGCGTGCACAATAAGTGTTTCTCAGGCCTGTTCAGGACTTCCTGGTTTTTGGGCCTGCTTTACTACTTGCTGTGTTTTTCCGTTTAGCTTTTTTTCTTCGCTAAATACTTCGTTCATATTAATCTTTTGTTTCCCTCCACTTGCTAGGTTTGATTATGGCAGGTTTGCTTTTTGATAATCCGAGGTGGTTACTGCTCTTGCAGAACCTTCTTTTTGGTTTTGTTTGGTTAAGGACATGGCTGGTCAAACTCCTACCAGTCGTGGGTGCGATGAAGGGTTATCGCGGAAGCACGGGCTGTGCTTCGTTCCACCGGAAAACGTCGTTATGGACGATATTCTCCTCGCGGTTGGAGAAATAATAGGCGTAAAGAACATTAGAGCAGCATCCCGAATGAGCCACAAAGTTGTCGTCTTCGTGTCACAAACGCACTTTGCAGACATTGTTGTGCAAAGAGGGTTGGTGCTGGGAGATGACCAGACTTTCGTTCTGGTGTCATCAATGGACACAGCAGTGACAAAAATAATGATAAGTAATTGCCCACCATTCGTATCAAATGAATTACTGCTTCAGAAGCTAGGTGAACATGGCATTGTGGTGTACAGAGTAATTACTGTCCCCCTCCGTACCAGGAATGAAAACTTAAAACACATTGCATCATTTCGACGGTTTTGCTTTGTTGTTTTAAAAGATGGTGTGACGCAACTAAGTGTGTCTTTTAACCTGAAATTAGACGGACATGAATATCGGCTTTTTGCAGCAATGGAAACTTTAATCTGTTTTGGATGTGGATCGCAAGGTCATACTCGGAATTATTGTCCGAATGTAAAAAGAACGTACACTGCTGCAGCTGGGTCAACATCCACCCCCCACCCTCCATTAATGTTCGGGGAGACCCAACAGACGAGTCACCTATAGTGCAGGAATCTACCTTGGAACGTCAAGGTGCAGCGAAAGATGGGAATGATAAGGGTAGTATGGTTAAACCTTGTGATGACAACAACCTAAATGACATGGGAGAGAAGGTGCAAACTCCAGAGGATTTAAATTGCATTGAGGAACAAATGATGGACACAAGCTTGAGAAAGAGTCTGAAACGCTCCCTCTTAAGCATTGAAAATAAATATAAGGTCGATAAAGTGCTGATAGTGCAAAACGCTGGTACCTCGAGTGAGCTTGGTCATCCTGCACAAGGGGAGCAAAGTAGTGAGGAGTTGGTGGAAGACGTGACTCCACCACTGGTTCACGTTAAAAGGTTTCAGGATCATACTTATACATGTGAAGGTGAACAACTTACTCAGGGTGATGATGACCAAAACAAGACACAGAACGTTAAGAATGAATACCCCTTACCCTCCAATGTAATAAGGGTTGAACATAAAGAGGAAAATAACCCCAAGTTGACAATTCTGATGGGGCAGGTCTCCCTATTCAATCTCTACAGAGAGATTCTTTAGACCATGGGATAATGGAGGTAGCGGTGGCTGAGTCACAACCAAGCTACATTGAGGATGTAGATGTAGAGGCTTGTGTTTCTTGTGATGCATTGTATGCATCTCAGGAAGAAGAAAGAGAGTCAAATGTTTCGAAAGAAAATATTATTAGTTTTTTTTAATGAAACCTTCAGGCAGCGAAATGTGCAGATCAAAGATCATTTTCCCAATATCAAGGCGTTTATCACCACTGCAAAACAAATGGTGCAAAGAAACTCAACAGAGATTTCTGAACCTCAGTTCCAGAGACTCAGGAAAGCTTTGACAAAAGCGAAAAAAGAAATGCAGGTAGAAGTAGACTGAGTGCTTAGAATCTTAACGATGGTTTTGCACATCACATCTTTTAATATAAATCGGAGGTCGGGCCCCATTAAGATGGATTCAAACAATTCAAGCTTGTGAGAGCTTGAAGCTCGGTATGGGTACCTCTCTCACCTGTCATGGCACCTCAGCAAAAGCTTTCTGCGACTCATTGGGACTGACTCAATCGGTCAACTTCCTGGCCCGGATTTCAACCAATGGTACTCCATCTCTTCTGGGAATTCTTTCAAAGAAACTTGCTCTCCCTCATGCACAAATTTATCCCCTCTCGTCTTCAGTTGTCCTACCCTTCCTCCCGCCCTTGGTTTACTGAAGCTTGTGGCGAAATTTATATTGTATTTACTGGAGCTTTTCCGCAGGGCGCTCAAGGTCCGCCAACAACCCCATTCTAGTAAAACTACCAAAATCACGAATCACTGCTCACCTTCACTCTTTCATTCCTCTTTTTCCCCGCCTTTGGAATAAACTCCCTCACTCTGTTCTTTCCCATTCTTCCCTCCAGGCTTTCAAAACAGCTGTTCACCACCACCTCTTATCATCCCCCATCCAAATCCTCGATCTTTTCTACCCCCGATAATCCACCCAAGCCCACCTCCTTCAAATTCCCTGCTTTCCTTCCTGAAAGTCCCTGTAATGTCCATCTTCTATTCTCCATGTTCCTAGTCCCATCCCTCTCTTCCACAGATCTCCAAATGTCTCTGTTCCCCACTCCCTCCCCTCCTGTCTCATCCCCCCCCTTGATGTGCGTTGTGTTAGCTCTCATCCGAGCCTCGACAAGGCATACCAAAAAAATAAAAAAATAAAAATAAAATCAGGTAATTCATTCATTTGGGAAACGCACAAAAAACACATCTTTACATATCCCCAAAAAAGATACAAATCATAGAGTGACCACCAAATTAAGTTGATCCACCAGACACACAGCTCCAACAATGCACCATTTTCTCTCAAAAAGTTTAACATAGTCATTATTTTTTATAATGTTTAAATTCCAGTTTTAGTCTCGCCACAACAAAACCTTTGAAGATAGTTACATTATCAACATCATCGTCATTTTCAATCTTCATTTTCCTTGACTTATAAATGGCATATTTTGCTACAGCCACCAGAAAATTTTAAAAAAGCACCAACATCTCTACATGAGGGGCTATAAGGCACCCCAAAAATAAACATATGTGATGTAAAAGAAAAAGACAAATTATGAAAGAGGTGAATAAGCAAGGAAAAAAGAGGGGCAAGTCTTTCACACTTCACGTATGTATGGAAAGAGATCCTCTTCTTGCTCACAGAAGGGACATGTGATCGATATGGAGCTATTAAAATGATGTACAAAGGTGTTGGATGGGAGTGCCCAATGTACTCGCCTCCACTGTATATCAGCCAAAAGGCCATGTATGGGTAACCTGTACAACTTGGCCCACAGAGGAGCAGAGGGAGACCCAGACCCTAACTTCTCACCCCACAAAGCTATGCGTGTTAGCCCCGATGGGGGGGATACATTGCTTCGTTCGAGAGAGGTCTCGGATCCCAGTCTTAGTTACTAAATGAAAGGGGAGAAGATCTTCAGTATTTGACTGGGCAGCAGAAAACGCTTTAATTTCTGGAAAGGTCATCCAAAAATTTTCCCCAATACCGACACCTTCCCAACCAATATTTAACTGTCTAAATTTCCTCACCACAATCCATACAGTTTGGTCCACGAGTCAGATGGATCTAATGCCAAGTCTGTCTGCAACTGACCTTACAGATCTCCATTTAGACCGAGAGACATCCCTAAGGTCACACACCTTGTTAACTTGTCCTTGTATGAATTTTCTGATGAAGTCCTGACTATGAGGAACACCAAGAAGAAAAGTGTTGAAGAATGAAGGCTCCTGGAGAAACATTCGGCAGTTGTAGAACTCGTTCAGGCATTGCACACAAAACACTTTCCAGGCATTCAGTAAACTTCGGTAAAACCCAGGAAGTGAGGCATAGTTTATGCGCTCCAGGTCTACTAAAAAAAGATGCCAGACATATTTTAAGCCACCAGCCTGTTGCAGCAGGTAGTGTGCAAAGGGACGCCAAGCTATCTGTTCGTTGAACAACAGTCTTTGCACAGACTGCAGGCGAAAAGCCATGATGCGACTGCTGATGTCCATGACACCTTGTCCTCCCTCCTTCCGGGGGCGGTACAATACAGCAAGCCGAAGCCAGTGGTAACCACTCCAGAAAAACTTTACCAGCACCCGCTGGATGTCGATGATTAAGCCTCTCGGTGGTTGTAAGGCAAAAGCTTCATGCCATAGTCCAGCTGCTATCAGGTTATTAATAACCAAAGTGTGTCCTCTGTATGAAAACGACCTGAGTAATCCTTCCCATTTTTTTAACCGACACGTAACTTGTTCCAGCGTTCCTTCCCAATTCTTCAATTCCATTTCTCTATTTGCAAGATAGATTCCGAGGTATTTGACCCCATCTGTTCTCCAGGTTAGGTTCTCCGGCAGTGAGGGTGTCTGTATTGGGGAAGATATACTATTTTTACCACACCATCGCCCTCAACTCTTGTTCCAATTTACCTCACTTGAGGAGGCTGCAGATAATTTTTCCAAACACCTTTGAAGAACAGAGATACTGTTTTGATCTCTAATTAAAATGCAGACATCAACGGCATTAGCTGTGACCACAAAATTCGTATCTTCAACACCCCCCCCCCCACCCCCGTCCTGTGGCATTCGCTGCCTTATCGATGCCAGAAGTGGTTCAAGGGCAATTGCATGCAGCAATCCTGAAAGGGGACAGCCTTGACGAATACCCCTTCGGAAAGGGAAAGGGGGGCATAACCTGTTATTTACTTTCACCATACAATAAGTATCATTATACAAAAGTTTAACATAAGAAATAAATTTTTCTCCAAAACCCATCCCCTTAAGAACAGAAAACAAGTACTGATGGTCAACACGATCGAATGCCTTTGCTTGATCAATAAACAACAACCCAAAATTGTCACACAAGGTATTATTACAGGAAATGCTATCCCTTACCAAAAAAATATTATCATGAATGGACCGCCCAGGCACAAAGTAAGTCTGATCTGGATTAATTACCCAAGCAATTACATTTTTCATGCGACTGGTGAGAACTTTAGAAAAAATCTTATCGTCAGAACAAAGTAATGGCACAGGCCTCCAATTTTCAACCTGTTGAGGGTTCCCATCTTTCGGCAGCAAACATACAACTGCCTTCTTACAAGATAATGGCAGTTCTCCAACACGTATACACGATTCAAGGACATGAAGCAAGTCTGGTCCGACCAAAGTCCAAAAACTTTGTAAAATTCTACGGGTAGGCCATCTATTCCGGAGGCCTTTCCATTTTTTAAACTCCGCAAGGCTGCTTCAAGTTCTTCAGCCGTGATTGAGGAATCAAGAACTTGTTGCTGATCTCCTTCTCATTGTGGAAGCTCCGCAATCAATTCTTGAATTTCCTCATTGCCCACACTCTGGGGGAGTATAGATTTGAATAAAAATCCTTCAAGACACTCCTGATCCCTTTCTGGGACGTCATTAGGGATCTATTTAATGCACGCTGCCCATAGATTTGTTGAGACTTTTTTTTTTAATATTATTCCCCAATTTAAAGAAATCTTTGTTTGGCATATCCAAGGTCAGATAACCCATCCTCATCCTTACCAAGGTGCCCATAGCTTGTCGTTTCACCATTTCGGTTAATAAAGCTCTCTTTTCCCACAACTCTTTGTCATAAGAGCCCTTTCCACCATCTGTCTTCTGTTCTGGAGCTACAATTTGAATCTTAACAAATCAATTGACAAAGAGTGTGTTCTTGAACTAAAAGAACTATACTGCTGACAGAAGGTTTTCATCTGGGACTTTGCAAGATCCCACCACACCCGCAAGTTAGCATGTTCAAACTTGGATAAGCGAATTTTCCCCCATACATCTCGAAAAGAGTCTTTAAAAATTTTTTTTTTATCATTTAACAGACTTTTATTAAAAGACCAATAAGCACTTCCACATGCTAGATCCGGTATGTTAAAGGACATCATGACGAGGTCATGATCCGTGAAACCGGCAGGAACAATTTGAGACTTCAACACCACATTTGACATTACTTCATTTACATATATTCTGTCGTCTTGCTCTTGATACAGCTCCATCATGACATCTACACCATGTGTAGCATTTCGATTGTGGATGCTGTACTCTCCACGCGTCTTTAAGTTTATACTGTTTGATGATGCTTCCTCGAATTTTGGTTGAGGCAGCATGGGGTTCAAGACTATTTCTATCGAGTGAGGGACAGACAGTGCAATTAAAATCTCCAGCAATACATATAAATGCGGTTGACTCTAAGTCCTTAATAAAATATTTTGGAATGGAATTTTTTTTCGCTTTAAATAGGATCACTTGGTGCATAAACATTTACAACAATTATCTTTTGTTTACTGCAAACAAAATCCATAGAGATGAGATGCTCTCTATATATTTCCTTAAAAGAAAGTCGCTGTGCACAAATTTTATGGCTTAAACAAATCACGACACCTGCTTTTGGTGGAGGAAAACCACTTAAAAACCAGTGACCTTTAAGGAGTCTTCCCCATTCGGCTACTAGGGTGTTTGTAGCATGAGTTTCTTGTAGGAGGATTTCTGTTTTTTTTTTTTTTTGTATACCTTGTCGAGGCTCGTATGAGAGCTAACACACAATGCAGAGCAAGGGGGCATGAGACAAGAGGGGCGGGAGTGGGAGGGACAAAACAGTGGGGAACAGACACATTAGGAGATCTGTGGAAGGGAGAGGGATGGGGATGGGACGGGGAACATGGGGAAGAGAAGATGGACATCACAGGAACTTTCAGGAAGGAAAGCAGGGGAATTGAAGGAAGTGGGCTTGGGTGGATTATCATGGGTAGAAAAGATCGAGGATTTGGATGGGGGATGATAAGAGGTGGTGGTGAACAGCTGTTTTGAAAGCCTGGAGGGAAGAATGGGAAAGAATAGAGTGAGGGAGTTTATTCCAAAGGTGGGAAAAAAGAGGAATGAAAGAGTGAAGGTGAGCAGTGATTCATGATTTTGGTAGTTTTACCAGAAGGGTTTTGTTGGCGGACCTTGAGCGCCCTGTGGAAATGTGGTGGGGACAAATCGCAGAGAGAGCAGGGGGGGGGCAAGGCTGGAGAGGAGACGGTAGAAGACAGAGAGACCACCGACCAGCCTGCGGTGATTGAGTGAGAAGCCCAAAGACTCGGCTTCATTGCGGGAGATGCCGATGATCCTAAATGCCCTGGTTTCGACAGCGTGAAGCCGAGAAAGGTGGGAGGCAGGAGCACCAGCCCATAGGGGAGAGCAGTACTCCATCAGGCTACGGACAAAAGCTTTGTAAGTGGTCAGGAGCTCAAGAGGGCCGAGGAAGGACTTTGCACGACAGAGGATTCCCAGTCGGCAACTGGCTTTGGAGGCGAGGTTGGAAATGTGACTTTCCCAGTAAAGGTCGTAGCAGATAGTGAGACCCAGAAGCTTGAAAGAAAAGACTTCTTCCAGAGGATTGTTGAGAAAGTGGATGGGGGGGGGGTTCTAAATGGTCCTATCGAAGAGACATCGTGAGAGTCTGAGATTTGTCTGGATTGAAAGACATGTTCCACGTGTTGGACCAGTTTGTGATTTTATCCAGATCTGCAGTGAGCGAAGAAGCTGCTGCTTGCCGGTCTGAGGGATGACAGATGGTACGGCAGAGGGTGGAGTCATCAGCAAAGAGATATCGAGGATTTTCCAGAGAGTCAGAGAGATCATTGATGAAAACCACAAAAAGAACAGGGCCCAGAACGCTACCTTGAGGAACTCCAGCCTGGACAGGAAGAGGGGATGAAAGAACTCCATTTTGGGCCACACGTTGACTGCGACAGGAGAGGAAGTCTGCGAGCCATGAGTGGAGATTGCCTTGGATACCATGGGAAGAGAGTTTGGTGAGTAGGGCAGGGTGCCAGACTGTGTCAGAAGCACGTGATATGTCCAGGAATACGGCTCGGATTTCCTGTCTGGCATTGAGGACCTCCATCCATTGATGGGAGAGCAGAAGCAGCATATCCATGGTAGAGTGACCTGGTCTGAAACCAAGTTGATGATCAGAAATCAAGCCATTGGAGAAGAGGAAGGATTTCATGTCTGAAGCGATGATGGATTCCATAACCTTGCTGATGATTGGGAGAAGGCTGATTGGTCTGCAGTTGCAGGGATCTGTTTTTGCACCTTTTTATGCAGGGCAGTGATGTTTGCAGATTTCTAAGCAGATGGCAGATGACCTTGAACAGAGAGAGGGTGAGCAAGAGCAGAAGAGCAGGCTTTGAGGGCACGTGGGCTGATGCCGTCTGGACCGGTTGCAGAATCTGAGTCAAGGTTTGAAAGCAAGCTCTCCACCTTGTTTGGAGAAAAGGGCACAGAGTCCAGGGACAGTTGGGTGCGACTGGGTAAGGTGGGTTGAGAAAGTGATGGGTTTAGGACACAAGATTTAGCTGCAAACACCGAGTTTAGGCATTCAGCTTTTTCACGTGCGGTATCAGCAGTGCTGCTATTTGAGGTTTTATTCGTGAAATAAAGTTTCAAATTCAATTCTCTCTCTCTCTCCCTCATAACCTTTAATTGAAACCAAACATAGCATTGGGTGAGCTTCTAAAGTGGGAAGTGGCGTATCCATTAGAAAATTCCCTTCAAATTTTATTTTCTTGTTTCTTCAATCTCATTCTCAAAATGTATGGTTTCTAAAGCTTTTGCATCAACAACATAATCTTTTTCTTGTGCTTCAGACTCATTGAATGCGGACAAGGCATGTCGCTTTCGCCGTAAATGCAAAATCATTTTCACACCACGGAAGGTAAGTTTCATGATCTTAATAACTCAAGAAAATAAACTTTTTTATGTTCTTAATAACTCTTTTATTCAGGAAAATAAACAGCACAAAAACAATGCACAAACATGTTAATTAAGGGTACAGTTTGGCAAAAAGGGGTGACACATTTTTAAGTTCAAGTCCATAACCCTGTTTCCTCCATTACTGTATTTTCACACACCTAACCAGCTGGTTATATGTTCAATTTATTTTTTAAAAAACTTCCAACTGTGGGTTATTCGGTGTATTTCACCATGCTGCACATGACGTAGCCACAGGGAACCACGTTAAATTTTCAAGGAGATGCAAAAAGAGGCAGTTTTTTTTTTGCAAGTTTAATTGTAATATCTTTAATTTCAGGTCTTTCATATATATTTCGCCGGCTTCATCAGGCCCAATAGACCCCGGGCCTCGGCACATGTCCAGTTTTTATAAAAAACCTTTTAACTTTCAAGTACTTTGTTTTGATAAAAACCAGACACGTGCCGAGGCTTGGGGTCTATTGTGCCTGATGAAGCCGGCGAAATATATATGAAAGAACTGCAATTAAAGATATTACAATTAAACTTGCAAAAAAAAAAAAACTGCCTCTTTTTGCCCTAAGACCGGGTCTGCTCTCGCTTTTTTGCTCAAATTAACTTAGTCGATCTAGTTTGTGACTTTTGGTTGGAAGCGCTTTCTTCTTCTTTAAAAAATAAAAATGTATGTGTGTATAATATATATATATATATATATATATATATATATATATATATATATATATATATATATATATATATATATATATATATATATTTATATACAATTCCAAAGCCATTTAAGGTAACGATAAGTCGTCTTCCACAAAGTCCTTGTCTGTGTCGCTGTGAAAGCTGCTCGGAGTCGACAGGTGTGGGTCTGTCATTATCTTTCTCGTCCTCTTCTTCTCCAGAAATCATCCCACTTTTTCGTCAGTTTGAATTTGGCCGTGAAACTTTTAAGTTTTCTCTTACTAGTATTGACAGCAAACATTGTATGGCAGGGACTTGAGACTGTGTGCAGGTTATACATGCCTGAAAATTTCCAAGAGCACTTTTTCCCCAGGTGTGGGGTATACCGGGGGCGTTTTTTTTGCATGAAAATACAGTATCCCCTTAAGTTTGTACATCGTGGATTTGCTGTTAACTGGGATTTTCAAGAGTGTAACCCCCACAAACGGCAAGGTGCTATTGCTCTTCTTTTTGTCCTCGTTTATTTTTTTAATCGCAATTGTCAATTAATTGTCCAATATTTTATCCTCAGATTGTGAGCTTTGTTTGTCTGTGCAATTTTCCATTTTTTTGTGGACTAATAAATAATTCTATTAATTTAATTTAATCCAATTCAATATTTGTTTGTGAAATAGGATCATTTATCAATCAGTGAATGTATAACTCGATATTATCATTGGATTTGTTTAAATCCTCTCAAAACCTACCAATTTAATCAGTATGTCCTCTGAAATCTCTTCCAGCTGTATTGCTGTGATACGATTCTGGAGTTGGAAGGTGTTTATGGAGGTAAACGATGCTTCCACAGAAGGTTTTTCCCTTTACTTCATCATAATACCATTTGGAGTTGGTGCGAAACTGCTAGCTTATGACGTGTGATTGCATAATTGTGGTTGGTTACATCGTGATCTTTCGGATTGAGCGAGTGAATGTCTTGCTTTGTTTTGTCCCTTTGCCCCACAAAGTTTCATGACTCGCTGGAATAATCCACTCCCTCTTCTCAAATGTGCAAGTAGTTATCATATATGACGCGGTGAAATAATACGGACAGAAATAGTTTGACATTTGATGCACATTGTTTTTCTCACAAGGTTAGTCGTACAACATTAATATGTTCCTGGTGGATAAGTGGTCGATCTGGTATTCCATGTTGATATTTTGAATCTCTTAGGATATGCAATCTGCTTGGATTACTCATTCAACCAACTATTGCTCGACGTGACTTTCTTTCGTACTTCTAAATCCAAAAACCATCAAAAGAAAGTCATAAAAAGAAAATCATTTTAATCACATTTGCAAATTAATTGTCCAATATTTTATCCTAAGATTGTGAGCTTTATTGGACTTTGACTGAGTAGTTTTCCATTTTTTGTGGACATATTAAACACTGTAATTGTCAAAAAAACCTTTAACCCTAACTGAACTGGGAGATTTTGAGCTCTCCCCGACCTGGGGGGGTGGGGGTGTCATTTTAGCTCCTTCCCCTCAGACCTTGGCCATAGATTCTCCAATGAACTTGAAAATTTGCATACACATTGATTATTATGTTACGAACACGTTGGTGTAATTAATTTGTTGACATGTTATTTTTTCGAATTTCTGTATTACCTAATTCATTATGCAATATGTTAATTTTATGCATTTTTCAGAGAAATCTACAATTCTGGTCATTGCACACATGAAGTTTTTTTTTAAATATGTCATACATATATGTACAATTTACATGCAAATGAGACTTTGGGACTGTTACATTATTGTATGTAATATGCAAGTCAAAATTTAGTGTTGTCAGATCACAGGATAATCATATGTATACACTATACATGTAAGTGAAACTTCATTTTGTCAGATAACACAATTCCCTATTTCATGTAACACTTATCTACATGTCTGTCCTACACACACACATGTGCAAAAATTGCAGTTTTAGTAGGACATGTGACACCTGAACAGCAAGTCTAATTTGGAAATATTTCACATCAAAATGTGCGTAAGATTCTGGGGAAAAATGTCATTAAAGGAGAATTTGAAATCCCCAGCTGTTGCGAAAAATTTGTGAAAAATGTTGAGTCCCAATGCAGCTGTGGATAAATCAATGCAAAACCCTCACCCTTTTGTGGTAACACTCGCTCCACTTTATTTCTGGCTCCCCCCCCCATCCTATCGTGTATTATTGGTGTTATTTTGATTTCCAAGTTTGCATTCCAATTATAAACAGTCACTCTTTTATGTGTCTCAATCACTATGATTAAGCTATCTCCCCACCCCGTTTCATGCTTATCAATATCGACTCCATTGCTCACTGGAAAATGGCATGAAACATAACCTGAAGCATATCCATTGTTGTTGTTGTTGAAGTTTTAGCACACTGTAATCATCAATGCAATCTTTGTCCCCCACCCTTTTTGTTCACGTTTGATTTCCTTTTGACGGTTTTCGTTCTGAGAACCTTATTCTCAACTGTTATAATTTGATTGTGTTGGAATGATCGACTTTTGTTCATTGTATTACCAGGTGTATTTAAGCATGCCTTTCGCAACACGTTGCTTTCGTTGAACATGTAAATAATATTTTTCACCATTTTTGATTGAGCGTCGCTGCTATTTGCAATTCAAATGAGGTTTCAAGCTTATTTGAAAGCCTTGTCTGTGTCTTCCAGATGTATCATGTGAGGAGTGGGAATGTGACCTTGTCCCTGTTTATGATGATGTTTTGAGTATGGAAATCCCAGCATTTTTTCGGGATTTTTTCTTGGTACGCTGTAATACATACAGCAAAACAAATTAGAAATGATACGTATTTCTGATTATCTGGAGATGTGCTTCTTTCACCGTTTTGTTTGAATGAATATTTATTGAATGCAATGTTTTTTTTGTCACTTTGTTTTTACGATTCTGACAAAGTGATGCGGTGTATGCCATATCAGTTTGCATATTTATTTCAACACTGTAAATGACTTTAAGGATGTACATGATCTCCTTCCCCCATCCCCTATGAAAAAGGAACATTGTGTACATTTAAACTTTATTTGTTTTATTTTATGTTATAAGGAAGGAAACCATTGCTGGCTCTACACTGTTGCAAAGTCTCTGTGCAAGCTGCAGTCCTTCTATGGGTCCTTTGGAAAGGTGTACGGCATTGGACGCTCTGCCAAGGTGCGCACTCTAATGTTGAAAACTCCTGTTTACAGAAGCTCGTCATAAATAGTAAACCACAAAAATACTACAGTTTGGGTAACATGTCCCTCCCCCCCCAAAAACATTTAAAGTGTGCTTTTTCAAAAATTTATTTATTTTTTATGTAAAAAAAAACAACAAATTCCAACTCAAAATTAATATTTTTCATTCAATGCCTGTGTGTATATCATATTTTTACTAATAATTATTTTACCACACAATTTCAATTTGCACAACCTGCGATCTATGAGCAATCCCAAAAGCTTCCAAAATAGAAACTGAGCATTGATTTTGTTTTAAAATAGCGTGCCTTTAATTCGTTTTACGACACCAACTGACACCCGGTTCCTACCCTTCTGTAAATCCTCAGGTTGCATTGTGATGCAACCATTTGTTGTTCCACTCTTTTCCTCTTTCCACATTTTGTCTGTTAATCCATCCACCCCTCCCCCACCCCACTCTCACCCCCTCCCATTGGTCTGCTCTTCCATGAACCTTGAGACCCATAAAACATACATTATTACATTATTCAAATGGAATGACCAGAGTTGCCTGGTCTATTTTTCGCTCACCGAGACTTTAGTCCGGTGAGCTTCTGCGTTCGAACAAAGTCAGTCAGTCAGTGGGTATACACTTCAGCCATTATCGCTTGAACCAAACACGATTTTGATGAAACTTGGCCACAAGCTTCATATCTGATGCCTAACAAAGGTGCATTGACTGCATCCAAATCTTCACTTATAAAGGAGGTCTGGGAGGGGGGGTGTTTTTTTCCCCCCAAAATAGGTATTTGCTGTCTTCTCCGAAACTACACACATGATTTTGATGAAACTTGACCGCAATCTTTATCACCCACGATGTACCAAAGTTTTTTTCACGGCATTAAAAAAAATCAGGGTCTTCGGGAGTATGCAGGGGAGGGTTTGAGTGACTGTTACTCCTGATCCAGGTGAGCTTCAGGATGCGTCGTCCTAATTTTATTTTATGTTTGTTTGTGGGAGCCTGGTGTTGGCGCAGTGGTTAGGGCAGCGGCTTGGGATCCAAAAGGTCCTGAGTTCAAGCCCCGTTGGGCCACTGAATTAATACACCAGGGGGTTGACTCAGCCTGTCATCCTTCCGAGGTCGGCGAAGTGAGTACCATTGTACTGGCCCGGTGTATACCCCGGTTAAAATAGGTGTACCATATCCCTGTGTCGTAAGAGGTGACCAGGGTTACGTCAGGAAGGGCATCCAGCGTAAAACATGTGCCAAATCACTATGCGGATCATACGGATAATCCGTTGTGACGACCCCTAACGGGAGCAGCCGAAAGAAGAAGTAGAAGTAGTTTGTTTGTGGGAGCCTAAACACTTCCCGACACCCACGAAGGAAAGGGTTCAGGAATCATTTAATATTACCGTTCACATGCTACAAAGGCTTAGTTCGTTTCATGATGAACCTCTGAAAGTTTGACGAAGATCCGTTCAGCCATCTATGAGAAAAATGGTCCCACACACCACACACCACACACCACACACCACACACCACACACCACACACCACACACCACACACACACAGTTCTCTTATAGTATAGATTATTTTGGGCTGACCAATTCACCACGACTTGAAAGATTAAGGTGCAATGCATTTGGTGATGCTTTAACATCCTTATCATTGCAGATGGTAAATGAATTGATGGAGACATTTTCAGGTGATCTTGAACAGGGTACAAATCGGAAAAGCAACAATTGGAGTTTGTTTCTCATCGATCGAGGTAAGTTTATTTGTTTATTTATTTATTTATTTATTTTCTTATTCAGATTTCTTTTGTGTGAAAGAAGTTTTATTGTAAATGCAACACCAATAGTTGGCACTTTCTATAATAATTGTGCACCCCCCCCCTCATGATTATTTGCTGCCATTATATGCCTGGTGTGCAGATGTGGATTTTGTGACACCCCTTTGTTCTCAAGTGACTTTTCAAGGTTTGCTGGACGATGTCTTCACCATAAAATGTGGTAAGTTGTGGACGGATAATAATAATACTTCTTAACAACCATTTCGTTGGAGTGCATGTTTGAGTGTTTAAGCCACTTGGCGAGTGCTCTCCAAGCTGCTTGGTTGTTCGTTTTGGTAAAAGTATCCATGCTCTCAAGGGAACATTGATTAGCCAGACGTACATTTCCGCCTGTGTTGGGCCCTGTGGTGTGGTGCGGTTGTTGCCTCGCGAGGTGTCTCGTCCGCTAAAAATGTGCAATTATATTTTTACAGGATATCGATTTGTTTCACCTTTTGTTCAATCTCCTAATATAATCCACCCCTCACTTCGACATCGATACATATATAACCAGAGAGTTGGTGTCAAAGCCACCCAATGCTCGCCTGTTGATACATTTATCGTTTTTAAAACACTAGTCTAATCATTAATCTTTTTTTTATAAAGCATTGCAGTGAAGTCTGATCAAATAATTTTAAAGCAATGTATGTATTTGTATATTGTAATCAGTAACGAGCGCAAGTGAGCACAATATACGCCCGAACAAGAAGGTATATACAGAATTGTGCAACTACATGGAAAACAGCATCCTGGTTGCCATGGCAACCACTTTAGATGACAAACGTATGTCATGACACACTGTCTCCACAGTCTGTACCTATGTACCAAATATGAAACGTGAAAGTTGAAAACTTTGGGAGTTAGAGTGCGGACAGGAACGGATGGACGGACGGACGGACGGACGGACAGACAGACAGACAGACGGACGGACGGCAGGTATCACATTATATGCCCCGATGTATGTATATATATATATATATATATATATATATATATATATATATATATATATATATATATATATATATATATATATATATATATATATATATATTTTGGGAGTATAAAAAAAGTGTGGTAAATAAAAACATGAGAAAGGAAAAAATAACTTGCACCAAAAACTTTAACATTTTCACGCTCATGCTGACGCTCACGCCGGGGGTATCACTATAGCTCTCTGTTCTTCCAACAGGCGAGCTAAAAACAATAAGATCCATCCGACCACATGTTTGCCATGATCTTGCTGTGAAGGCAGAGAGTACAGATCAACATTTTGTATTCTGTGCCTTGATATATTGTTGCGGTTGTGGAAATGCACAGAACATAATTCAGGTTCCCCACAGATCAGTTATTTCGATAAGTATGTGTTTCAGGTTAGAATCCCCACCGATGTGTAAAGGGTATTGTTCGTGTGCCGGGCTGTGAATCTTTGAGGTAGCCATTTTTCTTTCTCTATCTTTTATTTTAAAACAACGCCATCTTCGCAACCCAGCATCTCCTACAACACGAAACAAACAGCAACCGTCATCTCCTCACCATCGACAAACAACGCCATCTTCGCAACCCAGCATCTCCTACAACACGAAACAAACAGCAACCGTCATCTCCTCACCATCGCCAAACAACGCCATCTTCGCAACCCAGCATCTCCTACAACACGAAACAAACAGCAACCGTCATCTCCTCACCATCGACAAACAACGCCAACCATCTCCTGAACAAACAGCGCGAGCCGATTTGCATAAACGGATCAAAACGAGGGCTTCCCCAAAACCAACTGGTGACGTCTGACTTGGGGTTTCCTTCGAGGGGTGAGAGATTGGAGGTGAGAGTGGGCGGAGCCCCAGCCTCGGTTGAGAGTTCGAAGGGTGGGCGCCCAGCCTTATTAAAAGGGTGGAGTCGAATTACAGAAGTGAGTAAGTCGTCGGTGGCGAAGAAGAGAGTGGAGTGTCGGTGGCGGAGAAGAAGGGAGCGCCAGACAAGAGTCGGAGGTCGTCGGAGAACAGCCGGAGAGGAGCGAGCGCCAGAGGTCCTGCCGGCTGCAGTGGAGTCGAGCAAGCTGTGTCGTGGTCCGGGCGAACGGCTCTGAGACTGTCGAGCGATGCTGAGGTAGTGAACGGGACACGAAGAGCATCAACTCTAAAAGAGCAAAAACCCGTTCACTCCTCCGAGCGCGTCGCCGGCCAGGCCAGACCGATCAGGCCGCAGTGGAGGCTGGACGAACGAGGGGAACCGAGCAAGCCGCTCGGCAAGCTGATCAAGCCGCCCGGCCACTAAGCGACTGGCGCGTAGCGACACAAGGGCCAAGCAGGAACATCCGGGGTCACCGACCCGAAGACCTTCGAGCCGTCACAAGGGGCGGTCAGGTAACCTGCCTGGCCTCTTGTGAGCCTTCCGTCACCCAGGCTCCGAGTTTGAATAAAGGCTCACGAGCCCGTTTCTTTTCTCTGGTTTTGTATGAAAGTGTTCTGTGGCGCCCTGTCTTTATAAGTAGAATTGTTGGTTAAGTGCGTGCCTGCACATAATAAATAGACATCGGCTGTAGGCTTTGCTTGTGTCATGTTCCCCTCTCCCATTGATTGCTCATTTGTAATAATAAATGCCCCCATTGTTTGAATGTCAATCTGCTCGTTGCGTCATTTCCTCCCATTGACTTCCACGGCGCGTTCGGGAAATTAGCCGGCCATTAAAGCCAAATTCATGTGGTCAATTGGTCCGATGGAACTTGGCGATTTAAACCGCTCGGCATCGCACACGGAACGAGTGTGCTTAGCGGATCGTTTCCGTACGAGTCCCGTCGAGGTATAATTTCTCGGTACTTCTGTCTGCGCAGATAATTAGGTATATCGAGATTCGGTGATTAACCCTGTACCGCGTGGACAGAATATTGACAGTTTATGGTGCGTTAAGGCACCCGTAGCAGGCTTCCGGAGTTGTCTGGAAGCTCTGACTGAATTCCGGTTTTCGGCAGACGCGCGACTGCGGTTGGGCCTTAAGCGGTTGTGCGTGGCTGTCGAATCAGCTAATTCGTAACACTGGTGTTCAGGAGCGGGACGAGAACTCATCCGCCTCCACACAAAATTCACGGAAACCGGATCAAGGGTGTGTGAAGCAACCCTCCGTGTTCATTCAAATTTTTTATTCCCGATACGCAAAATGGCAGCTCAAGGCAAGCAGTGGCAGGAGGGAGTAGATGTAATTGTGGAGTTAATGGAACCAGAGGCCCAGGTCACCCTCAAGCAGGTCGACTATCCCCCACAACTGAACTCAGAATCCGTAATGGGCGCAGTGGCTGGGGCGGCGCATGAGCGCCCCCCATGTGCGATTTCCAGCATGGACCAGATGTTGGAAGTGATGGGACGGATGATGCGGGATGTGAACGAAATGACATCAAATGCGCAAAACATGGGAGGCCGCATGGAGTTTATGGGGCGATTTGTGGAAAACATGAATGCCAGGGTGGATGCGATGAACGCAGACAGGCAGGCATGGAGAGAGGGGGAGGCGGACAGCGGAGCACAAGATGGCGGCGCCACGTGGCGGAGACACCAAACCAACGAGGGGAAGTGCTGAATGTGTTCGGTCCGTGCTGGATTCGGGTGAGGTCAAGGGAACGAGCGACGCCACGATAATTAACGGGACCACGGAAAAATTGAAAGAGGTGAACTGAGTGATTGGGGGGGAGGAGTGATTCCCACCCAAGGGACCCTGGGGTCAGTGTAAAGTGAGTTAGGGGGTTAGTGAAATTGACAAAATGGAGGTCGTTTTGGGGTTGGTGGGAATGTAGGCTCAATACCTATTTGGAGGGGTGCAGGAGTCCTGTTGACGGGCTGGGAGCGTGGCTGCGAACGGTGAGTATCGCTTGGTGGGCACCCCGGGCACCGGACTAGTCGGCCGCGGTCGGCCAAGGGCCCAAGAGGAGCCGGGATAGTGTAGTGGGCCCGCATGAAGCGGGACCCATAGCGCCAATGGCTGCGTGGGCAGTATCATGGGCACGGGCACCCGGGGAAAAGGGGCCCGTGGCGCCAGCTTGCCACGTGAGCGTCGAGGGGGAGTAGCCATGGAGTTCATTCCCCAGATATTTGGGAGCTGGTAGGCTCGGAGGCAGCCTGAGGGCCCGGGGGTGCCATAGTTGGAGATTCGGCAGAGGGAACGTTCCTGCCAAGTGAGCCACGCTGCCCAGCCACGAAACCGTGCAATGGCACGAGGGAAAATTTGAGGGCAAGGCCCAAATTTGTAGGGACACCAACACAGGCGACAGGAATCTTGGTTGGTAAAACCAATAGTTTAAGTGACAGGCGTTTTTGGAAAGCCCCGGGGCAGTTTAAGGTTTAATAAAATGTTAGGGTAGATCGGGAAATGTTCCCCTTCACACCATCCATCCCTTCGCTCTTGGTGGGCCGCTGGACTCGCCGTGGTGAAAGATCGCTGAGATCTGAGGGAAGCCATTCTGAGGCTTCATTGGGCCTCGAGACAGGACGCTAGCCTCTCCCTTATTCCCCTCCTGGAAGGGGAACGTAGGGGTTCGTTGTCGGCTAGGATGACCATAGGTTAGTCGGACAAGGACAGTAAGGGGGTTTGGGACGATTTATAGAAGGAATAGGAAAATAACAAAAATAAGATGGGGCTAAATTTGGTTTTGTTGTGCAAATTAAGGGAGTGGGTATGGACAGAGACAGGCAAAGGCGATAGGTTGGGGGGAGACGGTAGGTTAGGTCCGAACCCGCCTTCTTAGCGGCCGGCACCACCGCACTCCCCCCACAAACCTCATGGAACGAAACCAGAGGCCGGCCAGCTTCACATGCCGGCCTGTTTGTGCCACAGCAGCCTGTTCCGGCCTTACCTTGCCATGCCTCGTTTGCCTGCCTCTGCCATGACCCCATGCCTGCTGGCCCTTATTTGCGTTTGCTCCTGTGTCCATCCATCACCATGTGCGCCAGGATCATCGCGCAAGTTCCGGGGACTGGCCTGCAGGCAGCCCCGTCATCCATTGTGTTTTGCTTGCATCCATGTCTATCCAGTTCATTGCAGGGAGGAGCCAGGGACTGCATTGGGAAGCCGGCTACCTCCCTGTACTTGTGTTCACTGCTCATCTGCATTCATTTCATGAGCCAGAGACTGCATTTGGGCAGCCTGGCTCCCTGCTTCATAAATGGCCTGTGGGATGGTGCATAGCCACCGGGTTAGGGTGAGTTGCCTTCAGCAGCTGAAGAACAACAAAGAAAAAGAAGGAAGAACGTACCAGAAGGGTAGGTTTGAACACTGCCCCGAAGACGTCTTGCCTTCAAGCTGCTGAGCACTCTCCCACCTGAATAACTGTTGACATTTCTATGCGGTTTTTTCCCCACAGAGTCCATCAGTCCTGGGCCATGGTTTAGTGTAAAATTACAAGGTTAAGGTAAAAGTTGTGAATACGTGGAACCTCACGTGCATGTTTGTCGTAGCGCCGGCAATGTAGATAAGTTGTCTGAATGAGTGAGCTTGTTGAGTTAGTTACGCAGCCCATAGGTTATTTATTTTTTGGGACACGGATACACAAAATGTCGCACTCAGGGATCCGAAGGTAAAACATATTGGGGGAGAACTTACACATGAAGGCACACGAAAATTTGACGACTCGGGACAAGTCTGTAAAAAGGGGAGGGGATAGTGTTGCGGTTGTGGAAATTCACAGAACATCATTCAGGTTCCCCGAAGATCAGTTATTTTGATAAGTATGTGTTTCAGGTTAGAATCCCAACCGATGTGTAAAGGGAATTGTTCGTGTGCCAGGCTGTGAATCATTGAGGGAGCCATTTTTCTTTCTCTGTCTTTTATTTTAAAACAACACAACATCCTCACCATCGACAAACAACGCCATCTTCGCAACCCAGCATCTCCTACGACGCGAAACAAACAGCAACCGTCATCTCCTCACCATCGCCAAACAACGCCATCTTCGCAACCCAGCATCTCCGACAACACGAAACAAACAGCAACCGTCATCTCCTCACCATCGACAAACAACGCCAACCATCTCCTGAACAAACAACGTGAGCCTATTTGCATAAACGGATCAAAACGAGGGCTTCCCCGAAACCAACTGGTGACGTCGGACTTGGGGTTTCCTTTGAGGGGCGAGAGATCGGAGGTGAGAGTGGGCGGAGCCCCAGCCTCGGGTGAGAGTTCGAAGGGCGGGCGCCCAGCCTTATAAAAAGGGCGGAGTCGAGTTTCAGAAGTGAGTAAGTCGGTGGCGAAGAAGAGAGTGGAGTGTCGGTGGCGGAGAAGAAGGGAGCGCCAGACGAGAGTCGGAGGTCGTCGGAGAACAGCTGGAGAGGAGCGAGCGCCAGAGGTCCTGCCAGCTGCGGTGGAGTCGAGCAAGCTGCGTCGTGGTCCGGGCGAACGGCCCTGAGACGGTCGAGAGACGCTGAGGTAGTGAACGGGATACGAAGAGCATCAACTCTAAAAGAGCAAAAGACCCGTTCACTCCTCCGAGCGCGTCGCCGGCCAGGCCCGACCGACCAGGCCGCAGTGGAGGCCGGACGACCGAAGGGAACCGAGCAAGCCGCTCGGCAAGCTGCTCAAGCCGCCCGGCCGCGAATCGACTGGCGCGTAGCGACACAAGGGCCAAGCAGGAACATCCGGGGTCACCGACCCGAAGACCTTCGAGCCGTCACAAGGGGCGGTCAGGTAAGCTGCCCGGCCTCTTGTGAGCCTTCGGTCACCCAGGCTCCGAGTTGGAATAAAGGCTCACGAGCCCGTTTCTTTTCCTGGGTTTTGTATGAAAGTCTGTGGCGCCCTGTCTTTATAAGTAGAATTGTTGGTTAAGTCCGTGCCTGTACATAATAAATAGACATCGGCTGTAGGCTTTGCTTGTGTCATGTCCCC
>NC_140963.1:22802300-22999800 GCF_056783735.1 Eptatretus burgeri
CCTTATTGTCCCCATCAGTAAAGTGACGGGTTGTATTTTCTCGTATACAAGAAAAAAAACTTGCCAAAATTTTTTGTTTGTCTTTGGTAAATGACAGCCAAAGTCCTGGTGTTCTTTGGAACAGGACTATTGTTTAAGCATGAATGATGCTTTTCCTGCACGAAACATGTTGGCCAATTTGCCGTCTGTGTGTAGGAAGTGTGGAGTTTGGATCTGAAGTTACAGGATCTGAAAAGAATGTGAAGATAAACCTTGGATCTGGTGACAAGGTGATGAATTGATTCATGATTTCTGAAAAGGAGAAACCAGGAGATAATAACTGTCGTTGCATCTCTATAACAGTGATGCTTGTATTATTTCACTCATTTGGAAAATGTGATGTCATACTGTCAGCACTGACTTATTACTTTTGACTTCTTAGTTTTTTTTAAAGTCCTCTTGTGTTCAGGGAGGAGTTTGACAATACAGGAGGAGACCTTCTCTCTCGGGAACTCAATATTGCCAAACATCCAATTTGTCAGAACATTTGAACAATGTCCTAACAGTTTAGCAATGCAAATTCACCCAAAACCAGTGGACACTTGTTCAATGGGAACACAGACAAAGGTTTTGGGGCATTTTGTCCCCCCGAAAGTGGACAATTCCTATTACTCGTAAGAGTGATGCCCAGTTCAATTGAATTTTGTCCTTTGTCTCAGCCTAGAACAACATGTCAACACCAAAGATGTTTGACTGACCTCAAGTATGTGAAATGGGAAGACCGTGTACAAAGGTTTGTAAAATCTTCTTGATCACACAAACAAACTCTTTGCACATGCCAATGGGAAGGGAAACCAAGCTGTCTTCTGTTAAAAAGATTCAGCTGCCATCTCCGTTACATATGAGACTGACTCTGCCTGGGAATACTTTTATGAAAGCCATCCCTCTCTCATGCACCTGTTTATACCAGCTCTTCTACGAACCTCACAATGTATTAAAAAAAAAATCCTGTCTGGCTATCTTATCTATCCTGTCGTCCCTGGTACACTAAATGCTGTGACAAGGCAGTGGTGACCAAGCAACTAGCTCTCTCATTGTGGAAGGCTAACGTGATAGAGGGCAACTTCTGGTGTGTGTGCGTGCGTGCGTGCGTGCGGTGTCGGTCAGTCCTCAAGATAAGGCAGAATATCTCATCTCATTGTTTTCCTCAATATCTCATGTTCCCAACTCCTCATGCTCTGTACTTCCAAATGCAAGCAGAGTTGTGGAAACCATCAGTGTCCCCCAAAGAAAGAACTATAACCCCAAAGTAAATCCATGAGGAAGGACATGGTGGCAACACTGGGGCATGATGCCCTTTCAATTTCCACTAATGCAAAAAAACCCCAAAAACTTGGCAGCTGAATTTGTGCACAGGAGATCGAGCACTGAGGATGCCATGTTCAGGATGCCCCGAGGAGGCCACCACACAAGACAACATTGATGCAGTCCATCAAACTTTGAGGAATGATGGAGGATCAACAGTTTGGCACATAGTTGAAACATTGGGCATCAGCACTCGGTCGGGGCACTCCAGACTCGTTGAAACATTGGCCATTTCATTTCAGAAAAACGTTTCAGCAAGATGGATGCCCAGATTGTTGATCTGCTGAGCAGAAGAGAGCTCCACTTAACATTTCCAGGGAGCTAGTTGAGTCGTGTCAAGCAAGCCAAGACAACTTTATGAATAGCATCATGATTCAGGATTTCATGGGTTCAACATTTTGATCCTAATAGCAAACAATAGAGTATGCATTGAAAGCACACTTGGCTGCTTCCCTGAAAGCTGGAATGGTCATGGCTCATATTTTCTGGGACAATGAAGTAGAGATCATGACTGAATATTTCCAACAAGGTAAGGGCATCAATGGCAAGTTCTGTTCTGATGGACTATGGCAGTTACAAGAAACCATCAAGAGCAAATGCTATGAAAATTTCAGTCCAGTGTTGCTTCTCCATGAAAATGCATCACACCACACAGCTCAGGTTTCAACATACACAGTGACAAATTGTGGCTTTGAACTGAACCGTTTCCCAATCCATCCCATCCACCAAATTTTTCTCCCTCAGACATCTGGTTTCCCAAATTGAAGGAGGAGCTTTGTGACGACAGTTTTGATGATTATGACAAGGTGATTGCAGTGATCAACGAGTTTCTGGACAAGCAGGACAAGACATGTCATAGCTGTCTTTTATAGTTTGGATTGATAGAGGACTTCTATAAGATGGGCATAGTCAAGCCATAGAAGTGCTGGACCAAGTGCATTGACCTCAAGGGGGACTGTACTGTATATGTTGAAGAATATTTATATATTAAATGGAGATTGTGTTTTGTGTCGGGCGAGAAACTTTCTGAATGTCCCTTGTGTAGGCCATGTATCTGACACGGTGAATTAAAGCTTGTGTGACTAATGTTTGAGGAAGCTTCAAGTAGTCCACAAGGCTATGACTCTGATCTTGTCTCAGGAGGAAAATAATGACAAATGATCTGCATAGACAAATCTTTGAGATAATTTGGCATTCGTGTATTTTCATTTTTAGAATTGTCATTCTCATTTCGGTGCAGTCCCTACTCTGAAGTAGTCATTTGGTCTATGACCATAACTACAAACAATTCCCTTCTGTGATTTTTCAGTGATTATATTATCATAATATAGAGATGAGTACAAAAGGCTTGCTTTGATATTGTTTACAATTTTTATTTACTTATCACAAGGCATCCCACACTGATTGATACGTTTTCTCAATTGCTTGGGAATGGTACTGCACTGATGACTAAGTAGTTTGTAACCACCTGCAGGTGTTTGCAGAGATTTGTGACCAGCATTTCTCAAACGTGTTTGCATTCCTCAGCAGCAAGGCAAAAACTCTACAAGCAAGCTATGATGTGAGTAGCATCTGCTCCTTAAATTTGATTGGTGGCATGTAATTTGTCTTTTTCAATTTCACAACATTCAAATTGAACAAGTTACCAAAGTTACTCCTTCCTGTTGCATCATTATTCTTTGTTTTGCATTAATTACCTTCGCCAGAATAGAGGTATTGTATTTGGGTGTGTTTGTGTATTTGTGTGCCTGTCTGCACAGAACTGAGTATTTATATTAATCCCGTACCATTGAAATGTAAGTACATCCATTAACTAGAACATCACTCGGTGGAGCGCACAGCTCCTCGAGGCTGAACAGTTTACGTTTTGTATCCCACTGAGAGGCCGGATCCGGATCGCAACCAAAATCTTATCAGCTTGTTCCTGTCACTGACAAAACTCATCCACCAACTTTCTTCCGAATCTGTACAAAACTTTTTGACATATCGTGCTGTGCATCGTTTTTGGCCCCATCTCTCAATGGTGAAGAATCACTGAAGAAATTTTAAAATTTCACTAATCCGGATCTGGATCTTCACCAAACTCATACCAATTCGTCCTTGTCACACACACCCAACCTGTCCCCCGAGTTTCGTCCGAATCCGTCCAAGACGTTTTGAGATGTCTTACTCACAAATAAACAGACAAACCTGGGTGAATACATAACCTGCATCCACCTTTGGCAGCAGAGGTAATAAAATGGCTTTCACCTTCTTATTGGTTCTTGAACTTAAAATTGGCAATTCTGTATTGGTGTATTGATTGTCAATATGGTGTATTGATTGTCAATCTTGTTTGATTACAAAACCATTTTATTATCATAACTATAATTACCTCTGCCACTGAAGATGGACGGAGGTTATGTTGTCACCCCTGTCCGCTTGTCTGTCTGTGAGCAGCATATCTCAAAAAATTGTGGACGGATTTGGACGAAACTTGGTGGACAGGTTGGGTGTGTAAAGGAAGACGAACTGATTATATTTTGGTGAAGATCCAGACCGAGATACGAGAATTTTTTTTAATTTTGCAAGTGATTCTTCACCATTGAGAGAGAGAGGGCCAAAAACGATACATAACAGGATATCTCAAAAAGTTATTGATGGATTTGGACGAGACTTGGTGGACAGGTTGGGTGTGTGACAAGGCCGAATTGATTTGATTCTGGTGAAGGTCCAGATCCAGACACCAGATTAAAGAAATCTTAGAGTTTTAAATTTTTTCAAAAGTGATTCTTCACATGGAGAGATGGGGCCAAAAACTATACATGTCATGATATTTCAAAAAGTTGTGGACAGATTATGACGTCACTTGGTGGATAAGTTGGCTTGGTGACAAGAACAAGCCGATTAGATTTTGGTGAAAGTCCAGATGCAGATGTGGCCGATCAGTGGTCGACAAAACGTAAACTGTTAAAACTGGCCGAGATGTCCACTCTACCGAGTGCCGTTCTAGTTATTGTTTTCGATCATTGAAATGTGATTTCGAAAATTTGGCCACACATTTTTTTTAAAATTGATCAATTACTTGCTTTCCGCTTGGCTTTATTTAGCTGCTGTTATGTGCTGTGTTAACACTGACCCGCCAAATTTTAAAGTTAATTTTTTATTTCCATTGCATCTGGCTACATATTTTTATTCCAAAACTATTGACCCCTTGACTGCTGTCACAAAAGGTTCACAGCGTCTTTGTTTGAAAGTGTTCAATCTGCGCAGTGTGACATGGCCTGCTATCCTCTGGAATATGAAACTTGCCTCCTCAGGGATCATTGTCTGTGTCATCCTCCAACAAAATAACAGAATTAGACATATGTTCTTTGAATCGGTATGCGTAATGATTTGTAAGCATTATGTCAGGGTCCTTCTCGCACAGTGACTTGGTTTTGCCATTCTGGGATCCCAGTAAATCTTTCTTTACTCCACTCTGATGGTCGGAGATTGTTTGTTTGTTTGTTTGTTTTCTAGAGTTGGTACATTACTTCCGATTTCCAGCTTTTCAAAAATGGCAAGTCTGTACTCTCACAGCACGTTTTTTATATATTTTTTTTTAATATTTTCTTGTAGAAACGGCACGGTATGGACATCCGCAACATGAAGGACTTTGTCGCCAACGAGTTAAGAATGCTCAAGCAGCAACATCGCTTTCTCAGCCTCTGTGAGTTTCTGGCAAAAGTGGGAAATACAAAGAGCCTTGAAAACTATTTTCAAATCACAGTGCCTTCAGAAAGTATTCACACCCCTCGACTTTTGTCACATTTTGTTGTTGCAGCCTGAATTCAAAATGAATTTAATTTAATTTTTTTGGCACAGATCTACACAAAATACCCCATAATGACTAAGTGAAAACATTTTTTTTTAGATTTTTTTTTTTACAAATTAATCAAGAATGAAAAGCTGAAATGTCCTGTGTTGATAAGTATTCAATCCCTTTGCTATGACATTCCAAATTGAGCTCAGGTGCGTCCAATTTCCTTTGATCATCCTTGAAATGTCTCGAAAACTTGATTGGAGTCCACCTGTGACCAATTCAATTGACTGGACATGATTTAGAAAGAAACACACCTTTCTATATGAAGTCCAACAGTTGACAGTGCATAGCAAAGCAGAAATGCCACCATGAAGTCCAAGGAACTATCTGTAGAACTCCAAGATAGAATTGTGAGGGGGAATAGATATGGGGAAGGGTATAAAACAATTTCTAGAGTGTTGAAAGTTCTCAAGAGCACTGTGAGCTCCATCATTGGGATATGGAAAGAATATGGAACTACCCAGACTTTTCTTAGAGCTGGCTGTCTGACCAAACTGAGCAACTGGACAACAAGGACGTTGGTCAGGGAGGTGACCAAGAACCCAATGACCACTCTGGCAGAACGATGGAGTTCCTTGGCTGAGATGGGAGAACCTGCCAGAAGGACAACAGTCTCTGCAGCACTTCACAAATCTAGACTTTATACATATCTGGAGTTGCCCTACGGAAGCTACTCCTGAGAAAAAGGCACATGACAGCACACATGGAGTTTGCAAAAAGGTACGTGAAAGGCTCTGAGAGCATGAGGCAAAATATTCTGTTGTCCGATGAGATGACAGTTGAACTCTTTGGCCTGAATGCAAAGTGCTAGGTCAGGCAGAAACCGAGCACAGCACATCACCCATCTACGACCCTCCCTACCATGAAGCATGGTGGCGGTAGCATCATGCTATGTGGATGCTTTTCAGCAGCAGAAGCTGGGAGACTTGTAAGGATAGAGCGAACAATGAATGGAGCCAAAAACAGGAAAATCCTTCAGGACAACCTGCTTCAGAGTGCATATGCCTGAAAACTGCGGTGAAGGTTCACTTCCAGCAGGACATTGACCCCAGGCATACAGTCATGGCAACACTGCAATGGCATCAGAACAAGAACGTGAAAGTCCTTGAGTGGCTCAACGAAATCTCAGGCTTGAATCCCACTGAGAATCTGTGGAAACACTTGATTGCTGTTCACCAGCACTCCTCATCCAACTCTACAGAGCTTGAGGAAATCTGCAAGGAAGAATGTGAGAAAATCTCCAAATCCAGATGTGCAAAACTGATACAGACACATGGAAGAAGACTCGAAGCTGTAATCGCTGCCAAAGGTGTTTCTACAAAGTGTTGACTCATTGGGTTGAATACTTCTTGACGCATGACATTTAAGCTTTTCATTTTAAATTAACTTGTAAATGTTTTGAAAAACATGTTTTCACTTGAAATTGCAATAAAATGCCGTATCGTATATGTGGCATTCAAATGGTAAATTCCTACAACACTGCACTTGCCTTGTACGTGACATGTGTTGCGCATGTGCCTTGGATGGGTCAAAAAGTTAATCTCCCTTCTCAAAAGGGTTCAGAGCCAAAAACATGACGTCTTTCCATTAATCTCTTAAGAAAACTCACCTGCAGCTAAAAAGAATGAGACACTGGCTGGAAATTACATACAAAAGGATGAACACATGTGCCCTGTTTTGTGGGCACAAGACCATTCCTCCAAGGGAATTTTTTTAATCTTTACATGAAAGCTCTCTCTGTCTCTGTCTCTGTCTCTGTCTCTGTCTCTGTCTCTGTCTCTGTCTCTGTCTCTGTCTGTGTCTCTCTCTGTGTCTCCATCTCTATCTCCATCTCTATCTCCATCTCTATCTCCATCTCTATCTCCATCTCTATCTCCATCTCTATCTCCATCTCTATCTCCATCTATCTCCATCTATCTCCATCTATCTCCATCTATCTCCATCTATCTCCATCTATCTCCATCTATCTCCATCTATCTCCATCTATCTCCATCTATCTCCATCTATCTCCATCTATCTCCATCTATCTCCATCTATCTCCATCTATCTCCATCTATCTCCATCTATCTCCATCTATCTCCATCTATCTCCATATATCTCCATATATCTCCATATATCTCCATCTATCTCCATCTATCTCCATCTATCTCCATCTATCTCCATCTATCTCCATCTATCTCCATCTATCTCCATCTATCTCCATCTATCTCCCCACATATCTCCCCACATATCTCCCCACATATCTCCCCACATATCTCCCCACATATCTCCCCACATATCTCCCCACATATCTCCCCACATATCTCCCCACATATCTCCCCACATATCTCCCCACATATCTCCCCACATATCTCCCCACATATCTCCCCACATATCTCCCCACATATCTCCCCACATATCTCCCCACACATCCCCCCACATATCTCCCCACATATCTCCCCACATATCTCCCCACATATCTCCCCACATATCTCCCCACATATCTCCCCACATATCTCCCCACATATCTCCCCACATATCTCCCCACATATCTCCCCACATATCTCCCCACATCTCTCCCCACATATCTCCCCACATATCTCCCCACATATCTCCCCACATATCTCCCCACATATCTCCCCACATATCTCCCCACATATCTCCCCACATATCTCCCCACATATCTCCCCACATATCTCCCCACATATCTCCCCACATATCTCCCCACATATCTCCCCACATATCTCCCCACATATCTCCCCACATATCTCCCCACATATCTCCCCACATATCTCCCCACATATCTCCCCACATATCTCCCCACATATCTCCCCACATATCTCCCCACATATCTCCCCACATATCTCCCCACATATCTCCCCACATATCTCCCCACATATCTCCCCACATATCTCCCCACATATCTCCCCACATATCTCCCCACATATCTCCCCACATATCTCCCCACATATCTCCCCACATATCTCCCCACATATCTCCCCACATATCTCCCCACATATCTCCCCACATATCTCCCCACATATCTCCCCACATATCTCCCCACATATCTCCCCACATATCTCCCCACATATCTCCCCACATATCTCCCCACATATCTCCCCACATATCTCCCCACATATCTCCCCACATATCTCCCCACATATCTCTCCATATATCTCCATATATCTCCATATATCTCCATATATCTCCATATATCTCCATATATCTCCATATATCTCCATATATCTCCATATATCTCCATATATCTCCATATATCTCCATATATCTCCATATATCTCCATATATCTCCATATATCTCCATATATCTCCATATATCTCAATATATCTCAATATATCTCAATATATCTCCATATATCTCCATATATCTCCATATATCTCCATATATCTCCATATATCTCCATATATCTCCATATATCTCCATATATCTCCATATATCTCCATATATCTCCATATATCTCCATATATCTCCATATATCTCCATATATCTCCATATATCTCCATATATCTCCATATATCTCCATATATCTCCCCACATATCTCCCCACATATCTCCCCACATATCTCCATCTCCATCTCCACATCCCTCCATCTCCATCTCCATCTCCATATATCTCCATATATCTCCATATATCTCCATATATCTCCATATATCTCCCCACATATCTCCCCACATATCTCCATCTCCATATCTCTCCACATCTCTCCATCTCCATCTCTCTCTTGCATCGTTGTAGTATTTAATGTGGATTTTCTGGTCTGAATTGGTTGAAATACAGATGTATGGCATGGCCAAAACATTAATTTTGACCCCTGTATAATTCCGAAAGTGCTTGTGATCTGAAATGTTTCTTCCCATCCCCAAAAAGGTCTCCTTGAAAGCATCTTTGTTCCAAATTTCATCATTATCGACTCAAATATAAGAAAACAACAAAGACAAAAAAGTGATTGAGGAAGAAAAAAAAGTGTTTCACCTTTGACCGCTGTAAATCAGAACGGAACGGAGACCTAAATTGTGGGGAAAAAAGGGTTCTGGGTGTATTGGACGAAGTTACCACCATGCCAAATTTAAAGAGGAGTAGCTCAGACATTAGTGTATGGTGCTTGGTACTCTTGGGTGGGGGGGGGGGGGGGGAAAGCAATTGCTGTAAATGCATAGTGCCATCCTTTTGTGTATAGATATTGGTGCTTGTGAAGTCATCATGAAGAAGAAGATGAAAGGTGATTTGAAGGAGCAGTTGAAGATAGAGCATGGTAAGGAGCATCGTATGAACATTTCAGCTGTCTATCCTGGCTTCGTTCCCCGAAATTTTCAAACTTATCATGCTGTTGAACATTTTGCAGTATCAGCACTACCACAGTTTTGTACACTGGTGTCAATTACAATGATTAGCTTGTGAAATTAAGTGAAACATTTAGAAGTTTAAAAAAAAAAATTTAAATGATGGTGGAAAAAGATGAAAATGATTTGAAATGGTTCCTTCCTTCTGTCCTTCGCAGCATTGATCGAGGGTACAGAAAGCAAGCAATGCATCTCTTACATTGAGGAATGCATCAACAGGCAGGTGTGCTAACTGACCCATTAATGTTGTTCAAACATGCGACAGAAGTTCTTTCTTTGTTATCCCCCATGCTTTTTAAAAAAAAAAAATTGAGGGATATTGTAGTCTGCCCGTGTTTTTTATTTTATTTTTATTTTTTTAAAGTCTGTCTGTTGACCCGTCACACTATCTCCTCCTAAACGGTTGTGCATAAAATCACCGAATTTGGTAATTATGATCACCACGTGGCAAGAAGGTGTGAAAGAAGTATCATTTTTGGCCCCACCCCCAAGGGCCCTGGGGCGGGGCCAAAAACCAATAACTCCGGGCACATTTTCAAAAAGCATTTTCAATTGAAACTTTGTATATGCAATAAACATTGGGGGATGCATTAAATATGGAACGATTTTTTTTTGGATTTGACCCCCAGGTTCATACCCCAGGGGTTTGGGTCATAGGGGTCAAAACAGAATATATATTTTTTAAACTCTTCATTTGATATTGGGTCATGCCTGGAAGAACCTTTTGCCATCTTTCAACTTCGCTTTTGGTGGAAGAAGTTGGGATTTGCGATGATGCGCCATCAACTTTCATTGCAGTCGTCCGGTTGAATTTGTACTCCATAAAGTTACAATCCGTAAAGAGATTACATAATGATGTTCAGTTTTGTTTATCAGTGTCCTCTCCCTGAAGTTCTGCGGTTGCTGTGTCTGCTGTCTGTTACAGAAGGCGGTGAGTTATGTGCCCACCATTTACCTTTTTAAAAATTTTCATTTCTCTCCCAATCATCATTGCTGTTTTGACTACTGTTTAAATAGTTACTGCCTTGTGCTTTTGATCATCATTTAGACTTGGCATTGCAGTGGGTTCATGCAATTCCTTTGTTGTAGCTGATGGTTTGCAATTCATTTTTCATTACACACTCCACCATTATATTGATAAACGCACTTTGAGCACATTTTAACCGATTTTCCACGTCGATGGTTAACCTATGCCGGTACGAGCCATATCCTACAAGGAATTCCTGCTTTTAATGTTTCAAGAATTGTTTCCAAAATAGCTTCTGGACAAACATTGGGTGTGGTGAATTCAGATATTTTATCGTACTATATTAAATGAGGCGTGTGTGTGCGTGTGTGTGTGTGTGTGTGTGTGTGTGTGTGTGTGTGTGTGTGTGTGTGTGTGTGTGTGTGTGTGTGTGTGTGTGTGTGGTTTTTTTTTTCATACATACGTACATCTGAACATTACAGAAAAAAAGGGGCTTGGCCAATGTCCACCAAATTTTGCACACGTGTTGGTTGTACCCAGGGTCAGGTCATGGCAACAATCACCCTCATCCCCTCCCCTGCGAGGGGCGGTGGAAAATGACTTGCAATTTTTGCCTGTACGTCTGCCACAGTGCAAGTAGTTTACTGCCCCCTGCTGAAGACGGGGGATTATTAGCCACAGCACAAGATACTTTTGCACCACAACCCAACCACACACACTCTCCCCCAGGCTGCCCTGAAGGGAGGTGTTGCGAGTTGTAACAAAATCAAAATTCTTTGAAAGGAAAAAGTTGTCATTGTGTTTGAACAACACAACCATCCAGTTGGTTTTATGCTTCTCCAAACTATACAACTGTTTGTACACAATCTCATAAATATGGGGGTTTTTGCCTATTTTCTCAATTTACAAACAACTTCCACACCCATCACTGGTGAGTCTGTGATTCTTATTACCTCCACCACCGAAGGTGAAGTAGGTTATGTTTTCACCCCTCTGTGTTTTGTTTGTTTCTGTCTGTCTGTCTGTCTGTCTGTCTGTCTGTCTCTCTGTCTTTCTGTGTGCAGGATATCTCAAAAAGTTGTGAACGGATCTGGATGAAATTTGCTGGGCATGTTTGGGTGTGTGACATGGACGAACTGATTCGATTTTGATGAAGATCCGGATCCAACGACTACAATTTTAAAAGTGATTTTTAACCATTGAGAGATATGGCCAAAAACGATATATTTCATGGTATCTCAAAAATGTATTGGGCCAGATATGTTGTTGTGGATCAGGCATTACGTGGTGGAGGTATGCGCTCCACCGAGTGCCCTTCTAGCTTTTTTAAGTGATTCTTCACCATTGAGAGGGCGGCACCAATATACAGCATGATATCTCAAAAGGTTGTGGACGGATTCAGATGAAACATGATGGACAGGTTGGGTGTGTGACCACAATCAATTGATTCAATTTGGTGAAGATCTGAATCTGGATCTGGATATGAGAATTATATAATTTTCAAAGTGATTCTTCACCATTGAGACATTGGGACAAAAACTATATAGTACTGTGCAGCAATAGCATGATATTTCAAAAATGTAATGAGCCCGACATGTTCTCGTGGATCAGGCATTACATGGCGGAGGTATGCACTCCACAGAGTACCCTTCCAGTTGAAATTTATATTTGTTTTATGTTTAGAAATTAATTTTATTTTTAAATGTTATTTGATTTAGGAATGTAGTATACATGTATAATGTATATATTGCATATACGAGGTCCGTCGAAAAAGTAACGAGACTGACTTCACAGAAATTTTATTCCAGAAAATATAATGAAATCACAGCTTGTTCCCTTCAAAATAGTTTCCCTCCAGTCTCACACACTTGTCCATCCTCTTCTTCCACACTTTGATGCACCCCCAGAAGGCTTCTTCTGAAATTCTCCTGAGGTCTGTCGTCACGGCCCTTTTGATGGCCTCCACATCAGGAAATCGGGTCCTTTTGATCACCCCCTTGAGCTTGGGGAATAGGAAAAAATCACAAGGGGCCAAGTCTGGCGAATACGGGGATTGCTCCAGAGTTGGCACGTTCCTCTCCCCCAGAAACTGTTGGATGCTCAGAGCACTGTGAGCAAGGGCATTGTCATGATGGAGCACCCAGGTGTTGTTCTCCCACAGATCCCTCCTCTTGCCCTGGACTGATCTGATCTCATGAGGTGCCGGAGGATCTCCTTGTGCATGTATTGATTCACTGTTTGACCCTGTGGTGGAAACTCGAAGTGGACGATGCCCTTCATGTCAAAAAACGTGATGAGCATCACCTTGACTTTCGACTTCGACATCCTTGCTTTCTTTGGTTTTGGTGATGCCAGACTTTTCCACTGACGACTCTGCTGTTTAGTTTCAGGATCGTATTCGAATATCCACGATTCATCTCCAGTAATGACTCTCCCAAGCAGGTCTGGATCGTTCTCGAGGCGCTCAATAATGTCTTCACAGACAGTGACTCTTTGCTGTTTCTGGTCCTCGGACAACAGCTTGGGGACCATCTTTGCGCACACCTTGCGCATTTCAAGATTTTCAGTGATGATGCTCCAGACAGTGTCCTTGTTGTTGGAAAGTTCCTCAGTAATCATCCGCACCATGAGTCGATGATCTGCGCGCACCATCTGCTTCACACGCTCGATGTTGTTCGCCGTTCTGCTCGGTGAGGGTTTTCCAGACCGTGGATCATCTTCAACCTCCTCCTGTCCCTCTTTGAACCTCTTGTGCCATTTAAATGCACGTGTACGTGGCATCGTTTCTTCCCCGTAGATTTGCTGCAGCATTGCGAAGGATTCGGAAGGTGTTTTGCCAAGCTTGGCTCTCTGCTCACGATACATAGCACGACGACTCGGACTAGACAACGTGAAAAGCACGACCTGTAAAAAAAATCACACAATGAGCGCAGTCAACCATCACCAGTCATATATATATATATATATATATATATATATATATATATATATATATATATATATATATATATATATATATATATATATATATATATATATATATATATATATTGCTGAAATGTTGCGAAAGACTGTGACTCAACCCGTTCATTCAAGTTGTGTAAGTGGAGCACTCAGCAGGCTCAGTCCCGTTACTTTTTAGACGGACCTCGTACATAGATTTTTTTTTTCTGATGAGAAATGTTCAGAATAACCTCACCTCAGTTTATTTATTAATTCTTATGGGAAAATGTTATTCGCTTAACAATATTTCACTGAGTCACATTTTTTGCGAATGTGACTATGGCTTTGTGTCAGCCAAGGTTTATGCAAGTGAGGACCAAGTGTACACAAATGAGGACATCAGCCCAAAATTCCAATTTTTTGACTTGTCTCTAATTGGTGTACATGGGACTTATTTATTTAAGAGAGGAATAATAACAGCTGTATTGTGTAAATACAATGGCAACAATTGAGTTTTGCTTTTGTCAAGAAACCTGACTTCAACACATCCTAACATATAGTTTTAATGAACATGCATAGATCTGTCCCTTTCCATATATCATACCTGGAGTAACTTCCATTTTACCTGTCATTTTACTTGTGCGTCGTTTCATCCTCCACACCAATAATATGCAATGCTTTGTACATCTCATGCCCTAGATGTTAGCAAGAAATTTTCCAGCACTGTCAGAAGGTCCCAATCGCTAATCTTTTGTTTTTGAAACGTATTCTCCTTTTATGTATTTATTAACCTCCGCCATCGAAGATCGGAGGTTACTGTTTTCACCCCTTTCTGTTTGTTTGTTTGTTTGTTTGTTTGTGAACAGTATTACGGAAAAACTCCTGGACGGATTTCGACAAAACTTGGTGGGGGGATTAGGTATGGTCCAAGGATCATGCCATTAGATTTTAGACTTGGTCCAAAGTCCAATATGGCCGCTATGGCGGCCATTTTGAAAAATATTTGAATTTTTGTTTTTGCATTTCTACATGTTTTTAGTGATTTCCAACCAAAAAAAAAAAATTTGTTGGAGGAAAAAAAAACAATTTTGCAACTTTTTTTCAAAAACATTTCGATTTTATTTGAAAAATATTTGATTCTTTTTTTTTTACATTTCTACATGTTTTAAGTGATTTCCAACCCCCCCCCCCCCAAAAAAAAATTTTAGAGAAAAAAAAATCCAGAAATTTTGCAACTTTTTTTTCAAAAAAATTTCGATTTTATTTTTTGGGCATTTCTACATGCACGTCGATCGAGTTTAGTTTATTCAATCGTGGTTCAGTAGAGTCTGATCCGTTTTGACCTACAATGAATAGGATATCAGGTTCACTTAAGTGACCCAGTAGTGTTGGCGGCGGAGGTTTTGCACTCTACCGAGTGCTCCCCCTCTAGTTTTCTTCTGCAATTATGGATTCACCACGTGCATTTTATTTGATAAAATATCTGCACGTGCAGAATATCGATTCTGATGTCACGCAATGCCACATGATGTGCCAAGCTGTGACTCCAAGTAGTTTTGCTGTTTCTCCAAGTAGTTTTGATCCAGCAAAGCGCTTGTTGCGGCATAAAATTTTATCCTTGATTTAATTAATTTTGAGATGTTTTACTTTCTGCTGGTATAATTTATTAATCTTGTAAAACTTGTGTTCATGTCGATTTTTTTAAAATACTGCGGCAAAACTGGTTTTCTCCTGATATAAACTGTGAAAACTAACGAATTGCTATCTTGCACCACTCGTCAAAAAGTCAGATTTGCATTTTTTTTTTTAATTTTTATGTCTACATTGTGGATTTTTTTTGTGACAGAGCAAAATATGTTTGTGACTTGGGGTTCTAAAAAAACTTTCCTTTTATTTTCCTTTGTACAGGGCTCTTACCTAATGACTTGCGAAATTTGAAAAACCATCTGCTTCAGGTGAGCTTGCTGATTGCTGCATTTACCTGTACGAGCTTGCGGTTTAACACTTCTTCCGGTGTACTCCTTTCATACACTTGTTGCTTTGTAAGTATTGATGGCGGTCACTGTACTTGAGTTGCATGGTCAAGCGGCGATGCCGACTGGTTATGGATTTTGTTCCTGTTCCTGAAACCAACCTCATATTGGAGAGCCTCAGTGTCCAATAGGATATCGATGCTTGCCAAACTTGTGGTGATTGGGTCACCATGTTCACCACATATTTTTTCTTTATATAATTATTGATGTTTAGGGTTATCATTGAGTATTTATGTACATGGTCAATTTGAAAAACTGTGCGGGGTGGGGAGGGTGGGAAGGAGAGGTTGGGCAGCCACCAAATGCAGCATTAAATTTGAAGAAGAGGAGAACGTCAGCAATTTGAAATGGAACACTGTAATATGGTGATATGAATACACATTAAATCTAACTAAACGTTTACAGAATCTGCATTGAAAGGAAATGTTATTAAAAATTGATTGGCATAGATATAAATTAACACAGTGAAACAGCTTCATTACCTGTGGTAATGAAACAATGGTGTCCATCACGTTTCCGACCTCCTCTTACACCGCTTCACACTTTTTTTATTTCCCCCTCCCGGGTGGGGCGTGGCCTTTGGGAGCGAAGGTCACCGCATCACCCTTTGACCTTCCTGTGCCGCTTTCTCATTGGCTCGCACCTGCTTCTTGCTTCCTTCAGCCACCCAGTTTCCTTCACCGCAGTGCACTAAAGTTTAGGAAAGGAGAGAGGTTGAGAGGGATGAGGAGGGAGGTTAGAAGGGATAGAGATTTTAGAAGGGAAAGAATTACAAAGGGGATCTGAACCTACTACACACACACACACACACACACACACACACACACACACACACACACACACACACACACACACACACACACACACACACACACACACACACACACACACACACACACACACACACACACACACACACACACACACACACACACACACACACACACACACACCGCATTTCCCTGTCCCTGATACGAGGGGAAGGGTAACATAACTAAACAATATTACTGGAGAAATATCTTAACTAGGGATCCCTTATGTGTTGAGTGCAACTCCCCAGGGTCTTTCCACAACCACAGCTGTATTTTATGAGCTAGATTGTCAATTGTCCATCTTGGTTAGCAACACCTCAAGCCGGAACACTATATCAGCCTCAGGACGTAAAAAAAAAAGTTTTATTTGACATCCGATACCATTTTTATTCACCACTAGTGGTGTATAAGACTTGACTGCCACAAAATTGGAAGAATTGGATATTTTTAAGGGTTTTTTCGGGTTTTATCAAATTCTCTGTGATAAACCTGACACATCGAGGTGGTCGTGGTCTTTGAGATAAAATGGCCCTTAAAGTTTGACTCTCACCAAATTGGATAACATCATGGAATTCCCCTTGTGTTAGGCTTTACTGTGATATGTCGATTGATGATTGAGGTTTTATATTTAACAATTATATTAATGTAAATGCCAACAGAGTACTGTAGTTACGACTTGCTTGAAATCCTGGATGGAATAGTGAGACATAACAGCCTCTTGAAGGTGGTTCCTTAGATGGGGGAAGTGAGGAATAAAAGAGTTGAGGTGTGCAGTTAGCCTGGATTTTTGTTTTTTTCACAGAGCATCAAAGTGGTCATTATCTCAGACGAGCACCAAGACTGGGCCCAAACGATGCCTTGTGGAACTCCAGCATCCACTGGGAGAGAGGAGGAGAGGCTTCATGTGATGGTAACACATTGACTGTATGAGTTGAGGAGTCAGAAATCCAGGAATTAAGGTGGTCTTGTATACCACAGGCAGAGAGCTTGGCAAGCAAACAGGATGCTAGGCTGTGTCAAATTCCTGAGATATGTCCAGGGAGAAGGTCCCAACCTCTTATGTGAGATTAAGGACCTTCAACCATTGCTGAGAGAGGTGCAGAAGCATATGTTCAGAGTTAATTGATTGGGACTGAATCCAAACCGATGGCCATCGATCAGATTGTTTGAAAATGGAAATATTTGACTTCAGAAGCAATGATGGATTCCATGACTTTGCTTGTACACAATTGGAGGTAAGTTCACTGGCCTATAGTTGCAGTGACTGTTTTGGACCCTTCTTGTAGATGGGAGTGATGTTTGCTGACTTGCATACAGAGGAGAGGCAGCCAAAGGAGGACAGACACAACAGTGCAGGTAGAAGGGTAGCAAGAACGGCAGAGCAGGATTTGAGAACAAGGGCACCAATACCATCTGGGGTCATAAAGGAAGCAGGGTCAAGGCCAGACAGAACTTTCTCTGCCTTCTCAGGTGAGAAAAAAACAGAGTCCAGAAGACAGTGAGCACGATGGGACAGAATGGAGATAGTTGGTTGGTACACGAGATTTGGAGGCAAACACATAGTTTAGACATTCTGCCTTATCTTGGACAAAGTCTACAATACTGTTGTTTGAGGTGAGTGATGGGATGGAGGTGGAACATGCACCAGAGATGGCCTTGATAGGGCACAACCCTGATTTGGAGGAAGGAGTCTGGTTGGAGAGTTTGTCCTTGAGATTTGTATGATGTTGAATGACTTGATTTCGGATGGACACACTTGATGCCAGCCTTAGGAAATGAACGAAAGTTACCCTCAGTCAACTTTCCATGCTGAGAAAGCAATCTGCTTGCCTGCAACCACCACCCACAAGATTCATTGTACCAGGGTTGAGAGGATGGATAGGAAAACCACAGACAGGATGGGATAAACTGGTGCATGAAAGAAAGTAGACTTTTGTGTCAGGTGATGTTGAGATGGTGGTACAGTCCTTTTTTTAGAGAGCAGATTGAAGTCCCTGCCAGTTGGCCTGTGTCAACAGCCATATATAGTGTCATTGAGGTTGCTCCCTCACAATAACCAGAGAGATGTGATCCTTGACAAAAAAATGTTCAGAATAACCAAAGCAGGGCAGAAGAGGAACAAGAGAGATTGGATGGAAAGTTAGTCATTAGGTCCAGAAGGAAGGACGTATCGGTCGGAGAAATCCAGGTTAGAAAGTTTCCAGATTGTGTCAAACCTATGGAGTTGTCGTGTAGAACCCTGAAAGAGCTGGCAAATGGAAAAGCAGCAGGTGCCGATGAAATTCCAATTCAACTCTTTAAGGGAGTCAGGGAGGAGGCAATCAAACTTTTAGCAGCTATCTGTACACAGATCTGGAGCAGGATTGTGTGGCCTAAAAGGTGGAAGCATTCAGTCTCCATCCTATTTCCAAAGAAAGGGGATGCAAGAAAATGTCAAATAAGTGAACCATTTCCTTGATTTCACATGCTTACAAGATACTACTAAAGATCATTCAACACAGAATAGAAGACTTCATTGAGCAAGCGGACTTCAGAAGAGAAAGAGGTACTCGAGATGAAATTGCAAATCTGTGGATTATTCAGACGCCGGACGACTGTAACAATATATACAAACACACGAACATTGACTTTCGCTTTTTAATCGTACTTTCATATGAAACTTCCATGGAAGTGCATTTATTGGGTTTTTTTCCTGTTTATTTGTGCACTTCAAAAATAATAAATGTATAAGTGTAGGATTTATTGGATTTTTTTATCCTCTTCCCACTGGCATATCTGAATCATGATCATGTAACTTGGACCACAGCAGAGTTGAAGTAAAACAATTTGCGCAACATATTCTCCGGGGTGGCTGACCGGGTACTGCTGGGAGGGAGGGAAGCACATGCTCAGAAGCTAGAGAGAGACATGCACCTGCAGTCTGTCGAGGCAAGCACAAAAGAACAAGAAAATTCTCAGGAATGCGTAACGCAGCATGCGACTCCTTTAGAGGGGACATTAAGCTTCGAAATACCATCTGTAATGATGTGCAATTTAAAAATTTCAAGTTGCCAAAAGTTAAAGTCCCATATTAGTATGATGTGAAATTGACATGGATATTTTCAGTTTTCTTTCGATTCGTTTTTTGCGATACACCACCTGTCCAAGCTTCTTGTTTACCCTCTCAGATTATGTAGTACTAATAAAGTGTGTGCTTGCGTGCATGTGCACTTCATCATCACAGAGCTACGGCACAGAGCAGCTGCTGACTTTGGCTAACCTGCGACGAACTGGTCTGTTGGCCGATCAGCAACCCCTAGAAACGATGGCAAGTGTGGAGAGTCGAATGGGAAAGTTGGTGGTGGATAAGACTGTCAGCAAGGCTGTCGGTGAGAAATCCACTCCACTCAGCAGAATCAACTTGTGGTTCTTCGTGCATCATCTGGGAATATACAGTGAAAACTCTCAAATCCAAATTCCTTGGGACTGAACAGTATTTGTATAACAGAATTTTTAGGATTTTAGAATTTGAAACTTTTTTTTTTTTTTGTATACCGAAGGCAAGGTTCGTGGAAGAGCTATAATACTGAACGGATCAGGATGCAACACAACAAAAGGAAGTGCAGAGAGAGAGGGGGGGGGGACATCAACAGCAGGGTTGAAGGACAAAATAGAGGGAGAGTTGGACAAATAAGGGATGTGTGGAGGAATGAGGGGTAGGAGAGAAGGGAAGAGGACACATTGGCTTTGTGAAGAGGTTGAACTCCCACTTAGTTTGTTTACAATGCTATGTTGCTCTCTTAAACATTTCCTGAAGAGTAATTTATTTCATGAAGGTCGGTTTCTCCTTCATTCGTTTCTCATGAGTAAGGTATATATGAGGCCCCGCGAGGAGGAGCGACATCTTTTAATGATATGATGATGATAGGCTCGGATGATAGGGTAAGGGTTAAAATAGTGTTATATGGCATTAACTCCAAAATGGCCGATGTGTCCCTTGCATCACTCCTCCTCGCGGCACCTCATATTCATTATTTCTTGTTGAGAGAGAACCTTCATCCTCTGCAAAAAGCTTATCTACTGTTCTCCAAGTCGTATTCCCTGATCAATGGTCATCTTCTGCTTTTTTTTTCTTCACCGTCACTTTCACTGTCATCATTGTTTTCTTCATTGGGGTTAATAACCATGTCAACAATCTCTTCATCCATCATCTGGCAGACCACAGGTGCTTCACTGTCACAATTCATCCACTCCACAATTTCATCTTCACGCAGATCCTTGGCCACTTCATTGTTCATTTTTGTTTTGCATAACATCAATTTTGCTGCGTCAACATTCTCACTTGAAAGTTTAAAACCTTCAAAGTCTTCAGGTTGCTCAGTGTCCTCGAACATGGTAAGTGGCCACAAGTTATGCCATGCATTTTTTAATGTTGGTTGTGTCACCGAGTCCCATTCACGTGCAACTGCGCAAATACAGATGTTAATGGTGAACTCCTTGAATGCGGCCATCACACCAGCAGATGAATCGGTATCAAGCAAACGACACATTAATTATTCTTTTATTTTTAATAATTTATTTTGAAGCTCGAATTTCGTTTGGATTTTGGGATATTTTCAAATTTTGGAATTTTTGATTTTAGAGTTTTCACTGTATATGGTTTTCCACTTATAACTATGTTGCACTTCATTTGAAGAGGTTTTTTTAAAAATGAAATATCGTATTCTTGTTATTTTGACAGGGAAATTGACAGATGCTTTCACAGCATTACAAAGAAAAAGCCACTTCAGAGCTCTAAGCAAGAAAATCAACTTGGTATGTTGAGGCATTCATTGCTTTGTTGCTTCTGTTTATGCAGAGTTTAAGGAATCATGCAACCTCAAAACCAAACCTACTGGAATGTATGTATATATATATATATATATATATATATATATATGTATATATATATATGTATATATATATATATGTATATATATATATATATATATATGTATATATATATATATATATATATATATATATATATATATATACATATATATATATATACATATATATACATATATATATATATATATATATATATATATATATATATATATATACATATATATATATATATATATATATATATATATATATATATATATATATATATATATATATATACACATATATATATATATATATATATATATATATATATATATATATATATATATATATATATATATATATATATATATATATTGGGTATTGATGATGGCAGAAGCATCCTCTTGTTTCATTAAGGTACGTATACAGTACTCTCGAGACAAATGGATACGTTTGGTTGTCCATTTGCCTTACTAGTCCTCGCTAGTATTGTGAAATTTTTCATTTGTAAGTATGGTAATCATATTTCATGGCGTGAACAAACTTGTTGAAAGTAGCTTTATCATCAAGCTCACATTGCATTGCCAGGTCAGTTGGTTTCTTTGCACTCAACTCCATGAGATTACTTGCTGTGCCATTTTACACCAAGTCAACAACTTTATATATCTGGCTTGCTCTGAACCGTCAGAAGGTTGCTGTTCCAGTAACTGCAGTAGATACAGAGAAGCTGTATATATTAGCAGCACTTTCCTGTCCTGCAGCTCAAATCTAGAGATGAGGCTGTTATCCTTCCTCAAGCATCGATACTAATGGAATGACGCCTCTTCCATCTGTTAATCCATATCTGCTATTGGCGTCAACAGCAAGCTTCTCGATTGGCCAAGCCTTCATAAATGTTTTGTTTTATCTTTTCAACTCCATTTCAAAGTCAAAAACAGGAGGAAGCAAGAAGTCCGTGAACAATTGCTTAACTGGACCTGGCAATATCACTAAAATAATCTATCTCAGCTTTGCTCGCAATGATGGTTGAGCATGCCATTACGTCTTTACATTTCTGCTGCCCTTGTACATCATCAATGTGGCACGTGCACATCTCGTGTGGCATAGGTCAGGTGTCTTGCTCACACAATTTCATAATTGTGTTGATTACAAACCAATTTTTGTGGTAATTGTCACATATTGTTACCTCCACCACTGAAGGTGGACGGAGGTGTTATACATTTGCCCTTGTTCGTTTGTTTGTGAGCAAGATATCTCAAAAAGTTAAGGACAATTTCTGACGAAACTTGGTGGCCCGGTTGGGTGTGCGGCAAGAACTAATTGATTCAATTTTGGTGAACATTCAGATCTGGTTCTGGATTCTTGAATTTTTAAGTGATTCTTCACCATTGAGAAAGGGCTAAAAACTAGAGCATGATATCTCAAAACATTACGGACTTGTAATGACAAAACTTGGTGAATTAATTACATCGTTGACAAGAACAAACCAATTAGATTTTGGTTCACATCTGGATGCAGATCCAGATGCAGAACAACCCTATCAGTGGGATATAAAACGTAAACTGTTCAGCCTGGTGGAGGTAAGTGCTTTACTGAGTGTTGTTTTACTTTTATTTCTATCATGATTACTATATAGTAAGGTTTGTATCATCCATCCTTGAGAAAACTGAAAAATTTTGCAATGGCCTATTCCTGTGTCCAAGATTCCTTGTACTTGTGTGGGATGCACACATTTTGGGCCACTGTAGGTGCCGGTCATCGAGGAAGAGTTTGACTTGAAGAATCCTTCAGACATGGCGTACGTGTTTGGTGGAGCCTATTCCCCCCTTAGCTGCCGCATGATTGAGCAGGTGAGGTCCATGTGCTGACAAGACGATGCTGTCAAAAAAGTGACAAAGCATCTGTTGTTCTTGTAATTGTGTGCTTCCTTTCCTTTTATTATGTATGAGATGACCCGTGAACCCGTTGGGTTCCCGTTGGGACAGTGGTTGATGAAAAAAGCATTTCAAGAACAAAAAAAAGATAGCTCCAGCGAACTATACCACTGAGGTTGTTTGCATTGATCAAATAATCCTGAAGAGTACTTGACTGAATCGGGAATTGATTTTTTTATAATTTTTTCGTTTCCCGATTTTAACGAAACTTGATTCTGTACACCGCAGGACAATGGTGAGTAAGTTGGCCCTAAAATTTTTGCACTATCATGTACCGTTTTGGCTGTATTTCGGGAACATACATACATACATACACACATATATATATGTATATATATATGTATATATATATATATATATATATATATATATATACACACACACACACACACACACACACACACACACACACACACACACACACACACACACACACACACACACACACACACACACACACACACACACACACACACACACACACACACACACACACACACACACATACATACAAACAATATGAGAGTTTAAGTAATCTATAGATGATTTATATTGGTTACTTAGCATTCATTTTAAAGGTGTATTTCAGCAAAAACAGTCACAGGTGTTTTAGATATCAAGAGACAGATTTGCTCTGCCAGATATCAGCAAAATGTTCACCTAACATGTCCTTCATAATGTGAAAGTCAGAATGGATGATGGCCATTCGAGAATTTTATACAAATCTACCGATCTTTGTTCAAACTCCCAATGGTCTATTCCTGTAGGTGCTGGAGAAGAATGGATGGACGGGGCTAGAAGATGTGGCAAGGCTTCTGAATGGTAGCGAGTTTTCTCACTCGAAGTGTGGTATGAACATACCCTAACTACACACCTTTGTCATGATAATTGTTGCACGGTTATTATGATTATAGAATGGGAGCAGGATGGCGAACCTGATGAATCTTCAGCAACAGCATGTTGGGACTTCATTGTTCTGAGTTCTTAAGTCAACAATACCTTGAATGGCGTAGCATACTCTTCAAGATTCAGTGTATCTTTTCAGGATAAAAATGGCCATTTGGCTGGTCACCAAAATGAACCTACGGTTAGTGTAACAAGAATTGCGACCATATTGCTCGATCTTTTATTAGCTTGTGTGAAAAAGCTCCTCTGTGTTTTTACCGTGGTTGTCTTTAATCATTATTCCCCTTACAAAACCTAGTTGTTGTTTCTTATGCATTCTGTGGCTGCTGATTACATCATTTTTTGGAAGCGCGGCTGTGCCGCTGATGCGGTGCCCTTATTCCCAGTAAGCTGGTACTCATTTTGCCAACTTTGGAAGGATGACAGGCTGAGTCAACCCACCTGGTCTTATTTCAATTCCACAACAGGGGATCGAACTGAAGACCCTAGGATCTTAAGCCAACCGCTGTAACCGCCTTCACCTTAACCAGACTGAAAAATATGGTCTATGAATGCTTTTGCAACTTCTCGGTCTTTCTCAGGGTCTCTTGCCAAATGTCAACGGCCTCATTGGGTCGTTTCAGGATCATCATGAGATGTGTGAATGCCAGACCAGTCCAAACCTCCACTTTCACACAAGACCTGTGATAATTGGCTGATTAAAATACAATGTCCTCATTGGATGAAAATCACAAACTGCTGCACATGTATTTATCATCATAGTATACTGCCAGCTGGTCTTGTAACTGTATACCACACCATAGCTGTATGCTGCCATTGTCACACTGGTTGACTGTTGTGAAGCATATTTCAAAATGATGTATTAACGGCACCAAGTTGGGCATCTTGCTTTCTCGTCTCAACCAAATTTCCTGTCTGTACAATAGGCAATATCGGTAAATTAATTTTGGGTAATTATTAACGGATATGTGTTACCAACACTATAATCACATGCTGAAAATGAAGAAAGTGGTGAAATAGGGGAGAGGATGGAGCAGCAAAAAATTCTGAAATTTCTGGTCATTAAAAACCTTAAATGTGTTGAAATTTACACTTTATTGGCTGAACAGGATGATTATTGCCTTATGAGGACATCCATATTTGACTTGTGCAAACCACGTAAAGGTGAATGTAATATGCGTACGTGCTCCGTGAAAAACCATATATCGATGTCAAATTGTAATTGCTTCGATATATATATATATATATATATATATATATATATATATATATATATATATATATATATATATATATATATATATATATATATATATATATATATTGCTTCTTGTGTTATTAGTGTTATTAGTTCATTCTTGACATCTTGTTCAATGGATCCAACAGATGTTAGCAATGCAACGAGCTCTCATCTCGTGCTCGTCTTCTTTCTGGGAGGATGCAGCTTCTCGGAGATTGCTGCCCTGCGGTTTCTTGGCCAGTCCAAAGGCAAGACATCCCATCGCACAGCAATCTCTTTCTATAGGTGTCAAGATTTCATAAAGGATTTTGCAAATGAAAATGTCAGTTACACAAATAGTATCAGACATAAGAACATGAATTTAGACAGATGAGATTAGAGAGGAAGTGATCTCAAAGCATAACTAAAATGGTGGCGTGAAAACGTTACAAAACAAAGGTGTTCTGAAGAATTAATATAGAGATGTATGTACAGTGTCTTCAGAAAGTATTCACACCCCTTTTGTTGTTACAGCCTGAATTTAAAATTGATTACATTTAATGTTTTTTTTCTCACCGATCTACACAAAATACTCCATTATGATAAAGTGAAAGAAAACATGTTGTTATAAACTTTTGCAAATGAATTAATAAAAATTGGAAAGATGAAATGTCTTTTGTTGATAAGTATTCAACCCCTTTGCTATGACACTCCAAATTGAGCTCAGGTGCATCCAATTTCCTTTGATCATCCTTGAGATGTCTCCACAACTTGATTTGAGTCCACCTGTCACCAATTCAATTGATTGGACATGATTTAGAAACACACACCTTTCTATATCAGGTCCCACAGTTGACAGTGCATGTCAGAGCAGAAACGCCACCATGAAGTACAAGGAACTGTCTGTAGAACTCTGAGATGGAATTGTGAGGAGGCATAGATCTGGGGAAGGGTATAAAACAAGTTCTCAAGTGCACCGTGAGCTCCATCATTAGAAAAGGGAAAGAATATGGAACTACCCAGACTCTTCCTAGAGCTGCCTGTCCAACCACACTGAGCAACTGGGCAAGAAGGACCTTGATCAGGGAGGTGATCAAGAACCCTTGGCTTCTGATCAAGAACCCATAAATAGTTACGTCTGACTGACCACTTTGCTGGAACCCTTGACTGAGATAGGAGAATCTGCTGGAAGGACACCAATCTCTGCAGCAATTCACAAACCTAGGCTTTATGGAAGAGTGGCCAGGCAGAAGCCACTCCTGAGAAAAAGGCATATGACAGCATGCCTGGAGTTTGCAAAAAGGCACGTGAAAGATTCTGAGAGCATGAGGCAAAATATTCTGTCGTCTGATAAGACGAAAATTGAACTCTTTGGTCTGAATGCAAAGCGCTGACAAACTGAGCGGAGCTCATCACCCATCTAACACCATCCCAACAGTGAAACATGGTGGTGGCAGCATCATGCTATGGGGATGCTTTTCAGCGACAGAGACTGTGATACGTGTTAGGATGGAGGCAATAATGAACCTTGCCAAATACAGGTAAATCCTTGAGGACAACCTGCATCAGAGGGCAAAAGACCTGAGACTGCGGCGAAGGTTTATGTTCCAACAAGACAATGACCCCAAGCATATAGCCAAAACAAAACTGGAATGGCTTCACAGCAAGAACGTGAAAGTCCTTGAGCAGCCTAGCCATAGCCCAGACTTGAATCCCATTGAGAATCTGTGGAAAGACTTGAAGATTGCTGTTCACCGACGCTCCCCATCCAACTTGACAGCCGCCGGCGTGCGATCGGCCACGTAACTCGAATCGCGACCGCGTCGCCCACCGGAACGGACAATTCAGTCGTGACCCTCCGTGGAACTACCACCAGGAGCTCGTCACGGGTGGGTCTTTCGACCACACCACAATCGTGCCAATCGGCCACCCGCGCAGGATAGGATTGTTCGCCAAACTCGACCTACCTAAGTACCTGCGTGGGTCGTTAACCGGGCGATCGTACCTCGCCGCTGGCCGGCCTAGGACGCGAACCGCTTAAGCAGTCCGTTCCGTGCTTCAGTGATAACCGAGCGGTGTTATCGCCGGCCCCGACGGACGTGATTATTTACCGGGTGCTTACACCCTTCTACCAATTCCTTCCGTGATGTAAGATTGAACTTTTCAAACAAAGGAAAGGACGCAATGAAACGGGGAACAGTTCGACAAGCACATTTATGCCACACTCAGACAAGGCAAGCACGTATTCACAGCCATACAGTACGAATGCAATTTACAAGCAAGGCAATGAAAGCAAGAATTACAACCAACTACAAGCAAAGGTTTATTTACATCCACTTAAACAGTTTCTACTTTACAAGACACGGCGCCACAACACGCATTCACACAAAAGCAAAGGAAAGACCCCCTCAAAGGCAAGGGAGTCAGACTGGGCCAGTGGACCTAATGCGCGTGGAACCTGGATGAGCGGCCAGGTCCACGAGACCGAAGGGTCCTTCCCGCGCCCTCGTGGCATGATGGCGGGCAAGCCGCAATGTCAGCGTAGCTGCGCCTGGCTTCGAGCTCCATTTCCCGACTCTCCACCGCTGCCACTCCACGGCTCCCACTTGGTTCTCTGCCAATGTACTGCGCAACTTGACTTCCACTTGACTTCCCGCTTGACTTCCCACCATGAGCTGCGCCATGCTCACGCCTATATAGCCCGGGGGAGGGGCGTATATGTAAATTTCTGGATCACAGCGGGTTCGGGGGCGGGTCTATACTACCCGATGCTCAGTCATTGGGCGGACGAGAAGGGGGCGTGAAGCATTCCTGATCCGCTTTTCGGGGCGAAAGGAACGCATTCACAGCGGGTTCGGAGGCGGGGTTACACTACCCGATGCTCGGTCATTGGATGGATGAAAAGGGGACGTGAAGCATTCCTGATCCGCTTTTCGGGACGAAAGGAACACATTCACAGCGGGTTCGGAGGCGGGGCTATACTACCCGATGCTCAGTCATTGGGCGGATGAGAAGGGGGCGTGAAGCATTCCTGATCCGCTTTTCGGGGCAAAAGGAACGCATTCACAGCGCATGGCACGACGTGTGGTAGAAAGGCGGAGATGGTGGGAGTTTGGTTGTTGGCGGGCGTCGTTTGAGAATGGCGGTGAAGTGATGTTTGCGGGATGGAGTTGTGGAGGTAAAGAGGCGAAGGTGGTGGTGGCGATTTGGTTGCTGGGGTGCATTGTTTGGTCCAAAATAACGATAGAGAGGTGAAAAATGGCTAACTCAAAGGATCGCAGCCCGGTGAACATGGAAATTCCCTTTAAACAACGGTGGGGAAATCTAACTACACAATTACTTATCGGCATAAGTGATCTCAGGACCCTTTATGGTGTATTGTGAATTTCCACAGCCGTAACAATATACTGATTGCCACACCTACTCCGAGTATGCATGTTAGAGTGACTGTCATTTCTACAGCTTATAGCCACTCTTCCACTACTTTGGTACAACCACAAATTTTGAAAACGGTGTTGGTTGAGGAATATTGTTTGACCTTTTTTAAAGAATTATCTCCAAATGTTAACCTGTACTGAGAAATTCTGTTTCTCTCTATCCATGTTCAGGTTACCGCTTTGTTGTGGGAACCACTGCAGTGACAAACAGCCCTCGCCTGTTGCAGGCTCTCATGGATGCCTGGTAAGGATGCTGTGTACTCGTGCTCACACCCCACAGCCCACACCACATTGCACTAACAAATGCTCAACACATCCCAACTTTGCACGAACATTGTCCAAAGTTACAGAGAATACCGCACCTCGGCAAACTGCAACAAATTCACTTATTGAATGATCCGACAGAACAAGCTTTGTCAGAGGAGCTCGAGGACTGCTCAGGAGTACCCCCCTGGCCTTTTCAGGTCGAACCTCGTGTGCTGTCAGCATGTGGAATCCATCTGCAGCACGTGTTCCTCAACTGGCCTGAAAAGTGCTTTTTGCACATTGTTTCATATAAATTGCTTTAATCTGGGAAAGTAACATTCCTTAATTCATAATTGGGACTTGCCTTTCATTTGGTAAAATAAGATTCCCTTCATGGGACATCCAGCGATTTGTTTTGCACTAGGGATCCATTTTTAAAATTACATCACTTGGTACGGCATGTCATCTGTTTCCCCAAATTAAAACGTGAATTTACCGTTCTCATTTTAAATATTGTTTTCAAATATTTTTTGTGAAGTTAAAAATGATTTTAAGTTCAACAAGTCTGAAGACGACGATGGTTCACGAGCGGTATTTGACGATGTTGATTGTTTCAGAAGTCAAGGATGAGACAATGTGATAATGTTTGACCAAGTTATAAAAATGATCAACATGATGTGGTACGAGTGACAGGTTATTAGCTGCAAAATGTCGAAAACCCGGTTTCGTTCAACAACTTTAAAAATTTGACCTTTGCAACAAATTTCAAAACCAACCTTTAAAGGTCACAAAACAATGGTGTGGACATTAAAATAAGGAAACAGGATACGTGCTATAGGTTATTGGAGTTAGTTCCTCGAAGAAGGTCGAAAACCCGGTTCGATTCCCACAACTTTGAAAATTTGACCTTTGTGAACTTTAAAGGTCAAAGGTCAAGGATTATGACCTTTGGTGCAAAACTTCCTCTGGAACATTCCAGGAACAATATGTCGTCATATAGGCTATATGGCATTTCACACTCGTCGGATTATCCATACTTTGATGAAATCAGCGTAAAAACAAACTTGAAGGGGGCGCCATGGGCAAGGTGTTCGAGATGGAGCAAAATGGTTTCAAGACTTTAGGTGGGGAATGACCTCAAGATTATGCATAAAAAATATTGTCATCCTAGCTCTCAAAGTTTGGGCGGTCGTATGACTTTTATGTCAAAATTCGCAATTTTCTAAGTTTGTGACCTTGTGACCTTGACCTTGGGACGAAAATGAAAAATCGAGCTCCGTGGGGCTATGTAGGTGCCATTGGGCTAACCACATACCGAAACCCTGCCAGATTCGACAAACCCCCAAGGAGAAGATGCAAATTGAAATCAGTTACCCCCTAAAAACACGTTTTTTGAGTGTGGCTCCGCCCATAATGGGCGCACCACGCCCATTCTCAGGAAAACACAAATCGATCATGATATAAACCTCCCACTAAAATTTTATCAGGATTGGATCAAAACCCACAGAGCTATGCTCAGGACAGACAGAGACAGACAAGCCAGTAGGTGGACATGGGTCGTCGGCCGTTGCTAGGCAACGGAGGGGTCCATAGCAACGGTTCTTTCTCACACATAACTAGGACATACCATGAACCTTCCATACCAGTTTCATGTATATCTGACTCATAGTCTGAGATATAACGAACTTCGCTTTTTTATTGTTTTTGACCAGGGTTCATTCAAAGTCTATCTTCTCCGACAGTTTTCATAGGATGCGGCTGGAAATTTTTAACAATATGGATGAATGGTACTGCCCACAGTCGCTCGTGGCCCAATTTTTGATTTTCGAAAAAATATATATTTTTTGATTCTTCAAAAATTTCAAAGTCCCGTTGCTCGGCAACGGTGGTGTCCAGAGCAACGGTTCTCATTTGCACACAACTAGGTCATGGTATGAACCCACCAACCAAGTTTCATCGAAATCGCCATTGTATTAACTGAAATCGCCATTTTAAAAACTGATAATAAGGGTGGAACAATTCTCAAAAAAAAAATTTTTCGACTGGATCGACTACCCAACATATCGACGGAAATACTGATAAAAGGGTAGAAAAAAAATCTCAATGTTTTTTTTTTCCACTAGATTGACTACCCAACATAAATACATACACTCATACAAACATACATACATACACACATACATACATACATACATGCATACACGCATACATACTCATACATACATACATACACACACATACTCATACACACATGCATACATACACACATACATACATACCTACATACAGTACATACATACTCACATACACACATACATACCTACATACAGTACATACATACACACATACATACACACATACACACACATACATACACACATACACACATACATACATACACACACATACACACATACATACATACTCGCATACATAAATACATACTCATACACACATACATACATACCTACATACAGTACATACATACTCACATACATACATACCTACATACAGTACATACATGCACACACATACATATGTACATACTTATACACACATACATACATACCTACATACAGTACATACATACAAACATACCTACATACAGTACATACATACACACACAAACACATACATACACACATACACACATACATACATACACACATACATACATACATACATACATACATACATACACACATACATAAATACATACTCATACACATACATACATACATACAGTAATACATACTCGCACACATACATACATACATACACACACATAAATACATACATGCATACACGCATACATAATCATACATACACACACATACACTCATACACACATACATACATACACACATACATACATACCTACATACAGTACATACATACTCACATACACACATACATACCTACATACAGTACATACATACAGACACATACATACACACATACACACATACATACATACACACACATACACACATACATACATACTCAAATACATACACTCATACGCACATACACACATACAAACCTACATATAGTACATACATACTCACATACATACATAGCTATATACAGTACATACATACACACATACATACACTCATACACACATACATACATACCTACATACAGTACATACATACTCGCATACATACAAACATACCCACATACAGTACATACATACACACACATACATACACACATACATACATACACATACATACACACATACATAAATACATACTCATACACACATACATACATACCTACATACAGTAATACATACTCGCACACATACATACCAACATACATACATACACACATACATACACACATACACACATACATACACATACATACATACATACATACCTACATGCAGTACATACATACACACATACATACACACATGCATGCATACACATACATACATACATACTCATACACACATACACTCATACACACATACATACATACATACACACACATACATACATACCTACATACAGTACATACATATTCACATACATACATACACACATACATACATACATACATACACACATACATACACACATACACACATACATACACATACAGTACATACATACATACATACATACATACATACATACATATATATACACATACATACATACATATATACACATACACATACATACATACATATATACACATACATACATACATACATACATATATACACATACATACATACATACATACATACACATACATACATACATACATACATACATATATACACATACATACATACATACATACATATATACACATACATACATACATACATATATACATACATACATACATATATACACACACATACAGTACATACATACACATACACATACGGTACATACATACACATACACATACGTACATACATACACACATACACACACATACATACACACATACACATACATACATACAGTACATACATACACATACACATACGTACATACATACACACATACACATACACATACATACATACATACACACATACACACAAACATACACACATACATACTCACATACATACAATACATACAATACATACATACTCACATACATACATACATACCTACATACAGTCCATACATACACACACATACATACTCATACACACATACATACATGCCTACATACAGTACATACATACTCACATACCTACCTACAGTACATACATACACACACACATACACTCATACACAGATACATACATACATACATACATACATACATACATACATACCACATACATACAGTATGTACATACATACCTCCAGTGTATATATATATATATATATATATATATATATATATATATATATATACATACAGTATATACATACAGTATATACATACATACACACATACATACAGTATATACATACACACATACATACAGTATATACATACATACATCCAGTATATATATATACATGCATACATACATACAGTATGTACATACATACATACAGTGCATACATTACATTTCTCAAACAAAGAACATTCTCAAAGTTTTGTTTCCTTTTTTCCTTTCCACTTGTCGCCTGTGACGCGTGATGTCACATTTACTCCCCACAATAAAGAACAGTATTTCCTTGGTTATAGACCAGGTGATGATAAATGGTGATGAATGCGATATGATGATCTTGATAAATCTTGACAATAAAACTTTGAGAAATGTTTGTTCATTCACAAGCATCAAACCATATCATTGTATCCCATTTAAATCATTTTTATTATTATTTAAATAACGGTTTGAATTTGGAACGGTAATTTGTGGACACTCCGTGTTCGAATGAAAACAATTATAAACCGTCCCGTTGAGGAATAAACATTCTTGCAACATTGTCAAACTAAAACGCCACTTGGTAGAGAGCCTACCTTTGCCAGGTTTAACAGTTAACCTTTTGTATCCCACTGATGGATCGGATTTGCATCAGGACATTAACAAAAATCTAACTCCCTTGTTCTTCTCACGGTTGTCTGCATGTGCTTGTACGAGGTTCGTACGGGTCCTTAAAACCCATAAAAGTCCAACATTTCTGAGTTGTACAATTTTAGTACTTAAATGTCCTTAAATTTCAGGAAAACGTTCAAAAGTCAATAAAAAATCAGATTTTCCTGTTATTTGGTGAAGGGTGTTTCATTTTCCTCGCACTAGTATTCTAAACAAGGACAAATGTGTCCAAGAGCCGTGTCCTAAAGGTTTTGTCTTCACCGGAAGAAGAACAAGAAGAGGAAGAAGAAGAAGAAAAAAAAACAACAACAACTTCCGATATTTGGTCACGTGCCTTGATTAAGCCAATAGCGAGACCCGTCATAGTGTATTTACGAAATAAATAGTGTATTTACGAAATTACAATACATTAAATGGAATAATCTTTAAATAGTAACGTGAACTTTTTGAAACTTTAAAGCAAATGTCCGAATATATTTAAAAGTTCATGATAGATGCTCTCAAAAGGCACCCTCAATGCGAGGATGTGTACAGGTGCTTAGTATTTAAGGAGATCCGGATCCTGTATATAAAAGAGCCGCTTCCTAAAAGTTTTGTCTTTCCCAGAAGGAGAAGAACAACAAGAACAACGCCAAGCTCTTTTAGAGCCACGTTCGCTAAACGAACGAGACTCGGCTAAAAATGATATTTTATTGAAAAAAACTGTTTACCGGTTAAGCGGCATGGTCGCATTTCATTCCCGCTCGCCCTCATGCCAGAGCACGTGGCTTTGTTTTTGCGCGGCTGCCGAAGTGGTCACGTGTCTGCATTCGGATCATCTCGGCAAACTTCGGCCGCCATTGTGATCGCTGTCATCACGATAAAAGAGCTGAACAATATGCCTATTATATCCATTATCTTCGGCATTTATAGAATTTGTTGACCCAAATCTATATGCACAATACATCAAAGAATGCCTGGACAATGCTATTTCCAAGCTTCCTGGCTTGATAAACCGGAATTCAAAGGATGGTTGGAGAAAGATCCCGGATGTCGATCTTCTACTCATTGTCGTGTGTGCCGCAAATCTTTCTCTGTGAAAAGCTTGGGAGTTTCTGCCGTCACTGTCCATGGTAAAGGACAAAAACATCGACAAGGTGGGTGAAACTGTGTTTGCCTATTCTGATATATGATCAACGATCTTTTGGGCATTGAGTGATTGACCAAATTGTCTCGCAGTATGCATGGTATCTGGTATGTATTTGATTACAATGTAAATATATACCTGGTACTTTTCTATTTTTCAGCTATGAGGTCTGTAGGTTCAACTTTGGGTGGAATGGGAGATTATTTTAATACGGGAGCTGCGACAACCTCAGATGCAAATCCAGCACGTACTGCCCCTGCTCCTCAGCCTGCTTCCCCTCAGGCTGCTGCTCATCCTGTTCGGGTGCCAGCTTCTTCGACACCTGGATGTGGTGGAACACAGACTCTAATAGCAGAATTGTTGTGGGCAATGAAATGTGTCGAGTCACATTATTCCTTTCGTTCGTGTGAGGGAACTTCTGATTTATTTAAAAGGATGTTTCAAGGGCATCCTGTTGCCGAAACATTTGCCTGCGGTGAAACAAAATGTAGATATCTCTGCCAATTCAGACTTGCTCCTCACTTCTCTTCTCTTCTAAAGAATCGCATAAATAAAGACAGTGAATATGTTTTCCTGTTCGATGAAAGCATGAACACAAAGACTAAAAATAAACAATTAGACATTCATGTCAGACTTTGGCACCATGACCAAGTCCACACGAGATACCTAACATCACAATTTATTGGTCATGCTGCTGCAACTGATTTATTGGAACACTTCAATGCATCAACTTCTAATCTACGTAGAAGTGGTTTGTTGCAGGTATCTATGGATGGGCCTGATGAATATTGGGAGCTGTGGCCTCCATGTCATTCATGGGGCGTTCCAGACCGGTGCTCGTAAGACTGGTTGGGATCTTGGTGATATTCTCTCCAGTCCATACAACCTGTTTAAAGATACCTCTGCCAGGCATGATGATTTTACTGATGTAACTAGGTGTAAAGACTTCCCATTGAAATTTTGTAAGCACAGGTGGGTTGACAATGGTCCTGTCTGCAGCAGAGTTATTCTATTGTGGCCTCACCTGAAGTTATTTGTTGAGGCATGTGAAAGCAAGAAGAAGCCGAAACCAACCAGCAACTCTTACAAAGCTCTGCATGGTGCCATGAATGATCAGCTATCTGTCGCAAAACTGTCTTTTTTCAGGTCAGTAGCCAGTGTAGTTGAACTATTTTTAGCCTTGTACCAAACAGACAAGCCAATGGGTCCCTTTCTTGTTCATGATATTGAGAGACTTGTCAGACATTTGTTAGAGAGGTGTGTTAAGCCAGTTGCATTACAAAATGCTTCTACTGCATATGACTTGTTAAAGCTGGATCTTGAAAAGGAAAGGGTAGAAAACAAAAGGATTGAAGTTGGTTTCAAGGCTGAAAGTGAACTGAAGTCCCTCCTGAGAACCAAGGCCATCAGTGAACGCCAGGTGTTTCAGTTCAAAGAAGAATGTAGGCTATTTGTGGGGAAATATGTCAACAAAATCTTTGAAAGATCTCCTCTTAAGTATAGTTTAGCCAGAAATATGGCTTCTCTGGATCCCAGGTTGATGGTGACTGATCAAGAACACTCAAAGTACAAATTCAAATGCCTGTTGGAAAATTTGGTGACTGAACAGAGTTGATGGTGATAATGTAGATATTGTTACGAATTTGGAATTCAATTGCACACAACATGCAGGTTCTCTTGGTCAGCTATGTCGATAAGTGCATGTTCCCGAGATAGCTCACCTTCCATTGTTTAAATGTTTTGAAATCTATTCGATGCACTGCAGATCGATTTAATAGTTAGGGAGCGAACAATGGAGACGTCCCTCCCCCTCTTCTGCGAAGAGGGAGAAGAACACTGCGGTGACGTCAACAGCTCCCTCCCACCCGTGGTTGAGCGGGGGGTGGATCACGAGGGCATGAGACACGCCCGATGCGGGGGAAGGGGTGCAAAGGATAAAGAGGACATCTTTTCTTTGTTCGAAAATAGTCCCGTGGGAGTCCCGTAGTAGGGCTGAGTTCGTGAAGAGTCCCGTTCTGAGTCCCATGTGCAGAGTTCGAGTGCTGAGTCCCGTGGGAGGAGTAAGCTTTTTTTGCTTCGGAGAGAGCAGTCGTTCAGCAGGCCATATGGTCCTGCTTGGCTTGAGGCCTTCGGAAGCTTTTTGCTTCGGCTGGCTCAGTGAGCTTCGGCTGCTGCTTTGTTTTGGAAGGAACTTGAGCCGGTTCTTTGGCTCGAGCTATGAGTGGAGGCTTCTTCCTCTTCTTCCTCTTCTTCCTCTTCTTCTTGGTTCGTGGAGCTTTTTGTTCTCCATTTTGTTTCCCGGCTTGGTGCGACGCGACGATCCTCGGGGATCCTCGGGGAAGCGACGATCCTCGGGGATCCTCGGGGAAGCGACGATCGACAGGACGGATCGGCACCTCGTCTCACCGGCACGTGTTGAGAAGCACGGGAGGATTCGCGGGAGCTCGGGAAGGATCGCGGCGATTGGATCCAGCTCGCTCTCGCTGGAGCCCGGGTCCGGATAAGTTGAAGACCACATGAGGTGGAAAGGTTTGAGTCAAGCTCTGAGTTTCAGCTCACCTGTCCTCCGAGCTGGAGCTCGTGATTAAAGGCCTCAGCCACCATTTCGTGTGTGTGTGTGTGTGTGTGTGTGTGTGTGTGTGTGTGTGTGTGTGTGTGTGTGTGTGTGTGTGTGTGTGTGTGTGTGTGTGTGTGTGCACGCGCGTGCGTACGTGTGTCCGTACATGTGTCCGTGGGCCCGTCCAATAAGTAGGAACTGCTGTTAAGTGTAAATGACTGTACATAATAAGTAGACGGTTGTAGTTCTTTTGTCGTGCTTTTGCTTGTATAATTGCATACGTGTTTTGCCTTATTTAATTGCATGCGTGTTTCATTATAATAAATGTCCTTGTGTGAATGTAAACCTGCTCGTTGCGTCCATTCCCTCATTGACTGAACCTTTCGTGTGTTGGGAGTTAGAAAGCCGTTGGTTTGCCGTAATAGGGGGACATTTGGACCGACGGTTCTCGGCGATTACGCCGCTCGGAATCACGCACGGACAGGCTCGCCTCGGCGGTTTGTTCCGTACGAATTCCGTCGAGAGTGGAATACCCAGGTAGTTGGATCACGTGGGTATTTAGGTACATTGAAGATTGGCAATCGACCCTACCCCACGTGATCTGCCGATTGGCATATTTCGGTTCTTGTACAAGGACCCGTTGCTCGGAGTTATCCGGGCGGCGATCTATATTCCGGGCGATCGGTTGGGCCGACTCGACTTGCGCTCCGTTCAGAGCTGTCGGTTGGTGGCTGACCTCCCGGCCTGTAACAAAAAATTACTGCAGGATGTAGTAGGGTGTGAACTGAAGTCTGGGTTCAAGGACTTCAAGGTTGAAGATGACAGGGTAGATGTGTACTCTATGAATGTGTGGGTAAAAATAAGAAGTTTGAGAAGTTGTGGGGGGTAGTTCGTAAAGTGTTGCTCGTTTGCCATGGTCAGGCGTCTGTTGAGAGGGATTTTTCCCTCAACAGACAGATAGAGAAGGACAACCTGGGTGAAGGCATGCTTGTGGCACTGAGGCAGATCATTGATTATTTTGTACTGGTAGGTGGAATGCTCAAAGTTGAAATCACAAAGGAACTGCTATCCTCAGCCTCCAGTTCTCAACATAAATACCATCAATATCTTGAAGAAGAGAAAAGGAAGGAAGGGCAAGAAGCCATCCAAAGAAAACGAAAAATGGTTGAAGATGAAGTGGATGGTTTGAAAAAGAGAAAGAAGGTGGTGGAAACTGACATAGAAGGTCTGACCACTTTGTCAGAAAAATATGCAGACGAGGCTGAGGCAAAAGGTGGCAAAACTTGCCACAGTCTTCTGGTAAAATCAAATGCTCTCAGGCACTCTGCCAAGCAAAAACGGGGGGAACTCAAAGTTCTAGAAAGAGAAATTGAGGAGAAGGCTAAATCCTTGCCTGCTATGTCCTAATTGGATATTACAATGACATGTAGCTTACAAAATAGCCTGGTGTTGGCGCAGTGGTTAGGGCAGCGGCTTGGGATCCAAAAGGTCCTGAGTTCAAGCCCCGTTGGACCACTGAATTAATACACCAGGGGGTTGACTCAACCTGTCATCCTTCCGAGGTCGGCGAAATGAGTACCAGTATACTGGGCCGGTGTATACCCCGGTTAAAATAGGTGTACCATATCCCTGTGTCATAAGAGGCGACCAGGGTTGCGTCAGGAAGGGCATCCGGCGTAAAACATGTGCCAAATCACTATGCGGATCATACGGATGATCCGCTGTGGCGACCCCAAACGGGAGCAGCCGAAAGAAGAAGAAGATGTAGCTTACAAAATGTACTGTTCTGTAGTGTGGAAGCAGTCAGGAGCTGCTGCAACTTTGCAGGTGGCAGCACCTACAATAACATTTTAACATAACAACACATTAACATTGAGAGTGCTGCCATCTGGAAACTTGTGACTGCTCCTGGCTGATTCTACAGTAACTGTGAAGTGAATTTGCCAATTGGCTGTGTGGCGCGTTGTGCCTTGTCGACTGAATAAGCTCCTTCTGTGTTCTGTATGTTCATTATTAAAATAGATTTTTTTGTAAACTTACTATCTTTGTTAATTTCTAGGTGATCACCTCAATTTACCCCTGGAATTTGTAGGATGTGGTCCTTAAAAAGGGGTTATTTTAGCCCTTAAAAGTCCTTAAAAAGTCCTTAAAAAAGACATCTCAAAATAAGTGGGAACCCTGTTGTATGATATGAATACTCTGCCCATCCACATAAACATGTGTAAAATTGTATATATATATATATATGTCATTCTAAAATACTATTTGCTTGTTTTGCATATCTGAGATGAACAGTGCTCTATGACGTGGAAGCATGTCTCTCAAGCATGACAGTGAACGTGGTGCCAAGAGAAAGTTGGAACAAATCAAGCACTCCTTTATATGTGTCATATGCAAGGAAAGGATACAAAGAATATTTTGAACGTTACTTATGGCTCATGCTACACACCACAATGGAAGGTAGATGCGATGAAACAGCTGAACGGTTACAGACAACAGCTAAACGAGACAACCGGTTGCATGACAAGACCCTAAAGTGACACAAATTCCAGGAACAGGTCTTTTGAAAAAGAGTCAACCTTTCCAAAACACGGAGGATGGGACATGTATCGCCAAATCAGGAAACTGATGAAAGGACAGGCTCCACCTCTAGCACTTCTCATGTGACAACAAGATCTTTATTTGCCTCAATAAGAAGCAAAGACAATATGTGTTATTTGCAACAAAATTTGGCAAAAGGACAAAAGCCATACAGTAAAATCACAACTAAAAGTCTAACCATACATTTATTCAAGGCCATACTCTCATGTCAACATATCATTATAGTTATAGTGTTACGAATCTGGAAGCCTTTACACACAAACAGACAGCGGTCCCCGTAGCTTAGTTATTTCGATAAGTATGTGTTTATAGTTAGAATCCCTCCTTCTGTCTAATGGGAATTTCGTAAGTGCGCTACGGGTTATTTTTTAGTTAGGTTTTTACAACTACAACAACAACTACTATATCCACTACTACAACGCCACCGTCCCACACTCGACCCGGTCGCCATTGCCCACGTGTTTTTGGCTGAAGGCGTGGGCGGAGCCTCCATCGCCTCAGATCGAGGCTCCGCCCCAGGGCAGGGCATGGACGTTTCCTCCAGCAAATGGGCGAAGGGCAAGTATGACACGCATGCCCCAGCCAATCGGGAGGTGACCACGAGTCATCCGACAACCCCTCGTCCAATCAGGAGGCGAGTGGTGAGGAGAAGAGATCCCTCCCACCTTAGAAGAGTAGAGTGGTTGTGAGGACCAGGGTTCGGGAGAGAGGAGATCGTGGCAATTGCCGAGCGGTCTGTCGTGGCAGAGTGGTTGTCGATGAGGGCTCTGCAGACGGTCGTGGTCGTGGTTGGAGCGGTCTGTGGTCTTTTGGAGGGCAAGTCTGGTGACCGAGCAGCCAGGGTCGTGGGCCGTGGACTTCGGGTCGTGGGTTCGAGTCCCACCGTGGTGGTTCGAGTCGGTGTGACCGCACGGGCGGGACAGGTACCCCTGCCCAGCTCCACCGAATAGACCCACGGGGTCCAGTTTCTTGTGTGTGTGTGTGCGTGCGTGCGTGCGTGCGTGCATGCGTGCGTGCGTGCGTGCGTGCGCGCGTGTGCCCCGTCTTTAAGTAGGATTGTTAAGTGCTTTTGCTCATTGTACATTGCCTGCCTTCTATTCGTGATAACTCTGCTCTGTTTTCCCCTTCCTGATTATTCTTTGTAACATAAACCCCTGTTAAATGTATCAGCTCGTTTTCTGTGCTTTCTCTCATTGGCCTAGCAAGGTGCGTATTGAGGAATAGTAAAGCCATTCGTGCCGTAAATTGTTCATTTGGTCCGGCGCGGCTTTGGTAATTTCCGCTCGGTTATGCCGGATCCGAGTCGGTGATAGCGACTCGATTCGGACAAAGCCGGCTGGGAGTGTGGTCTCCCCGGTAGTTGGACGGCATGAGTACTTAGGTAAATTGGAATTAGACAAGTGGACCCTACTTCACGCCGTTGAAATATTGGCGACCACCGTCCTGTAAGTGACCCGTGACCTTTCGGAGTTGTCCGAGAGTCATGACCTAAATTCCGGGTGTTCGGTGGGAGACGACTCCACTGCTCCACCTAGTGGTCGTTTATCGCCACTGAATCCCGGCCCACAACAATAGTGCTGGTAGAAAGTTTATACCCCTTTCAAATTTTTCAACTTTTGTTGCCATATAGCCTGGAATTTAATTGCATTAAATCAGTCTTTTTCCACCTTTATTTACACATCATAACCCACAATGTCCAAGTGAAATACAAATTCTACAAATTTCAGAAAATTCATTAAAAAATACAAAACTAGAATTTCTTGGTTGGATAAGTGCCCACCCCCCTGAATTTATACTTGGTAGAAGCATTTTTGACAGCAATTACAGCTGTGAGTTGGTTGGGATATGTCTCTACCAATTTGGCACACCTTCATTGGGCAATATTTACCTATTCTTCTGTACAAACCTGTTCAACCCCAGTCAAGTTGTGTGTGGAGCGTAAATCGACAGCATTCTTCAAGTCATGCCTCATATTTTCGTTTGGATTTAGGTCAGGGCTCTGACTGGGCCACTCAAGGATATTTATCTTTTTGTTCCTTATCCACTCCAGGGTAGCTTTGGCTGTGTGCTTCGGGTCATTGTTATGCTGAAAGATGAACTTCCGTCACAATTTCAGCTTTCTTGCAGAGGGCAGCAGGTTTTCCTCTGGAATATTTCTGTATTTTGCTCCATCCATTTTCCTTTCAACCCTGACAAATGCCCCAGTCCCTGTTAATGAGAAACATCTCCATAACATGATGCTGCTACCACCATGCTTCACAGTCTGGATGGTTTTCTTTGGGTGATGTGCTTTGTTGGGTTTGCACCAAACATAACGTTGAGCAATTTAGCAAAAAAGTTCTATTTTGGTTTCATCAGATCACAAAACTTTTTGCCACTTGGCTTCAGAATCTCCAGAGTGGATTTTTGCATTCCTCAAATGGCACTCAAGGTGGGCTTCCTTGAGTAATTGCTTCCTTCTTGCAACCCCACCATACAGGCCAGACTTGTGGAGTGCTTGGGATATTGTTGTCACATGCAAACAGTGACCAGTCTTTGCCAAAAGGCCTGTAGCTCTTTCAAAGTTGCCATTGGCCTCTTGGTGGCTTCTCTTATCAGTTTCATCCTTGCTTGGTCATCCAGTGTGGAGGGACAGCGTGATCTCGGCAAGGTCTTGGTGGTACCCTACGCCTTCCACTTCTTAATGATTGTCTTGACTGTGCTCCAAGGGATATTCAAGGCCTTTGAAATATTTTTATCCCCATCCGATGATCTGTGTTTTTCCGTAACTTTATCCCGGACATCTTTTGGAAGCTCCTTGGCACTCATGGTTGAGTTTTTGCTGTGAAATGCACTACCCAGCAGAGAAAACCTACAGGAACAGCTGATTTTATTCTGAAATAATCATAATCACTACAATTTAACACAGGTGGAGGCCATTTAACTTGGTGTGTGATTTTGAAGGTGATTAGTTACACCTTATCTAATTCCCATTTCCATTTATATAGGGGGTGGACACCTATCCAACCAAGATATTCCAGTTTTGTATTTTTAATTAGTTTTCTGAAATTTGTACAATTTGTTCTTCACTTGGAAGTTGTGGGTTATGATGTGTAAATAAAGGTGGAAAAAGTCTGATTTTATGCAATTTAGGTCCAGGCTATAAGACAACCAAAGTGAAAGTTTTGAAAGGGGGTGTAGACTTTCTATAGAGGAACTGTATCTATAAAATAAAAAAGGGGCAATACCCCTGGGCGCTCAACTGGTTGAATAATGATACTGAGGAGGAATTCAACATGGGACAGAATCAGCAAAATGTACCAATGAACCAATGTTGTAGCAAATACCTATTTTGGGGACAATATCCCCCCCCCCCACGTAAATCTCCTTTGACCCCAATTTTTTAAAATAATGTGAACCACCTTTGGTATATCATGGGTGATGAAGGTTGTGGTCAAGTTTCATCGGAATTGTGTGTGTCATTTCTGAGAAGAAAGCAAATACATCTTTCGGGAGGGCAACCCCCTGTGAACTCCGACCATAGACCCCCCTCAGACCCTGATTTGTTTTTAATGCCATGAACAAATTTTGGTACATCATGGGTGATGAAGGTTGTGGTGAAGTTTCAGCAGAATTGCATGTGTAATTTCTGAGAAGAAAGCAAATACCTATTTTGGGAGGCAACCCTCATACATCCCCTTAGAGCCTCATTTTTTAATGCCGTGAACAAACTTTGGTACATACGCGGTGATGAACGCTATGGTAAAGTTTCATCGAAATCACATGTGTTGTTTCAGAGAAGTTTCAAATATTTGTTGACTGACTGACGAACGGACGACGCGCCATCCCATAAGCTCCCTGGGACGACATTCCAGGTGAGCTAAAAATTGGGGTGCCAATTGTGGGGAAATCCCCTACAACAGCAATATACTCAAGGGGGAGATTTAAATATAGTGCAGAAAATAAAGGTGAAAGCCTAGCAATTCAACTGTCAAGATGTGTTGCGATGAATTTCTGGGACAGGGCATGACTTGGCACCATATTCACTGTCATATGATTGAGAGATACACTGCCACGTCGACTCGAGGACTGGTCCATCTGAGATCTGCAATACAAGTAAACAGTAATTTTAGAATGGCATACATACAATTGTACACATGTTTGCAAGGATTGGCAGAGTACTCATATCATACAAATACTGTAATATGATGAATTTGAGTTTCAAGGTCAGGAGATGATAAGCTTTAATGAATAGCACAGCAAACATCATTAAGCACGGTCCGTAGTGTTGCGGTTCTAAAAACCGCATTGCCTCTAAGGCAATGGCATCCATCATACAGTGATCCCCAGACAGTTATTTCATTAATATATGTGCAGTTAGACCTTTTCCTCATGTTTAATGGGTCAAATGGGACGAAGTGCGTTGTGTGGATCTCATAGTTATGTCTGATTATATCTCTATCTTCATTGCAACTATTTTCCTCTTATTCCTGAAATAAGTCCAAGCAGGCACCGCACTGGGAGCACCCGATTCGGGTGACGATGCATCGCTTCGGGGCGGCGCCCCCCCCCCCTTCACCGCCGGACCTATAAAGGATGGATCGCAAGACCGTCCGGCGTCGTGGTCATGTGGCAGTGGTAGTCATCATGGTCGTCCTCATCATCTTTGCCTGGCCTTGGATCGATCTCTGCGTTTGCCTGCTGCTCCGCAAATCCCGTATGCCATTCCACCCACTCGCTCTCGATCTCCACCTTCTCTGGAATCTCCACTCCCTCACCCCTGGCTCCACCCACCCACCTTTTCCACCCAACCGCCTGCTTCACTCCGCCTTCTCCACCCACTCGCCGCTGGCTCCACCTACCGGCCTCCCTCACGCCTGATGGTCTCGCCTTTTCTCTGGATTAGTGCACGCACTGCGCCGACATCGTAATCAAACAGGAGACAACGCGTCAACCCTCGAACTGGGATCGCTCAGCGGAGCGATCCCCCAAAACATACTGAGTAGCACGGTCGGTCAACCGTGTAAGGTATTACGAGACTGTTAGCCTCATCTCCTCTACTTTCTTGAGATTAACTCCTCTTCATCGGGTTTTGTGTGTGTGTGTGTGTGTGTGTGTGTGTGTGTGTGTGTGTGTGTGTGTGTGTGTGTGTGTGTGTGTGTGTGTATGCGGGTTTCAGAAGGTGGAACGAATCCCTCCCAGGTCTCGAAGTATCCACTGTCCCAGGGATGTTTTTAAAATATCTCTGTGAGGTTATTCTCACATTTCATGGCACCTGTCCTTGCTTAAGTTAAGAGTGCAGAAGAACTATATCAGGATAAGTACGCTCTGTGTCTGCTTTAGAAGTTGCTTGTTTTGTTGTCACACCACACATTTCTTTCTATCCCTGCTTACATACAACAATAAATCTATTTACTGAGCCACATATTTTTCCTCACCTGTCTGTAACAAATGCTTTTGTGGAAATGTTCCAAGCTCGTTTTTGTCTTTTCTTTCATTGATCCAGCATAGTCCGTATCCTAGCCGAGCTGGGACTTTATTCCCAACGATCCGTTGTTTTAGCCGATACGTTCCTTGGCAGTGTCGCTCGGCTGCATCTGATCCGGTAAGGTGACTCGGTTTGGACAAGGCGTACCGAGGGCGTGTCCCCCAGTAATTAGGTCACATGATTATTTTTAGGTAACCGATATTAGACGGAGGACCCTAAGTCACGTGGTTGAGTTATTGGTGTTCATGGTCGGTTAGCGACCCGCCGCATCACTGAGTTATCCGTGTGCGACGGTCTGCAGTTCCGGGGAGTCTGGTGGGAACCCGAGAAGACCTCCTCGTGGTCTTCTCACCTGACCCCCGGCCGTAACAATAGCTTCAATCCACTATTTTCACTCATGCATGTCCCACCCTTTTTCTAGGACCTGCACTCCACAGTTCATATCCATCCATCCATTGGGACCATACTCTGTACAGAATATCAGTGCTGCTGAAGCAGCAATAGCCCAGTCTCCTGGGTTATTGGGCACAATCCTGGATGGGTCACCACTCCGATGCAGGATACTCGAATGGCTCAATCATCCCAGCAAGCTGGTACTCATTTTGTCGACCTCAGAAGGATGACAGGCTGAGTCAATCCCACCTGGTACTCAACAACTGAGCAGGATTTGAATTCAGGACCCTAGGATCCCAAGGCCACCACACTCACCATTAAGCCAACACTCGGCATACAGCTCATATGACATCCTTCTTTCTCCAAAGAAAATTAAAAAACAACAGTTAATATAAAGCATTGAATGTGAAAGTAACACAAGGAGAGAGAACAACAACAAAAAACAAAAAATCATGGTATTTCCAGGTGAAATGCAATGCAGTTCAAAATGGCGATCCGCCCACATCTTAGCTAGACCACTACGAATCAGATATCCAGCCTGACAGGGCATCTGACCAAGCAGCCGGACTGAGTTTGGGATGCTAGTGGTGTGGCAGGGCTTGGGTATGTGGGGGTGATGGTGGCTCTTGGTCAACATTGGTATCACAGAGGGCATTCTGGAGCATCTTGGGGTCTGGCTGTCTTGGCTGTGTCTGTGGAACAGGTCGGATGTGGTGGTGATTTCACCTCAGTATGTTTCCTGTTTCTGTGACAACTTTGTAAGATCTGGGCTCTGAGCAGGTACGTTAATGGACACAATTGCTGGTTCCCAAGCGTAGGACCACACAGCCTCCTTGAGGACCCGAACTTGTTGGCTTGGTTGAAGTGGTCCGAGATTAGGGTCGGCCCAGCATTCAAAGTTTTGTTCGGGCCACGGGTACCAAGTGTATTATGAGGGGTTTAATCCTTGCCTCTCCTCGGAAAAACCAGACCTGGGGCCACCGCTTACAATTAACTTTGTGGTGCGGTTGGTTGCTTAGCAACCACAAATGCCAATCAGTTAACCATGTGTTCCAGTGTCCACTGTCTAATTTGACATTTAACTAGAGGTCATGTGGCCTCCTGACCGAGGAACGTGCCCTTGGCGATGCACCAATCTTATCTTGATTAGATCTTAAGTAATGAGGCCGAGCCGAGTGGTGAACTGGTGCCTTTTGATATTTTCTAATTGATAGGTCATATGGTTTGGCAGCCATGTTGGATTCAAGAAAAATATTAAATAATGTTTTCTCTGGAATCACATAACCTAACGAAGCGAAAATTTGCAACTATCATCTTCCATCATGTCTGCATACATAGTAAAAATTATGACGCCACAAGTCACATGGTTTGGTGGCCATCTTGGAGAGAAAAACACACCTCATTCGATTAACACGAAAGTTCACACACGTATTCCACTGGAGGATTGGAGGCAGAATGTAAACTTATGATGTCATAGGTCACATGGTTCGTCAGCCATCTCAGATTGAAAATTAATAAATTTTAAAAATCTTCTCCAGAACGGCTGGACAGATTGAGGCAAAATCTCACATACACTTTCCCCAACTCATCCTTTCAGAAGTTTGTTAATTTCTAATTGATAGGTCACATGGTTTGGTGGCCATATTGAATTTACCCTAAAACCCTCAAACATCATCTTCTCCAGAACAGCTGGTCAGATCAAGGGGAAACTTCACAAACATATTGCATACGCTTAGGGAATATAAGTTTGTTAATCCTCATTTACTATGGCGGGGGATATCGAAGACTTTGTCTTCAACGGATGCTGGTTGACATTTTATTATTGGTTTTATCACCCTTAAACCAATTCTGCTAATTTTGGAGAAATTGCACCGACACCTCCGACTCCATTTAGGTTCGGATAATGCTGCAACAATGGAAGGAAATGACAAGCATGTAAAGGTAGAAACGTCAACAAATAATTTATTATTAAGAAAAATAAATAAACTGAAGAACTTTTTATTTCCTTGTCGAATAAATGGATGAATTCAAATCAATCAAATGCTCAATCAACAAAATAATCTCAAACAAATAAAGAATTCAACAAGCATTGATAGAAAAATGGACAAAGAGCAGATGCTTATAACTATGCCTTACTTAACAATTAAACATGAGACAAGGGTACTCAGCAGATGAGGTGGTGAAGATTTCGGTCATGTTCTTGCTCCATTTTGCCATAGACAGCAACATCATCAGCAATGCCGATGGCACCTGGGCATTGCTCGATAATTTGGTTCATCTTGGCCTGGAAAACGTCTTGGGACAACGTAAGTCTTAAAGGCATTCGCTGGAAGCAGTAACGACCAGATGGTGAGTTGAAGGTCGTGAGCAGCTGGGAGGGATGATCAAGCTTGATTGACCAATACCCATTTTTGGCATCCAACTTGGAGAAAACCATTGAGCCTGCAAACTTATTATGGGTCAGCTCTTAGAGGGTGGGTGGTACTTCTTGATATTGCGGTTCAAATATTTTGGGTCTTGGCACAATCTAAGTTTGCTTTCTGCACGTAGCTGCTGACCCAGTCTATAAGCTCGTCAACCTTCTGTATGATACCCTGTCTCAGCATAATGTCCAACTCTGACTTTGCTTTGTCCATCATCTGGATGGGGGAATTGACATGGTGCGTGTATTACATCACAGGGAGCACGATGGGGTTCACTACGATGTGATACTGACCTGGGAAGTTGCCAATATTTTCAAATTGGTCCGGATATGTGGCCAGAGGGTCGTCCGATGTGTTGACTGCCTCGTTGCTTGCGTAGTTCTCCCTCATCTAACAGTGGAGAGTGAGGAGTTGAAGGTCCATGTAATCTATCTATAATTCCAGCAATGTGTGTGTGTGTGTGTGTGTGTGTGTGTGTGTGTGTGTGTGTGTGTGTGTGTGTGTGTGTGTGTGTGTGTGTGTGTGTGTGTGTGTGTGTGTGTGTGTGTGTGTGTGTGTGTGTGTGTGTGTGACCGCCGTTTCTCGACAACCTCTGGTCCGATCTAATTGAAACTTGCCAGGTATATTGCTGGGGACCTGAGGATGTGCCTTTTCAAGGTTTGATATTAATCGGACAAGTGCTTCCCAAGTTATAGCCATTTATTTACCAAACCAATGGCAAGATACGTTGTTGCGTGGGCCTGGCCAATGGGGAAGGGAAGCACAGCGCGTTCCCCATTACGGGTTACAACGTACAGGCTTCCGGAGAGTGATGACTTCGTGTATTCTAATAATTTCTCGATTTCTTATGTGCATTTATAGATAAACATAATGCCCCAAGTTATGATCGTTTTTATATTAGACGGTGCATAAATTTCGGTAACACCAGAGTGAGCTGGTATGCTCCGAACCAGGAAGTAAATTTTTTTTTTTTTTTTTTTTTTGCATGAACGTTTTTTTTCTTCTTCTTCTCTTCTCTTTGTTTTTCCTTGCGAGGGCATTGCGAAAAGGCAAAATACGTTGGCGCTCGTTGAATAATTGGCCATTAAAACTAAATTGCGAATAATCGGAACTGCGATATGCGAACTTCTGGGCCACGCACGTACGGGCACGCGAGAGCGAAGAAACGGCCTGTGTGGTTGTTGTTTGTTGCTCGCAGTTTTTTTATTTTTTTACGTGCACGTACTAGTATGAAAAACACCAACAAATACACACACAACAACCCCTTAATTTATTTGAAAGTTTCATGTGTTTGTTTTTTGCTCTGCATGATCTGTGACAGAATTATGATGATTTTTCGAGCAAATTGGATGGCGGCTATCTTGGATTTACGTTTCTGGAAATTGAGCAAAAAATTTCTGGAAAAATTGAGTTTCTGGCGAATAAAAAAAATCACGCCGTGTCTCGGCTGTTGTTCATTTCAAGTGGTCTGGCACTCTGGCCCCTTTGAGTCGAAGTAACAAAAAAAAAAAAAAAAAAAAACATTTGCCGAAACCCGGGATCGAACCAGGGACCTTTAGATCTTCAGTCTAACGCTCTCCCAACTGAGCTATTTCGGCAATTAATACTTCAGATCTGTCTTAATCCTTAATTAATACGGAAGCCTAAATCCGCCCATTTTTGGATCACATTTCAAATGCGCGAACATGGCTCTAGGCGGTGTATTGTTCCTCACTGCTGGTGATGCGTTTATTGTCCCTTTCGTATACTGTACTGTATATTTATTTCTGCCTTTATTCTCTATTTCGCAGATTTTTTTTTTCATGTCAGTTGTTTAGAGTTTACTTGCTGACGTTAACGGCTGCGATGCAACATTCATTCGGAATCTTTGCATCAATAATTACATATGAACTGACAAAATGTCGCCGGGACACTGAGGGCACAACAACCATCATTGAGTGCTTCAATGAGCAGAAATGGGTGCGTTTATCGAGCTTGTTAAATCCTGGTTAAAACGTTAAAAAGTAAATATGTTTGCATCACGTGTTTGAATTTTTTTCTCCTCCTCATCCTCCTCATCCTCCTCCCTCTTCTCTCTTTTTTTTCTTTATTTCCCGTTTCCATAGTAACGCGAGCTCTTGGCGGTCCTTTTCGACGGTCGAAAGGGTTGTTGAGCCGTTTCGGATTTTGTGTGGAGAGACGAAAGATCCTCCCCGCGCCTTGTGAAACAGTCGAATTGTGACGCCGCCACATGGCCGAGCAAACCTTTCCTCATCGTTTGATGGTTATCTCATCCTCTGTGAGGATTGGAAGAACCGAGGGCGATAAAACGTAACCGAGCATGCCGGGGGTTGTCTTGTGATTGGTGGAACGCCGCCCTCTGCTTGCTCTTTCCTCGCTCAGGCCGGGTTCGTGTGCCGCTGATTGCCGTCACCATGGACAAACCTCTTTTCAGATTGGCGTAAGTTTAGTGAACTTTCAGTTTCGGGAACCCGAAAAATCTTCCTTCATTATCAATGTGTGCGTCATGGCCTAAAAAAAAAAAGGGTAATGTGGATACACGAGGCTCGGAACTTCTCGAGCAGTTTTTGTGGAGAAAAATCATCGCGTCGGCCGTTTTGCCTTCCTAGTTGAGATGTTTTTACTCCGTCGATAGATTTATATATTTATATATTTAAGACTAGAAGAGCACTCGGTGGAATGGAACGCGTACCTCCACCACGTAATTACCTGATCCATGACAACATATCGAGCCCAACACATTTTTGAAATATCATGCGAAGACGATATTATACTCTACTATATCGTTTTTGGCCCCTATCTCTCGATGGTGAAGAATCACTTAAAAACAAAAAAAAAAAATTAAATAATTCTCGTATCCAGATCTGAATTCGGATTTTCACCAACATCGAATCGATTCTTCCTTGTCACACGCCCAACACGTCCGCCGAGTTTCGTCCGAATCCGTCCACAACTTTTTGAGATATCGTGCTGTGTATGATTTTTGGCCCTGTCTCTCGATGGTGAAGAATCACTGAAAAAATTCTAGTATCCGGATCTGGATGTTCACCAAAATCGAATCGATTGGTCCTTGCCACACATCTCAACCTGTCCTCAAAATCTTATCCGGTTCCGTCCACAACTTTTTGAGATATCCTGTACACAAACAAACAAGTATAAACATAACCACCTTCACCTTCGGTGACGGAGGTAACAAACTGTGCATTTCGAGCAAGGGGCTGGTGGATGGCCTGGACTCCAGACGAGAAGTTTCCGCACTCACTTCTAAGCTGTCTCGCCAGGGTTCGAATCCTGACCCAGCCATAAACTGTCATCCTGGTGTTTCACGGGCAGGATGATTCATCAATGATTCATCAATGATGATTCAACATTAAACCGGGCGTCCCATCTGCTGGCATTCGTTGCTGGACGCTAAAGATCCCACGGTGTCCTTCGCGAAGAGCAGGCGAGCCATCACCGGCACCCTGAAGAAATTCCAAAATTCCTGCCATGACCTGCAGGGGGCATTGCATCAAGGGCACAGCCACGCCCTCGGGCAATGGTGCTACCATACAGCCTTGTTTCATACCAAGAAGAAGCAGTAGAACACAAGCAAGTGTGCTTCTTCACAAGGAAGAGCATGAGCAACGAGGGGCAAATGAGCATCGCTTCGTGTCCCAAAACCCAACATTGGCCATACGTGGACGTGGACTTTTGTGAACATATGGGCAATAACTACTTTTATTTTTCTTTTCATAATTGATTTTTCTCCATCGGATTAAAAAAACCCTTTTTTGTTGTTAATCGATGCAACACAATTGTTATCGTACAATACAAACGTCCCTGTTGAAACGACTTCTTCAACCTTCGCCGTCATTACCCATCACTGTTACGGTGCTTTTCTCATTAATTGGGTTTCGTGTGTATCTCAGATGATCAAATCTGACTCTTCCACGAGCCTTTAACTTTTTATTTTTATGAAAGCTGAAAATATCTGGTCATGCTCCAGTCTCTATACCCACATTCAGAACAATTTTTGTCCCTCCAACAATGTCAGAGACGGGACAGTAAAATGAGCTCCGTCCAACCGACCGATATTCCATCCATGTCCTTTTTGTGTACGCGATATTTCAAAAACCGTTGAACATTTAGTTTTCATTTTGCAGATATCCATTCCTCATTATATTATCTCGGCCTGATAATATCATGGCTAATGTAATCCGACGGACAATATTGTTGCGGATTTGGATTGACCCCCGGGGAGTTGCATCCAACACATAAAATAACCCTGGAGTTGAGATATTTCTATAGTGATTCGGTTTCGTTAGGTTACCCATCCCCTCATATCAGGGGCAGAGAGATGCGTTGTGATTGTAGTTCGAACCATCTCCATTGTTCTCTTCCTCATTCCCAAACTCTCATTCGTCAACTCCGTATTCAAACCCTCATTTACCACCACCTGTACTCGAACCTCCATTCTCATGCTTCCTTCTCAAACCACTTCACCTCACCAGTATTTTGGCCAAATACCTCAGTCAATCGGTGTTGGTTGCTGAAAGTGGATGTGATTGGAGATGCTGTGCAGGGACAATAAAACCCTTGACTGAGTAGTTTATAGGAGTTGATGTGTAGATCGGACGCAGTTCAGCTCGGTAGAAGAAAGCGGTCCAATGACAGGGCGACACTCAGTTCCGAGTCCAGATCCTGAGGGACTTTGTATACTGAGGAGAGGACACCTAGCAGGGTTGACTGGGCTTCTGGAGTGCCAGGCAGAATGAGTGGGTGCCAAGCGGAGAGCAAAGCACTTTCAAACAGAACGCAAAAGGTGTCCAGCAGGGCGCTTCCCAAAGCACCTAGTGGAACAGGAGCCGACCAATCCGTGGTGGAAATGACTTTTCACATGTCTTTCACACATACACCATATACCCTTGCATCTTCCAGCGCATACACCTCATTGGCTCGCACTGTTATGCAGCATCAACTTGAGTCCAACAGTTCTTTTCAAAGCTAAGTGGCACACCTCACATCTACATCTCTCATTCACCCTCATCAACACCTCGTTGGGACCCATGTGAGCCAAGCCTGCTCATGTACAGGTGAGAAAGGGTTGCAAAACACGTCTCACTTTCTTATTTTTCTTTCTGTCCACTTTTCTATCTAATTTCCCTGGATGAATGTGGCACCTGTCTGTATTTCATTTTAAGGCTGATTGTATAAGGGGCTTGTGTAATAAGGGGCTAAGACTGTTTATTTTGTGACACTGCAATCTCTTCCAAATATGTGCCTGGAAATGCGTGCCTTGTGTTATTACAAGATTTGTTGTTTCCAAACCTGCTCGGTGGCTTTTACTCCTTTCGTGAAACACAGTATGTCGTGTAGATGGGAGGTGGCTCTCCATTGGTTCACTGTGCTGGTCTAGCCGATGTCTCACCTACGGTTCTGCTTGGCCGTACGTAATTAATTGACAAAGATGAGGGTGTTGAGAGCATAGTTCCTTATCTGGGATAATTAAATCAACGGGAAAGTAATGCGAGATTTGGCATGGTGACCCTGCCAGATTTAGTCACCGTAGACGGCGTCCTTGGTTGTTTAGCAACTCGTCAGGTCACGGAGTTGTCTGTGGCTCGTCGGCCTCAGGGTCGTAGGTTGCGAAGCGGGTTTGAGAGAGGCCACTCGTGTCCCGGCTAGCGTACCTGTAACAGTTTTTTCTCGTAAAGATAGAAATTGAAAATGAAACCGCTTTCTATTAGTTGGCTGTTTAGCAATTAGTATGAGATTCCTTGCCTCTGGAACAAAATTTTGCCGTCAGTTCTGATCAGCATCTTGACTCTTCAAATCGTGTGGGAAACATTCTGGAGCTATCAAAAAAATCACCGAAAATCCTGTAACGGTGTAGTTGAATACAAGCATCATGTCATGACTAGGGGTGCTCTGCCTGGAGGCAGGTTCAGTACCACCAAAGCAACCCCAGGGTGAGGATTGCACAAGGTGATTTGCCTTTGTCTTCCCAGTGGAAGTCAGGGAAGGAATTTGTAATTTGTTTGGGGTGTCGGCAATAACTCGCCTACTCTTCATCAAAAGACAGTGGGATCTTCAACATCCACTGGCTGATACTATCAGACGAGACACCTGACTTAACGTCCATCTGAGTGATGGTGCACATTAATGCATCGCCTTCCATGCGAAACCTCACCCTGACAGTGTACAGTCAGTTGGGAATCAAACTTTGATTAGACCGCTCAAAGGTAAGTGTGCTACTTCTGCATGTACCTCTCGGACGACCTTTGACATAAACCATGATAAATTGACAGTTTAATACAGTAATAATATACAAGGCTATTATTTAATGTATGCACTCTGCTCTGCTGATTATCATATGAATCATATATTTTAGTTAAAATTCCATAGCTTCAATGGCAGGTCATCATCAAAGTAGATGTGTATGACTGTCATCGTTGAATGAAGTTGCTGAATTTTTTTTTTTTTTTTTGTGCATCAATGTTTACCCTCGCCGAAAGAGAGGGTATTGCATTTGGGTCTGTTTGTTTGCTTGTTTGTCTGTTTGTTTGTCCGCACAGAACTTTAGAGTTTTTCTCGGCCACCGCTTGTCGGATTGAGACACTTTTCACCGTTGGTGCGACGACTCATGCAGAATATTTTAATGATAATGATGACGTCATCGGTCATTTGGTGTGGCAGCCATATTGGAAAAACGGAAAAACTTTGGACCTCTGTATCTCAGCCTTCGAGACCCCCAATCTTTGATGACAGGAGGGAAACCACGGGGTAACATTCCCAGGTCAGATTGGGGGAGAGTGTGTCAGAGTGGTGCTGAGGTGTCGTCCACCAGACGGCGGTCTCCTTGGGTTAACCTGAGGCGGTCCCTTTGGGTGGGTGCCTGGAATGTCCTATCCCTAAGAGAGGATGATCACCTGTCTCTGTTATCATCTGAGCTCAAGCGTTTGGACATCGGTATTGCAGCTCTCTCTGAGGTTCAGAGACCGGATTGCAGAGAGATCATGGTGGGTGGTTACACCTACTATTGGTCTGGTCGCTCTGGTGGTTACCATGTCCAACGAGTTGCTGTAGCTGTGTCCAATAACCTGACTTCAATGATAATTGAGGTAACCAACGAGCGTATTATGAGAGGAAGGATTCGTCACTCCTTGGGTGTAATTTCCCTGGTCTCTGTTTATGCTCCGACTGAGGCGAGTGATCTCACCATGAAGGACGCATTCTATGCCATGCTCGAGTCTGTGGTTGATCAGTGCCCCAGACAAGATACACTTCTCGTCTTGGGGGATTTCAATGTATCGACTGGAACTGATAGGGATGGTTATGAGACATGTGTTGGTCCCCATGGGTCTGGAACTGTGAACCTGAAAAGCACTAAGTTCCTTGACTTTGCAAGAAGTCATGGACTTAGGGTGGCCAGTTCATAGTTTCAGCGCCCACAAGTTCATCGCTGGACTTGGTATTCCAATGCTGGCGGTGTGGCAAAGGAGATTGACCATGTGCTCGTTGATGGTCGCTGGAGGATGATCCAGAACTGCAGGGTCTACCGGAGTGCTCAGTTCCTCAACACTGACCACCGGCTCGTTGTCGCAACTCTTAAGTTGAACCTTAAATCCAGGCGAATGGTACCATCCCAGCCTCGGCTGGATGTTGGCAAGCTCAGGGATGATAGGATAGCTGAGGAATTTGCGAACAAGTTGAGTGGAGATTTGGGGGTTCTGGGTGCTTTGGGAGATCCTGAAGAGATGTGGAGTGCCTTCAAGACCACCGTCCTTGATGTTGCCGGTGGATGTCTTGGAACTCACAGCAGGGCAAAGAATAATTTTGTCTCTCAAGGGACACACGATACAATTGGACAGAGTTGCAGAGCTGAGCTGTTCAGGAGACTGAGGCGTAAAACTGTACATGCGCTAAGGGTGGACAAGGAGGCCGATGTGCGAGGAATCTGTGAGGGGGTAGAGCATCACCTGTGGTCAAGTGATTCTCGTCCTGCTTATAGGGGAATTCATGCATTGTGTTCATCCAAGCTCATCCCTCGGTGTACTGCAGTTAGAGCAGAGGGTGGTCGGCTCTTGACAGAGGCATCCGAAGTGAAGGCTGGCTGGGCCGGTTACTTTGAGCAGTTGTACCAGGCTGATCCACCAGCTGTCGAGTTGGACGTCAGGGGTGTTACAATCACTGTTGCTGACCCTCTAATCAACTGTGGTCCACCTTGGTTTGTGGAAACACGGGCTGCGGTGAACCGGTTGAAATGGGGTAAAGCTCCAGCGATCTGTGGCATCCATGCTGAATTTCTCAAAGCTGGTGGAAATGCTGCACTCGTGTTATTGCATTGAGTTCTGTTCTCTGCCTGGAACACAGGCATCATCCCAACTGACTGGAAGAGGGGCCTTGTTGTCTCTCTCTGGAAAGGGAAGTGTGATCGCCAAGACTGTAACAACTACCGAAGGGTGACGCTGCTCTCAGTGTCGGGCAAGGTATTTGCTCGGATAATTCTTGATAGGGTTCGCCACCATCTGCTTGAGCACCAACGTCCAGAGCAGTCAGGTTTTATACCAAAGAGGTCAACGATTGACCGTATCCTTGCTCTTCGGGTCCTCACCAAACGCAGATGAGAGTTTCGGCAGGGGCTGCTTGCAGCCTATGTTGATCTATGTAAAGTGTTTGATTCAGTGAATCGGGATGCCCTCTGGAGGGAGGATTCTTGGTCTTCGTGGGGTGCCACCAAAACTGATCGATCTGATGTCTGAACTCTACTATGGTACTGAGAGTGCTGTGAGATGTGGTGGTACCATCTCTGACTTATTTCCAGTTGTTACTGGAGTTCGTCAGGGTATGTACTGGCCCCCACACTTTTCAGCACTTTTATGGACTAGATTCTGAGAAGGATGTCGGAAAAAAAATCAAGCTGATTGTTTTTTTGTTTTTCGGATTCATATTCGGAAGTCGTATTATTTTTTTTGAAAAATCTTCAAAAATCTTCTCCTCTGAAATGGTTGAATTGGTCATCACTGCCAGCAGTTATAAAGTGGCAGTTGTAATTATGTCTTATTAATTACGTAACACACCAGTACATAAATGCCACACAAAACAAGTCTTCGTGATGGTCTGCAATCTCTGATTGCTCTTTTTCTTGTTTTTGTGCATACATGTGTGGTTTTGTGCCTGTATAGCATTCTTCGACGATACTCTCGAAATTCGCTGGCTTCGATTATATATTTTTGTGAAACTTGTAATGAACAGTCAATATTGTGACATTATTTTTTCCTCCCTCCTCAAATGATTATTGTTAAAAAAAATATTTTCTTGTTTCTGTCAGGTACATACTTTACAGCAATACAAAGCTTGGCCTGTGTTACCACAAGCGGCAGGTGAAAAATGCACGAAGGCAATTTCAAAATGGTCACTCTGCCATCAAACCGCTGATTTTCAACGGTGTGTACATTTATCATGCAGTTTTCCATTGTCTACACTACAGGTTTGCGTATACAGTAATACCTCGCTTTACACTGCCTTGGAGAATGCTGATTGGTTATAGAGCTCTTTGTCCTGGAGAAAATTTTTGCTGAAAAAAAATTTTTTTTCAAGAAAATCCATCATGTGGAACACTCGTCGAGTAAACACACCCACCACCATTTTTTGTACTTTGTGCACATGCTCAGAGGTAATTGGCCCTATTTACTCCACCTTCATTTTGCAGCAGGTTGAGCTTCCTCCCACCTCATCTCCCATCACTGACATGTTGGAGCTTAAGTGACGGCAGTTATTCTTTTTATTAATGTTTGTACATATTTACCCTGCACTCACAAAGTGAAAAGCATGGTTAAGCGATCGGTCGCGTACGTCTGCCATACGTACGTGCGTGCGTACATGTCTGCATTTTAAAAATTTATTTCCTCGGCAACCGTTGGTTTTATTGACACAAAATTTTCCAAATAGGTGCGCCTCCTCCTGAAGAATTTGTCATAAATATGATGTCATAGTTCACATGGTACAGGCACCATCTTGGAAAAACCGAAAACTTTGCATCTCTGAAACCGTTCCATGGAAATTTTTTTTACACATGGCTCATTGTCAAATACTCCCTATGGGGAATAAGATAAGTTAATGAAGATGTCATCGGTGCCTTCATTATGACATTATAATTTGACAAGTGCAATGCTTGATTTGGTGAGGATGAAATAACATTTCTCTGAAATTGTTGGTCCAATGGACACAATTTTCACCATAGGTGCGCCTCCTCCTCTAGGAATTTATAATAATAAAGATAATGTCATCGGTCATATGGTCTGGCAGCCATATTGGATCAAAGAAAAGAAAAGAAAAAACCTTTAAAATACAAGAGTTGGCTCACACCAGGTTCTTCTCAAGACTGCACAGGGTATGTATTCTCTGAATACCATCTAGTTTATGTTTTTGTTCATTCTTAACTGATGTTATAAGAATAATAATATATTTATTTATGAAAATAATGTTTCCCATCTGTATTATTATTAGTGCTATTACCGATACCCCAATTAAGCCCTCATATATTACTCATTCGTAAGAAATAATGCTGCCGGGAACACATCTCCTTATAAACAATAGTATAATGACCTCTTGTAGCATATTTTCCATTAGCGTTTTCTCCAGGAAGACATCCTGAGTGCAAAGCGAGGTATTACTTTACCTGATTGGTGCAAGGGATTTTGTTGTTGTTGTTTGAGAGATTGTTTGCTGATATTTTATCTCACAATGAAGGAGAATAAAATGATTGGTACAGATTACTTGTTACTTCCACCACGAAAGGTGGATAGAGGTTGTGTTTTCACCATTTGTCTGTCTGTCTGTATCTGTTTGTGAGCATGATGTCTCAAAAAGTTATGGACAGATTCGGACGAAACGTTGTGATGACGTTGCATGACAGCCGACTGCTCGTGCGAAGGCTGAATGCCTCAATTCTGTGTTTGCTTCCAAATATTGTGTCTCCAACCCCTCACTCTCTATATCCACCTGACCCAGTCACACCCAATGCTCCTGGACTCTGTATCTTTTGTAACTTAGAAAAAGGGAAAAGTTTTTGGCAATCCTCGACCCTGACTCTGCAACTAGACTGAACGGCATTGACTCACTTGTCCATAAAAAAAAACCTTCTCTGCTGCTCTTGCACAAGTCATCTTTTTGACCCTTTCACCCTATCACTTGTCATAGGTCATCTTCCATCTGCTTGGAAGTTGACCAACATTACCACCTTACATAAACAAGGTGCAAAAACCAATCACCTTAACTACAAACCTATTAGCTTACTGCCCCTCATCAGCAAGGTCATGATATCCATCATCGCAGTTGATATGAAATCCTTCCTTTTCTCCAATGTCCTCATCTCAGATCACCAATTCAGATCCAGACCAGATCACTGTAGCTTGGCTATGCTGCTTCTTCTCTCCTAACAATTGATGGAGGTCGTCAATGTCAGACATGAGATCAGGGCCATCTCTCTGGACATATCTCGAGCTTTCAATAGTCTGGCATCCTGCATTGCTCTTCAATCTTTCTGCCAATTGGGTTACTGACTTCCTCTATTCTCAAAGCCATGTCCCTCTCATCGGAATCCTTTTATCTCCTCTCGCTGTCACGGCTGGAGTGCCCCAAGGCAGTGTTCAGTTTCTCATTGCAGACAGGTTGGTAGTCTCTCTGTCTTCTACCACATTCTTTCTGGTCTTGCATCCTCTGCCCTCTCCATGCTTTGTACCCCCACCCCTCCCCCAGTTTTCTGCATGACATACCTGGTCCACCAGCAACTCCTTTCTGGTGAAACTCCCAAAATCCAGGATCAATGCTCACCTCCACTCATTCGTTCCTCTTTACTCCCGTCTGTGAAACCAACTTCCATGTTCCCTTCAATCCCTCTTCCCTTTAGGTGTTCAAAACAGCTGTTCACCACCATCTCAGATCATCCCCTGTTTTATCCATGTTGTCCACCCCTGCATCCTCTGCTACCCCTCATTCTTACCCACATCCATTGTTTTGTTTGTCCATCCATCTATTTTGTCCCTCACCCTTGCTGTTGCCACCCCCCCCCCCACCCCAACCTTTCTGTTATTCTTTTTGTGCTGATTCATTCTGTGTTGGAGCTCTTCCATGAGGCTTGACTTTGTATACAATTTTTTTTTTTTAGATCTTGAATAATGTAGGTACGAAGATGCAGTCCAGAGGAACCTCATTCTCAAGGGAAAGGTCATGGGAAATGACACCATCAAAAGCCACCAGTTGTTTTTGCTCTTTGAGGAAATCAGACAGCCACTTGAGCAGGGGGCCCTGGATCCCAAAGAAAGGACATCTTTGAAATTGAGACTGGATTTCAGACAGTGCCAAAGGTTTGAGGGATATTCAGAGAGATGGCCCTAACCTCTTCCTTATGCTTTGAGGCATCTATGCATTGCATTGTTAGAAGAAGTAATATATCCAAGTTGGAATAGCCAGGTCAGAAACCAGTTTGTCAGATACTAATGAGTTAGAGAGGAGATAATGCTTGAAGGAAGAATTTAATGATGGATTCCATTCCATTGCATTTCTTATGATGGAGAGAAGGCTGACAGCAATGTAGTTGATGGGATCAGTTTTCAAATCTTTCTTGTGTAAAGGAGTGAAGTTTGCAACTTTCTGTGAAATGTGTATGATAGTTCCTGAGGATTGGAGTACTTACATCATCAGGGCTGAGTGCCTCTCCCACGGGAGATGGGGAGTGACTCTCCCTCTCTCATCCTTCAGCCGAGATCGCTGAAGCACGAACTAAATGGTGACTATCTGCTCTCATTGCTTTTCAGTAATATGTGCCTTGCCTTATCGCCTTATTCTTGCCCCAGCAAGTTTGAGTTATCCCTTTGCTTTTCCCTCTTCTTGTCCAACCCTTTGTTTGTAAAACGTATCTTTGGCGAAAGTTCCGGTAGTTTATATTTGATAATTACAGTATACAAGTATGGGACTGCATTAGTTAATTTTTTTTTTGTGTGTGTTGTGTATCCTCTTTTAAGGCCTTTTTCAATCTTTTTTTTCACTTCGGCTATTAAAAAGCCAACAATTTGTAATGTTTGTGAGCAATACTGAGATTTGTACAAACATTTTGTGACAAGAGAAAGTCAGAATAGCTTCACTGATCCTTTTGCTGCATACTGTAATGGGATAAGGATTGTTCAGTAATTTTGCTTTTCAGAATTTGAACGTGTTGTTGGATTACAGTATACAACATTTAAAAGTCCAAGTACCTCTTGGGAAGAATTATTGTTTGCTTTGTTAACAAAGATTTGTTTGCATTCTACAGTATGAAAATTATTCAACAGTTTAGTATGTCAAAACTTGAAGTTTATTTTATTAAAAACAAGAACAAAAAACATTGTTATACCGAGAATTCCAAACTTAAAAAAAACTTCTTCTTTTTATTAACTCCAAAGGTCTAAAGATCTTCCCCATTCCCATGCTTGTGGACAATTATAGCTACCTTGTGGTGGCGACAGAGACAGGCTCAGGGGTTGTCATTGACCCATCAGATCCACAAGCTGTTCAGGTAAGGCTCGTTTTAAATCCTACTAACTTACTAATAAACAGCACGCATCGCATGCACTCACCATTGGGGTTACAATATCACAGAATTGAATGCATTTCCAAGGCCAAGTTGATCATAATTTGTACTTGATTGACATGATCTTTTAACTTATCCCCTTTTAAAATGTTTCACAAACTAGGAGTTCATCCTGATGGTATCATACTTTGTGTTGAATGCAACTTCATTGTTTTATTTTCAGTTTTGAAAGAATGGATGTGTTTAGATGCTGGTGGCCGGTCTTTTCACCCACCATGTTTCACGTTGGACCAGCAACTTTGACGAAAACATTTTTTTTTTTTTTGATGAAAAAGGTCCTGTGCAGAAGTGCTCCTGTTTTATCATTTACTTGAAAGCTCCCTCAAAATGTAATCGACAATAATGCATAACTTCCCTTTTCCCAATCGTCCGTCTCTGATAAATCCTTTCATTATGATTGTGACGAGTCCTGAATGTCAGTTTGTCCAATCAGAAGCCTTGGCCACCTCAGCCCGTGGGCCAACTAAACTGTTTAAATTATCAGTACACCACAGATGGCTCAGAAGTAATGTTATAATGAGTAATGGATAGCCAAGTTGATGAATGATGACAAAGCTCTGGCAGGACCCTGAACTGGCAATATTTTATTTAGACATGCAACTGAAAATACTAAATATATCACTGAGAAGGTTAAACTATTTTCCTTCATGCAAATCGCTTGACTGTTTCTTGTGCCTATTTCATACTGTATACTTTTCTGTTGACTGTATTTTACCACGTGCATGGGAAGTGAAAAGTGGGGTTAATTAAGCAATTGGTTCACTTTGTCTGTCTACAAACGTCAGTTTATGATTGAGGAACAACTTCATTTCAATTGAATTTTAATTTAATCAATCCCTGGAGTTTAACAGTACTTTGTATCTAAATTGGTCCTGATTGCACATGCATAGAGAGGAATGAGATGTTTTTTTAATGTCTGCCAGCCTGGCAGTGACACAAAATGGAAAATCATTCCAAACAGGAAATTTCCTGATTTTAATGACGTCATAAAGGACACAAACATCAGGCACAAAGAACGAATGTGACGTGGTGTAAAAGACTGCATCAATAGCAGTAAACTTCAAAAGAAAAAATTATACAACCTTTAAAATCTTTATTTTATTTCAATTGAATTATATATTTAAACATGACAACACAAATCGCCTTTTTCGCACTTTCAAAACCCTTCCGTTTAGCAGTACTTGGGCAAAATATTACGGCATTTTATGTCATCATGACCAATCAAATTTGCCTCATGTCTTTGTTTCTCAAAACTGCGAGGGGTAAGGTGTTCAATGAACTGTCGAGTTGCTAGTTGTGAAGAGTTTTTTTCGAACATAATATAGTGTTGGAATTCGAACTGAATATGATGATGTAAACTAACAACTTGCCTCAATAAGAGAGAAGAAAATGTAAATTGCAAAGCATCATTCGAGGTGTTTCAGGCTGCTAGGTTTTATGGTTTTGGAGTTATGGAGGAGGCACACTGATGCACATGCACACACACTCACATTTATTAGTGTATCCATATATATATATATATATATTGCACACCCGGACCCCGATATTCTTGGGTTCCACGTGGTTGATACAAAACAAATCAAAACATCATGATACAAAACATCATGATACAAAACAACATGATACAAATTGATACAAAAAACAAATCGCGGTTGATAATTTGCGACATACTCCTACATTCGCGGGAAATTGCCCGCGTATTTGCGTTTTTTGCGGCAATTTCTATTTATTTATTTTTCACAAGCCGCTAGCACAGCACAGTTCTAAAACATATCTTCCATGAGCCACGCACAAAGCAGCTGGATGTACGAACAATGCAATACTTGTACGTATGCAAAAAACACATTTTCCACGAGCCACGAACATGACCTGCTTCCTGTATGTACTGTATTGTAAGCCGCTGTCACACCTTGACGATTTAGCCAGCGTATGCCGATTTATGAAAAATTTGTCTAAAACGCTGGCACACGTCGAATACGTTATGGGTACGTTTTGTATACATTAAGAGCACGCTGAAAAACACTGCCATACGTCGTAGTACGCTGGCTTTAAACGTTGTACTTTTGGGTTGTCCTCAAATTTTTGCATGCTTGAAATTTTACGACGTATGCCGGCGTATGACTCTCACGTTCTGCAACGCTGGCCATAAGTTGTCGGCACGTTATGCAATCGTTGACACACGTCGACACACACTACTTGTAAGTTACTCATAAGTCTAAACACGTCGAGGTAATGTTTAGCGTACCCGAAACTTATTTCTAACCTATGAGTAACGTTTTGTAAGCACACTACACGAACGTTGTTCACACTTCGCAACACGTTACTTGAAAGTTCCTCATAAGTAAAGTTCCTCATAAGTCAAAGTAATGTTTAGGGTACCCGTGACTTATTTATAACCTATGAGTAACGTGCTTGGGAATGATTTTTAAAGCATGTCCTACGCACAAATACATATGTAGACGTATTTGACGTCTTCAGGACGACCACAGAACTTACTGAACGCGTTTATAACTTACAGATACCATATTATGGCATATTGGCAGCGATTAGGGGAATTGGTATATAAAAAGGGGCTTTGCAGGAGCAACCCGTCTTTTTTAGACTTCGTGGTGAGTACAGGTCCATGTCATTCCGAGAGATGGAGGACACGGCAAGGCTGAGACGACAATACCCACCTGTCCTCCAACATCAACATGACCTCATCGAGTTGACACTGCACCAGTTACGTGCCAATAGAGCCGGGAGAAGAAGACGTGAACGGAGGAGAAGGAACTGGGTCAGACCATGGATCGGGAGGCGACGCCATTACGGCATATATGACCAGCTCATGGTGGAACTCCGGAACGAGGACCATGCATCCTTCATCAACTTCCTGCGAATGCCCCCAGCGATGTTTGACGAGCTGCTAGCCAGAGTGGGTCCAAGGATAACCAAGCAGTACACTTTCTACAGGGATCCGCTTGAGCCTGGCATGAGGCTGGCACTGAGCCTGCTGCTGTTGGTGCCGTGACTGCAGTGCTGTGGAAGCGATTTAACTCGTTCAATGGAAACGATTTCAATTGCCGAGCACCAGCGTCCAAAAACAATAGGCGAGTGACAGGCATTTATTAAAAGTGAAGTTGCAGCCGATGAATAGAAAACCTCACGTAATCATCGACGATACGCTGCCACGCTATGCATACGTTAGACCAGCGTTTCTCAACCTTTTTATCCTTGTGGAACCCTTGAAATAGTTTTCATGTCTCAGGGAACCTCTGCATAAAAATTATTATATACCATTATTAATATCTAGCTCTTTTATATTTTTATCGTAGTTCATGTGGTAAATATAATATATATTTTTCGGATACCTGGTTTAAGGAAAAAATGACCCCCTTTTTGTCAAATTTATTGGCAATAAAAAAAAAAACACTGCTCGTTTATGAGACCTCACAACAAGGTTTTAATTCACAAAAAAAAAAAATCACACCTCATGTAACTTAATAAACAAAACTTAAACAAATAAAGCTGAAGCAATAAAGGTAAACAGAAGAACTAACTTTGAGAGAGAGAGAGACTTCGCGCTCGGAAGCACAGAGAAGATAGATGGACACTGTGCATGTGTCCCGTACTTGAGTCAGTCACTCAATGATACACGAATCCGCCGCGTGCAGGACGTCCACTAACCAGTGAGGGCGGTTTCACACTGGCGCCATATAGACATCGTTAAATACATACCCTATGGTTGTTATAATTGTAAATAATATAAGAGGTTGAAGCCTCTCTTATAATCACCAAGGAGTTTCCAACAATATGCCCTACGTGTATAGTAATATTACGAATATTAAATCAAACAAAAACTACTCAAAAATACATTAGCCTATTTATTACTGTTTCTCGCGGAACCCCAAGTGACCTCTTTCGGAACCCTAGGGTTCCGGGGAACCCCGGTTGAGAAACACTGCGTTAGACTATCGTTGGGCATAGGTTGTGGACGCCTAAAACGCACTAATCAATCGTTGGTATAACTTATCTATAAGTTATCGAAGCGTTCTGTGTTCATTACTAGTACATTATGCATTTGTCCAAGTCGTTTTGAATACTTTAAAAACTGAAGAAAAAAAAATAGTTCATCGTGGGAATGAGAAAAAAAAATTAGCCGAAAAGAACATCGAACAATGGTGCAAAGTAGTCTCCTATTCATGGACGCAACGAGGATCCATCATCACCCACACCCTCCCCATCACGCTCACTGACTACTACTGACATGGACATACTACTACTACTACTACTACTACTACTACTACTACTACTGACACGCTCACCTAATACTACTACTACTACTACTGATACTACTGACATTGACATCTACTCAACATGGAGTCTGGAACACTGACAGGTTCCTCTTGTGAAGCGCATTTGTATATACCAATTCCCCTAAACACTGCCAAATCGCCATTATATGGCAGATGTAAGTTAGAAACACGTTGAGTAAGTTCTGTGGTCGTCCGGAAGACGTCAATCAAATTTGTCTACATACGACAATGTGCATTTGAGATATGTTACACATAGGTTCAAAGCACGCTACTCATAGGTTCAACGCATGTTACTCATAGATTAAAAATTAAGTTTCGGGTATGCTAAACATTACCTCGACGTGTTTCGACTTATGAGTAACTTACAAGTAACGTGTGTCCGACGTGTGACAACGATCGCAGAGCATGCCGAGAACTTATGCCAGCGTATGTGGAACTTGTGAGCTATACGTCGAGTACGTCATAAAATTTTCAGCATGCTTGAAATTTCACGACGTACTAGACGTACCACGGAATATGACAGCGTACTTCATTGTTTTTCAGCGTGCTCCTAACGTATACACAATTTACCCATACCGTATTCGACGTGTGCCAGCGTTTTCGACACATTTTTCATAGGTCGGCATACACTGGCTAAATCGTCAAGGTGCGACTGCAATGTTGACACTTCCAATTTTCAGGTGGTTATGATTTAAATCGGCGTGCGGCAGCTTTTTAACAGGCTACGCCACGAGTTCGTCGGCGATATGTGCAGCGCGCTATGCCTCAGTTAAACTATTGTTGGGCGTAGGTTGTGAACGCCGACAACAGGCGAAAGGCCCAATCACACCTTGACGTTTTAGCCAACGTATGCTGATTTTTGAAAAATATTTCTAAAACGCTGGCACACGTTAAATACGTTATGGGTAAGTTTTGATAACATTGAGAGCACGCTGAAAAACACTGCCATACGTCGTTGTACGCTGGCTTTAAACGTTGTACTTTTCGGTTGTCCTCAAATTTTTGCATGCTTGAAATTTCACGACGTATGCCGGCGTATGACTCACACGTTCCGCTACGCTGGCCACAAGTTGTATGCACGGTCTGCGATCGTTGACAGACGTCAACACATGCTACTTGTAAGTTAATCATAAGTTGAGACACGCCGAGGTAATGTTTAGCGTACCCGAAACTTATTTCTAACCTATGATTAACGTGTTGTTGGCACGTTACGCAATCGTTGCCACACGTCGACAGACGTTACTTTTAAGTTACTCAGGCTGAAAGACGTCGGTATAATGGATCGTCCTTGCATCAGCGTCCACGGCCACGGCCAGGACACTTATTTGCAGCATTCTTCAAACTTTTCTTCGGCATGACGAGGATGTTCACACTTCGATGTCTTGCTTGGCTATGATTCCAATTGTCCATCGGCAGCGTCTATTTAAAATAGTCGAGTTTGAGCGTTTTAACACGTTCAGAAGAAACGCTTCAAATTTCCAAACCCCAGCGTCAAAAAATAAAGGCGAGTGACAGCAATTTAAATCGTTCATTGTAAACAATGAAAATAGTTGAGTGGTACCGTTTAAAAGTCGTTGAGTGTAAAAAAAAAAAAATCCAATTGTTGAGCGCAAGCGTCTACTTTCAATCGTGGAGTTTGAGCGATTTAGCACGTTCAATAGAAACGATTAAAATTTCCGAGCGCCAGGGTCAAAATACAAAGGCGAGTGACAGCAATTTAAATCGTTCATTGTAAACAATGAAAATAGCTGAGTGGTACCGTTTAAAAGTCGTTGAGTGTAAAAAAAAAAATCCAATTCTTGAGCGCAAGCATCTACTTTCAATAGTGGAGATGCAGCCATTTAAATCATTGAGTGGCAGCCCATGAATAGCAAACCCCACGTCACCGGCAAAGATAAACTGCCACACGATATGGATAAGTTAGGCTATCGTTGGGCATAGTTTGTGAACGCCGGCTACACGATAATTATTCGTTGGTATACCGTATCTATAAGTTATCGAAGTGCTCTATGCACATTATTAGTTCATTGTGCATTTGTCCAACCCGTTATGAATAGACCTATATCGTAAAAACAAGCCATAGCTCATTGTTGAAAAAGCCCGATAAAAAATTAGCCGCAAAGAACTTCGAACAATGGTGCAAAGATGTCTCCTACCCGTGGACACGTGGACGCAAGGAGGATCCATCATAACCCACACCCTCCCCCTCACACTCACCTACTACTGCCAACATGAACAAACTACTACTAATACTAATACTGATACTGATGCTGTTACTGCTGACATGGACATCGACTCAAAAACACTGTTGGGTTCCCCTTTTATGAACACCATTTTTATATACCAATTCCCAAAACCGCTGGGAACACGTCTTTATATGGCAGTTGTAAGTTAGAAACACGTTCATTTATTTTTTTTGTCGACCGGAAGACGTCATTGGAATACATCTACATACGTCAATGTGTGTTGGGACTACGTAAAGAATTGGTTCAAGGCACGTCAAACATAAGTTAGAAATAAGTTTCGCGTAAAAAAGACATTACCGCGACGTGTTTCAACTTATGAGTAGCTTATAAGTAGCCTTTGTGGACGTGTGTAAGCGTCCGCATATCGTGTGTACAACTTATCCCCATCGCATGCGGAACGTGTGTCATACGCCAAGTACGTCGTAAAATTTTGAACATGTTTAAAATTTCTTGACGTACTCTACTTACTATGACGTATGATAGCGTACTGTGACGTCCACGGGACTTGAACAGTCCCGCCAACGTAGAATGAGCCGAAACGATGGAGGCGGTTTATTTATTTATAACCCAAACATGGCGGTTCTAATCGCTCGACCGCAAACGGCACGAGGAAGGTGGCACGAGTCACTTTTCACTGAGTTGATGATGTTTATTTGTTTTTATTAACCAGAAATAACAAGACTCGGCAAGAAGAGGGATCCGGGGCGATTCGACGGGATGGTGTGGGATCGGGCGTGGGGAAAAACACAGACAATTCCAATGAATATACAGATCTCAAACCCTCTAAGGCGCTAAGTAGACACACACACACACACACACACACACACACACACACACACACACACACACACACACACCGTAGCTATTTCTGGTGGTCAGGCTGGACCGTGGTGTGGATGCAACTGTCCCTGTATCAGCGTCGGACGAGCTGGCCTTGCTCTCGTCAGGGGGGGGCAGGAGAAACCGTGGTGCTGTCGACCTCCTGGTCCTGGCCCAAGTCTGCTCACAGCCGCCAGGGAACCAGTTCTGGCGCCAAATTGCGAGCAGGAGAGGGAGGCAGGTCCGCCCGCCGTTCGACCCCGTACTCCGAGCCAGCAGAACCCCAGAGCCAACCAAGGTGAGGCACGAGGGTCAGCAAGGCTCCAAGACACGATGAAGAACATGATTGAATCAGCACAACAACAAGTACGCTTCCCGCGCAACAGCCTCCACACCAAAAAAACACGATCTTTTTGTCCCGATCTTCTTCCTCTTCCTTTTCGACCCCGAACAGAACCTTTTTATCCTCCTGTCCTCGTCACTTCCAATCGAGCCGTTTATTGGCCCACCGCCGTCGCCTTCCGCCAATCGTGATCACGGGGCGGAGCCATCCGCTGCACTGTCCTGTGACGTAACGGCCAGCCTCCAGGGACTACTAAAAGGGGTTTACGCAGACACACTTACCCTATCCCGTGTCCCTATCTAATTACGTGACAATTATCATTTCCCCCTTGAAGAAATGAACATTTACTAGACAACTTATCACCACTGTATTGCTACTTATTACATCGAGATCCTGGTAAACTCGAACAGCATGGCATACCTAATTAAACATCCTAATTACCCTTTGAATGCATACCCCCCCCTCAAACGTAACAGTACTTTAGCGTTCTACTCATGTATACCAAACTTGCCCATACCGTATTTGACGTGCCCCAACGTTTTAGACACATTTTTCTTAGGTCGGCATACGCTGGCAAGATCGCCAAGGTGTGACTGCGATGTTGACACTTCCATTTCTACGGCAGTTATGATTCGAATCGTTGTGCATCAGCTTTTTAATAGGCTACGTCACGACATCGTCGGCGATGCGTGCAATGCGCTATGCCTAAGTTAGACTGTCGTTGGGCATAGGTTGTGAAGGCCGACAACAGGTTCAGCATTCGTTGGTATAAGTTATCTATAACACAACGAAACGTTCTGTGTCCGTTACTAATGCGTTATACATAAGACCAAGTCGCTATGAATACGTCCGAATCTTAAAAAAAAAAACATCAAAAGTAAGCCAGCGTTTTACATAAATTTTAATACGTTACCATCGCTGGCTAAAACGTCAAGGTGTGACTGGGCCTTAAGCATTCGTTGGTATAATTTATCTCTAAGACAACGAAACATTCTGTGCCCGTTACTAATATGTTATGCATACGACGAACACGTTATGAATACGACCAAAACTTAAAAAAAAAACTCAAAACTTCAGCGTACGCCAACGTTTTACATACATTTTTAGACGTTGCCATTGCTGGCTAAAACGTCAAGGTGTGACAGCGCCTGTAGCTTTGTGGCCGAAACATAGTTTTGCGGGATGTCTCACCAGTGTAACACATCATTCCCCGCGATGCCATCCTCCGTGAGTACTTACAAAATGAAAACACCAACAGCATCTCTTGATGTATCTCGTAATTACCTGGTTTCCACATATGGTCATTACATAATGGAAACATTCAGAGCATCTTACAGTAAATCACCATCTTGCTACAAACAGCACCATCTGAGCTGTTACATTTTAAAATGCTCAGCACAATCTGCCTGCAGATAGGAAAACTGTCACGTCTTATGAGTTAAAGAATGGAAACATTCAGCATTTCTATTGGTGCAATTAGCAGCTAGCTACATTTGGACTAAAATCCCCCACAAGCAATGCACAGATTCCTCACCGCGTCCTGAATCGCCATCATTCTCGTCCCGTTGCTCTGACTAGTGTATTGCCTCTCGCTCCGTTCATTCTTCAAAAATGCCTCCCAAGGATTGAGGATACCACTCAGAAGGGTATGCCTCTAAGCAGACCACTGATACGGGAGAAGTCGAGCTCCTGTACGACCATCTCTCTGGTGCGGGTGGTGCAAGCATGAGCACGGTGGGTACAAGCGGCACCTCCAGCCCGTTTATAGCGAGCAGGGAGTGGTTCCACCACTTCAGGGTGCAATATAATTTGTGCAACGTCAAGCTCATAGGGGAGCGTGCCTCCATGGACCACGACGTGGCCAAGGCATTCCCTGCAGAACTCGTGAGCCTCATCGAGAAGAAGGGGTACCTGCCGGAGCAGGTCTTTAACGCTGATGAGACTGGCTTGTTTTGGAAAAAGATGCCGACCAGAATGTTCGTCTCGCAGCGCAAGAGCAAAGCAGCTGGCTTCAAGGCCGCAAAGGACCGGGTATCCCTTCACCTCTGCGCGAATGCCGAAATGGACTTCATGGTAAAGCCCATGATGCTCTGCCGTTCTCTGAACCCGCATGTGCTGAAGAACACAAACAAGCAGATGCTGCCTGTGTACTGGAGGGCGAACAGGAAGGTGTGGATGATGTCTGAACTTTTTATGGACTAGATCCATAACTGTTTCGTTCTTCAGGTCGAGAGGTACCTAGCAGGAAAGAACCTTTCGTTCAAGGTACTCTTACTGCTTGATAATGCTCCTGGACACCCCACGGACATGAGCGGTGCTCACCCGAAGGTTGAAGTCATGTTCCTGCTGCCAAACACCACCTCCCTCATCCAGCCGCTTGACCAGAAGGTAATATCAACTTTCAAGACGTACTACACCCAGCGCAGCTCATCTTCATCATCATCATCATCATCATTTTACAAAGTTACGTATGCTGTTTTTGTTTAATAAAAAATTGAAATGGTACACGATGTTGTTTTTTTTTTTCTTCTCGTTTCGTGGTATGGTACGGTTTGGTTAAGAGACTTCAAAATGCATTCTTCAATAAATTGGAAATGGTACGTGGTGTTGTCGTTTTTAAATTTTTATTTTGAAGCATCTTTAATGAAGCTGTAATCGTGCATTCGTGGTCGAAAACATTTTAAATTTTAAAAACTTTCCCCCTTGACCCAGGAAACGCCACAAACCGATGATGTTATAGCCCTTTTCCTCATTGTACCAATTCCCCGAATTTGGTGGTGTCACCATTTGCGGCCTTTTTCATGAACCAAGAATCGCCGCAAACAAATAACGTTATCCTCCTTGTCTCCATTGTAACAATGACAAAACTCATGGATTTCACCCCAACATTCGCGGATGAGATTGCATTCTCACATTCACTGATTTTTCGTGGGTCGGGAAATCCCCGGAACCTATCCCCCCATTTCCCATTGAAACAATGCCCCCACATTCGTGGTTTCCACATTTGCGGGGTTTTCCCGGAACGTATCCCCTGCGAATGTCAGGGTCCTGGTGTGCAGTGCTGCTGGTATGCTTGCAACTTTTTAAGAAAATTCAAATTAGTGTCGTTTTTAATATGATTTACCCAAAATACAATATGCTAATCGGTAACATGGGAATGCTTTCTGTGTCCTGGGGTGCTTGCACAGGCTTGTATTGAACGAGAGGGTGTTTACTTGGATGGTATTCTGACAACTCACAAGCACTGGTGAGATTGCATCCTCACCTCACTGAAGACTGCTTGCCTCTGATATACAAGATACGACTTTTCTAGATGCCTAATGTGGATTTATTTTTTAAGGAGCTTTGCTGTTCACCTTGTTCTAGATGTTTAATGTGGATTTATTTTTTTAAGGGGCTTTGCTGTTCATCTTGTTCTCGATGTTTAATGTGGATTTATTTTTTAAAGGAGCTTTGCTGTTCATCTTGCATCCACCATCCAACAGTATTTGTTGTTACCTCTGTCACCGAAGGTGGATGGAGGTGATGTTTTCACCCCTGTTTGTCTGTCTGTGAACAAGTTATCTCAAAAAGTTGCGGACGGATTCGGAGAAATCTTGGTGGAGAGGTTGGAAGTGTGACTGTGATGAAATGATAGGATTTTGGTGAAGATTCAGATGCATATGCGGAGACTAGAATTTTAAAGTGATTCTTCACCATTGAGAGATGGAGCCAAAAATGATATATAGCATGATATCTCAAAGTTATGGACGGTTTTGGATGAAACTTACTGGACAAGTTGGCTGTGTGACGAGGGCAAATTGATTCAATTTTGGTGAAGATCCAGATCTCGATCCGGTCTATCAGTGGAATACGAAACGTAAACTGTTCAGTCTGGTGGAAGTATGCGCTCTACCAAGCTCTTTTATTTTCGTTTTATATATATATATATTTTTTTGAAATCTGTCATTTTCGTGTACACATTTTGGACAGTCCTTGACTCCACTAAAAATTATGAAAGTCAAAAGTTGTATTAACAGTTGCCCAAATCTTGTACTGTTTCCCTTCTCCTCCTCTCTCTTTTTTTTGTAACTTCCTGACACTATTTTGCTTCCCCCCTTCCCAAACTCTTAACCCCACCTCCATTCGATGCAATACAATCTGAGGGTTACATAAACATCAACAAATTTGATTCATGGAATGTTCAAATTTATATGCAAGTTGAAGGGACTCATTTATTACTTTTCTTTTCCTGATTCTTGTTCTAAAACACCAACATAAAATGAAAGGATTTGCCAATAATGTTTTCATTAATCAAGAATTGATTCTTGATTAATGGAAACATATATTGTTGCGAATTCGCGCCCGCCGGCGTGCGATCGGCCGCTCGACTCGAATGGCGGCTGCCTCGCCCACCGGAACGGACAATTCTGTCGTGACCCTCTCGGAACAACGTCGGGAGCTAGTCACGGGTGGGGGTTTAACCCCACCACAACCGTGCCAATGGCCTACCCGCGCAGGATAGGGTTGCTCGCCAAATTCGATCTACCTAAGTACCTGCGCGGATGGTCGACCGGGCGATCGTACCTCGCCGCAGGCCGACTCCGGACACGAACCGCTTAAGCGGTCCGTTCCGTGCTATCGGGATAACCGAGCGGTGTTATCGTCGGCCTCGACGGTTCCGATTAATTATCGGGCGTTTTAAGCCCACTATGAACCCTTTACGTGAAGCAGGATGGAGGGTCAATAAAGAAAAGATGAAGCGAAACGGGAAAACAGTTCATACAATGCACATTTATTACGTGACACATGGAGAGCACACATATACAGCCAAACAGTCAAGATGCACCTATAGCAGTAAAACAAAAGAAACAATGACGCAGAGTTACTCCAGAATACGCGTACACAAGGCAACACTTACACAGTTACACATACAGACGGCGCCAACACACATTTACTCAAAAGCAAAGGAAAGAAGCCACCCTCATAGACAAGGGGGCAGACGGGCCTGGAGGCCAATATGTGCGTGGGACCTGAAGGAGCGGCCAGGTCCGCGAGACCGGGTGGGTCCTACCCGCGTCCTCGTGACGCGTTGGCGGACGAGCCGCAGATGTGGCCGCGTGGCTGTGCCCCGACTCCGTGCTCTTTCGCGGGTTTCGTTGGCACGATGTTTGGAGTGGGGTGGGAACGGGGCCCTCTTTGTTGCACTATCTCAGCGCGGGGGAAAAGGGGGAATTGTTGATGCCCTGGGAGAGGGAGAATGGCTGGCTGGCTTGGGTCCCGCGACGAGCAATCTCCCACCGCGACCTCGTCGCCGACCGCCGTCCTTCTCGCCTCGGACCTGAGCTCCTTGGCCTCTTCCCACAACTCTCCTCAGCCAACTGCAGAACCCAAGTCGATGCCTTCGCCACCCGACTCCACTCTCTGCCACACTCTGCTGCTGCCACACTCTGCTCTCCAACCAAAAACTGACTCTTCCACCAAAACTGATTCTGCCACGATTCGCCTGGTACTTGCCGTTTTATAGGCCGGCAGGAGAAACAATATGCAAATTTCCGGATCAGATTGACCTCGGGGGCGGAGCCACGCTCGCCAATTGGACGGAGGAAAAGTGGGCGTGAACCTCCCCTGATCCTAGAATTTGCATATATGGATTTCACACAGACACGCCTGGAGGCGGGGCCAAGCCGCTCCGCGCTTGCTAATTGGACGGATCAGAAGTGGGCGTGTAGCGTTCTTGATCCGAATTCTCCCTCGAAAAGGCCGCAATTTGTACTCGCGGCTCGGTGCGTATCTTGAACGAGCCCAAGACAGCCCAACGCTCAGTGTTCACAGGTGGTGCAGGAATAGCCGTTGAAGGAGAGAGGTGAGCGTGGTGGAGGGTTTATCGGTGGTGGCTTAATGGTTATGGCGGTTCAGACGTGGTTGGTTCAAAATAAAGATAGAACAGAAAAACGGCTATCTCAAAGTGTCGCAGCCCGAATGAATCGCATAAAATCCCTCAAAACAACGGGTTTGGGGCTAACTCCACATGTACTTCGAGTTATCTCACCTACGGGCCCTTCATGGTGTTTTGCGAATTTCCACAGCCGTAACAATATATGTAGATGTGTGTGTATGTATATGTATGTGTGTGTATATATATATATATATATATATATATATATATATATATATATATATATATATATATATATATATATATATATGTATCTTCGTCTTCTTCTTTCGTCTGCTCCCGTTTGGGGTCGCCACAGCAGATCAACCGTCTCCATTTCGCTCTATCCTCCACATCTTTCATTGACACTCCAACCACCCGCATGTCCGCCCTAACCGCATCCATGAACCTCTTCTTTGGCTTTCCTCTTCTCCTCCTGCCTGGCGGCTCCATCTTCAGCATCCTTCTCCCGATATACTCCGCTTCCCTCCTGTGCACATGTCCAAACCATCTCAATCTCTCCTCTCTCACTTTGTCTCCAAACCGTCCAACCTGCGCAGTCCCTTCAATATACTCATTCCTTATCCTGTCCATCCTCGTCACTCCCAACGAGAATTGCAGCATCTTTAACTCTGCCACCTCCAGCTCCGCTTCCTGTCTTTTTGTTAGCGCCACCGCCTCCAAACCATACAACATAGCTGGTCTCACGACCGTCTTATATACTTTCCCCTTAACTGTTGCAGCTACCCTTCTGTCACAAATCACTCCTGCAACTCTTCTCCACCCACTCCATCCTGCCTGCACTCTCTTTTTCACTTCTTTCCCACATTCTCCGTTACTTTGGACAGTTGATCCCAAGTATTTAAACCCATCCACCTTCCCCACCTCAACTCCTTGCAACCGCACCATACCACCACCACCCTCCATCTCATTTACGCACATGTAATCCGTCTTACTCCTACTGACTGTCATTCCCCTTTTCTCCAGTGCGTACCTCCACCTCTCAAGGCTCGCCTCAGCCTGCTCCCTACTCTCCCTACAGATCATGATGTCATCCGCGAACATCATAGTCCATGGAGACTCCAGTCTGATCTCGTCCGTCAACCTGTCCATCACCATTGCAAACAGGAAAAGGCTCAGAGTCGATCCTTGGTGCAATCCCACTTTTACCTTAAACCGGTCCATCATTCCTACCGCACACCTCACCGCTGTCACACTGCGCGCGTGTATGTGTGTGTGTGTGTGTGTGTGTGTGTGTGTGTGTGTGTGTGTGTGTGTGTGTGTGTGTGTATATGTGTTTTTCGTCTTTCGGCTGCTCCCGTTAGGGGTCGCCACAGCGGATCATCTGTTATGATCTGCATACTGATTTGGCATAGGTTTTACGCCGGATGCCCTTCCTGACGCAACCCGAGTCGCCTCTTATGACACAGGGATAAGGATTGGGTTTCACCATGATTCCGGCCTGCACTACACCCTCTCATAGCGTGGCCCAGCGCAGAGCTCCCGTCATCAAGCGATCCTCCAACCCAAAGCCTCCGAGTCGCCGGATTACAGGCACACGCCACATATATGTATATATATATATATATATATATATATATATATATATATATATATATATATATGTATATGTATGTATGTATATGAGGTCCTCGACTAAAGGCGGTGTCACACCTTGATGATTTAGCCAGCGTATGCCAACTTATGAAAAATTTGTCTAAAACGCTGGCACACGTCGAATACGTAATGGGTAAGTTTTGATAACATTACGAGCATGCTGAAAAACACTGCCATACGTTGTAGTACGCTGGCTTTCATCATTGTACTTTGCGGTTGTCCTCAAATTTTAGCATGCTTCAAATTTTACGACGTATGCCAGCGTATGACTCGCATGTTCCGCTACGCTGGCCATAATTTGTAGGCACGTTATGCGATCGTCGACACACGTTACTTGTAAGTTACTCATAAGTCGAAACACGTCAAGGTAATGATTAGCGTACCCGAAACTTATTTATAACCTATGAGTAACGTGTTGTAGGCACGTTGCACGATCGTTGACACACGTCGAGGCACGTTATGCGATCGTTGACACATGTCGAGGCACGTTACTTGTAAGTTACTCATAAGTCGAAACGCATCGAGGTAATGCTTAAGGCCCGGTCACACCTTGACGTTTTAGCCAGCGATGGCAACGTATTAAAATGTATGTAAAACGCTGGCTGACGTTGAACTTTTGATGTTTTTTTTTTAAGATTCGGACGTATTCATAACGAGTTGGTCGTATGCATAACATATTAGTAATGGACACAGAACGTTTCGTTGTGTTATAGATAACTTATACCAACGAATGCTGAACTTGTTGTTGGCCTACACAACCGATGCCCATCGATAGTCTAACTTCGGCATAGCGCGTTGCACGCATCGCCGACGATGTCGTGACGTAGCCTATTAAAAGGCTGACGCACAACGATTCGAATCATAACTGCCGTAGAAATGGAAGTGACAACATCGCGGTCACACCTTGGCGATCTTGCCAGCGTATGCCGACCTAAGAAAAATGTGTCTAAAACGTTGGGGGCACGTCAAATACGGTATGAGTAAGTTTGGTATACGTGAGTAGAACACTAAAGTATGCTATCATACGTCGTAGTAAGTAGAGTACGTCAAGAAATTTTAAACATGTTCAAAATTTTACGACGTACTCGGCGTATGACACACGTTCCGCATGCGATGGGGATAAGTTTTACACGCGATATGCGGACGCTTACACACGTCCACAAAGGCTACTTATAAGCTACTCATAAGTCGAAACACGTCGCGGTAATGTCTTTTTTACGCGAAACTTATTTCTAACTTATGTTTGACGTGCTTTGAACCAATTCTTTACGTAGTCCCAACACACATCGACGTATGTAGACGTATTCCAATGACGTCTTCCGGTCGACAAAAAAAAAAATAAAAAATTAATGTGTTTCTAGCTTACAACTGCCATATAAAGACGTGTTCCCAGCGGTTTTGGGAATTGGTATATAAAAATGCTGCTCATAAAAGGGGAACCCAACAGTGTTTTCGAGTTCCTTTTTGAGTCGATGTCCATGTCAGCAGTAACAGTATCAGTATCAGTATTAGTATTAGTATTAGTAGTAGTAGTAGTAGTTTGTTCATGTTGGCAGTAGTAGGTGAGTGTGAGGGGGAGGGTGTGGGGTTATGATGGATCGTCCTTGCGTCCGCGTGGCCACGGGTAGGTTCATAGGCTGCCACTCAACGATTTAAATGGCTGCATCTCCACTATTGAAAGTAGACGCTTGCGCTCAACAATTGGATTTTTTTTTACACTCAACGACTTTTAAACGGTACCACTCAACTATTTTCATTGTTTACAATGAACGATTTAAATTGCTGTCACTCGCCTTTGTTTTTTGACGCTGGCGCTCGGAAATTTTAATCGTTTCTATTGAACGTGCTAAATCGCTCAAACCCCACTATTGAAAGTAGACACTTGCGCTCAACAATTGGATTTTTTTACACTCAATGACTTTTAAACGGTACCACTCTGCTATTTTCATTGTTTACAATGAACGATTTAAATTGCTGTCACTCGTCTTTGTTTTTTGACGCTGGGGTTTGGAAATTTGAAGCGTTTCTTCTGAACGTGTTAAAACGCTCACACTCGACTATTTTAAATAGACGCTGCCGATGGACAATTGGAATCATGGCCAAGCTCGACATCGAAGTGTGAACATCCTCGTCATGCCGAAGAAAAGTTTGAAGAATGCTGCAAATAAGTGTCCTGGCCGTGGCCGTGGACGCTGATGCAAGGACGATCCATTATACCGACGTCTTTCAGCCTATGAGTAACTTAAAAGTAATGTCTGTCGACGTGTGGCAACGATCGCGTAACGTTCCAACAACACGTTAATCATAGGTTAGAAATAAGTTTCGGGTACACTAAACATTACCTCGGCGTGTCTCAACTTATGATTAACTTACAAGTAGCATGTGTTGACGTCTGTCAACGATCGCAGACCGTGCATACAACTTGTGGCCAGCGTAGCGGAACGTGTGAGTTATACGCCGGCATACGTCGTAAAATTTCAAGCATGAAAAAATTTGAGGACAACCGAAAAGTACAACGTTTAAAGCCAACGTACAACGGCGTATGGCAGTGTTTTTCAGTGTGCTCTCAATGTTATCAAAACTTACCCATAACGTATTCAACGTGTGCCAGCGTTTTAGAAAAAAAATTCAAAAATCGGCATACGTTGGCTAAAACGTCAAGGTGTGACCGGGCCTTTAGCGTACCCAAAACTTATTTCTAACCTATGAGTAATGTGCTTTGAACCTATGTGTAACGTACCTCCAACGCATATTGACGTATGGAGACGTATTTGATTGACGTCATCCGGACGACCACAGCACTTACTGAACGTGTTTCTAATTTACAGCTACCGTATAATGGCGTATTGGCAGCGTTTTAAAAATAAAAAAACAACAATAACTTCCGATATTTCGTCACGTGCCGTTACGTCACGTCTGTTTGCCTCTTCAGGTTGCTCATGTCTTATTCTTAGTTCCTCCTCTGTGAATATTTTCTGTTTGAGGATATTGTCACGTCGACGTCGAAACTTGAAAGCAAATGTCCGAATATATTTTAAAATTCGTGATAGACGAAAAAAAAAATAAACCAATGTCACGCGCAGGGTGACCCGTATCTTGCCAAAAGGTGACCACGTATGACTTCTTTAAGGTCACACTGAGGTGAACAGAGCTGCTATCCACCAGGAGCGACTCCTTGAGGAATATCTGCCTACGAGAGATTCCGATGAGAATCGTTCTACAGAGTAACCATGAAAAATATGCTTTTGCCTCATAACGTCACCAAATGATGTCATAATGTCTCAAGCTTGACATATCTCGAAAGCACTCATCGAGGTATTCAATTTGAGGTACTACACGATATGGCTCCTAAAACTTGAAAATTTGACCTTGGGGTCAAATATGTTTGACCTGAGGTGCTAACCATGAACGTCAAGGCCAATCGCCACCAAAAATTAATCAGCTGAGCGCCAGACCATGAACTATATTCCCATGAAGTTTGAAGACGATCCGATCAAAATTACTCAAAAAATAAGGGTTTCGTCGACTCCCCTGATTTGCGCCAAAGTGACCTTGACCTTTGACCTTGACCTTCAAAATTTTATGCGCTGAAAGGGACCTCTATAGGCCTCTGATATGCGAAGTTACAAAAATTTCCAATAATAACTGTGCTCTGCAGAGTGATTTATACGTGATTACAGACCAAAAAAAAAAAAAACAACAAAAAAAACATATGAAGGTCAAGGCCAATCGCCACCAAAAATTAATCAGCTGAGTGCCAGACCATGAACTATATTCCCATGAAGTTTGAAGACGATCCGATCAAAATTACTCAAAAAATAAGGGTTTCGTCGACTCCCCTGATTTGTGCGACCCGTTCCGTACTATCGGGATAACCGAGCGGTGTTATCGTCAACCTCGACGGTTCGATTAATTATCGGGCGTTTTAGCCCACGACCAACCCTTTACGTGAAGTAAGATGGAGATTCAATAAAAGAAAAGACGAAGCGAAACGGGAGAAACAGTTCAACATAAAGCACATTTATTCCGTGGCAAACGGAAAGCACACATATACAATTATACACGAAAAGCAAATGTAAAAGTAGAAGAAGCACAACAATTCTGCACAAAAAGCAAATGTAACAATGCAGATCTACTACCGACTACCGAGCACACGGCAATACTTATACAGTTTTACTTCACAGACGGCGCCGACAACACATATACTCAAAGCAAAAGAAAAAGGGACCACCCTCAACGATGAGGGGGGGCAGATGGGCCTGGGGCTGAGACCGCGTCGAGCCTACCCGTCTGGTGATGAGCCGCAAAATGGCGGTGGCGCCCCGACTCCGCGGGCCTCGCTGGCACTGCCTGGAATGGGGTGGGAACGGGGCCCCCTTCTCACACTATCTCAGCGCGGGGGGAAACAGGAGGGGGTTGTTGATGCTCGGGGGAATGAGGATATCTCGCTGGCTTGGGTCCCGCGACGAGCGTCTCCACCGCGACCTCGGTCGCGTTACCGGCCTCCCCTCTCCGCAGCTCCCCGGCTCTGACACGAGCGCCCTCTCGACTGCCTTCGCCGCCGCCACAACTCTCCATTCTTCTCAACTCCGTCCAACTGCGTCCAACTGCTTTCCTCTTCTCAGAAACTCTCAACTCTTTCCAACTCAACTACTGCTCTTCCCAACTCGACTGCCTTTTCGGCGAGCGAACGCGGCCCTTTATAGCCCCCGGGGCTTCGCTCCTTCACCTTCGACCCTTCACCTCTGGCTGGCTCCCCATTGGACAGAGGAAAAGTGGGTGTGAATGATTCTTGATCCGATTTCTCGGAAAGGCTGGTGTTTTTGCACCCGCTGCTCGCTGCGCGCCCTGTACGAGTCCAGGATCGGTGCCCACAAGCGGCGCGGGAATGGCGGTGATGCGATGGTTGCGAGAGCGAGATGTGACGGCAAGGGTCGTGGCTGTTGTTGTGAAGCGGCGTTGCGGTTGGTGGTTGTTGTGTGATGGCTGTTGAGACGTGGTTGGTGGTGGTTGTGGTGGTAGTAATGGCGGCTGGTCCAAAATAAAGATAGTAAAAGAAAAACGGCTATCCTGAAGGGTCGCAGCCCGAATGAATGACATTTATTCCCTCTAAACAACGGGTTTGGGCCTAACTACACATATACTTACAGAGATATCTCACCTACGGGACCTGAATGGTGGTTTGCGAATTTCGTCAACCACAACAATATATATCACAATTGACAGGTGCTTGTTTCTTCATTTTTAAATTATAACATCGATGCAATGATTACGTATTTATAAAATCTTAACGCTATTTATTCACCTTTCTATAATTAATGCGAGAGGAGATTGTAAGCTGCTGCTAACAACACCGATGACCGTCATGAACAGCACAAAGGTAAAACTAACGTGTCTTCCGTCTCTCTTAGATGTGTGTTACAATTGCCGACAGTATTCAGTACAGTAACATGCTGTACAGGTTTGTATCCAAGGAGCAATAGGCTACACCATATAGCCAAGGTGTCTAGGTTTGTGTTAGTACGATGTTCGAAAACGAAAAAAAAAAATAATGTTCGCACAACGACGACGTCGCTTAACGACGCGTTTCTCAGAACGTAACGCCGTCGTTAAGTGGTGCATGACTGTATATTGGATATCGAAATATGTGGAGTGAGACGAGCACTCACTGATCTCCAATGGACATAAAGTCCTACATCAAAGCGTGACCTCCAAGCCGGAGGCCTCAGCCCGGCGACTCTGTCAAACAGACAAAGATTACATGGTCAACAGTTGAACGTCAAACGGAGCCACCTATCAGGATTTCGGGCTTATTTGCCTCTTTTATGGAGGCAACTTTTGGACAAAAAAAGGTTAAAAAATCAAAACATTTAAACAGCTTGGGCCATACACCTTGTCCCCATGGCCAAAGCACACAGTCCAACAAGACTGTCACATTGGCATACAAATGCCCCTCAGCCCAAAGGCTGAAGCACATGGTCAAACAAACGCACACATCCTAACCCTGAAGGGCCAGAATGCATGGTCATTCAATTGGACCCGTCCTCCATTGGAGTGAGACCCCATGATTTCAATGGCATGCCATCCCAAATTTTCATCAGGATGGCATACCGATAAATGTCTAAGCAATGATGACCACATTCATCATTTAAACATCAATCGCACCTCCTGACTTATGGTGAGCATCGCCACGGATTATGTCTCACTTGGTAAAACTGCATAATCCGCAAGGAACCGTCCCTTTGCCACCCAGACGATTGTTCCCACCACTGCAAACCATTGCCCTCGTCACGCTACTGCAAACCATATGTTTCTCAGTGTCTCAGAGGCACATGGAGTGATCGGCGGGTAAATCAAAATACGTGGAGTGTGACAAGCACTCCCCTGATCTCCAATGGACATAAAGTCCTTCACCAAAACGTCACCTCCAGTTCGGAGGCCTCACCCCTGTGACATATATATATATATATATATATATATATATATATATATATATATATATATATATATATATATATATATATATATATATATATATATATACTGATGCTATGCAGTCAATGTGGAGGTAGGAAGAGGGTCCTTCTGTTTTTTTCTCTGTCTCTTGATCAGTTGATATTTATTGTTTAGATTGTCATTAATTTGCATTGCTCAGATAAATTAAAATGGCATGATAGTTTTTTCGATGAAAACCCATTTTAGTGTTTGCCATTTTGTTGGCAATTTTTCTGCTAATTTGTTTGTCATCATTGACTCCATGCTGCAGTTATCATATGTGCTTCATGCAGTGTAAACCATTGCTTATACATGGTATTGGAAGTCGTTCATTTAAATTTATTATCTTACTTTTCATAGTACAACCTCATGGTCAGGTTGGAATTATCTTGATGTGTATTTTTTTTTTCTTCACTGTTTCCAGGGACCACAGTGGAGGAAATATAACTCTGAAGAGTTTGTACAAATGTAGGGTGTACGGCACTTCAATGGATAACATACCTGGACTTACAAGGTATGGTGCTTATTTCTTCTCTTATTCGACACAACCATTTTTTTTATTGCATGCAGGGCAAGTCCAAGAACTCGCGCACATTATGTCGGACATTAAGAAAGTTTAACCCTCTGAAAAGCAATTAAGATGTTAATTTATTTCAGTGATTTTTATTTTATTCTATTCTAATGTTGGGCATCTGCAAGGAGAATATCCACAAGAATTTATATGTCATTAGTCCTTGGGATAATTATGTAATTAAAGAAAACAAGGTGCGTTATGTATGGGACCACAAGAAACACGATTTTTCAAATAAATATGTTCGAGTTCAAAGTTCTCTGAAAATATTTTATCATTCACCAGAATTTTCAGTGTGGAGAAAGTTGAAACACTTGCGCAACTCATCACAAATTCTCTTGCAGAAAAAAATACACAGTCGTCAAGAGAGATTAATTAGTGTTGACGAAGGACGCATTACGTATGGGACAAAATTCTCCATCGGCTTGACATTTGATATATACATTGTTAGTGTAAATTGCCTTTCATAACACAATCAACAGGCTTGAGTATATTTTGACACGAACATCCAACATTTAACTATTAGAAACTCAGCAATTCATGTCGTCGGATATGAAACAAAGTGATCATCTGATTATTTAGTTTTAAAAATGCAAAATAATTTTAAATTAGAATCGTATTAACCATGTACTTCTGAAGAAAATCTTCTCTACTTCTTCCCCATACTTTTGAAGAAGATGAAATGCACAACTTTATTGCAGACATGCACAAAAATGTACTACATAAATGATTAAACCTGGACAGGCCACATAGGACAGATCTGGTTTAGTTTGTGTACAAGGAATGAAAATAAAGAAAATAATTTGCATTGATTAATTTCTTTGTAATTAATTTTTTTATGCTCATGTATATTTTTGTTTTGATTTGTCTCAGGACCTCAGGGCTTTTGTACATTCAATATTAGTAATAATATGTAGATGTAAACATTTATCAACTCGACTGAAAATATCAAATCTGGCAACATAGTTACAATACGGACTACTTACACTTACACAAGGGAAGAGAAGACGGTACTAAAGGCCCGGTCACACCTTGACGTTTTAGCCAGCGATGGCAACGTGTTAAAATTTATGTAAAACGCTGGCTTACGTTGAACTTTTGATGTTTTTTTTTAAAGATTCGGACGTATTCATAGCGACTTGGTCTTATGTATAACGCATTGGTAACTACACAGAACGTTTCGTTGTGTTATAGATAACTTATACCAACGAATGCTGAACCTGTTGTCGGCCTACACAACCGATGCCCAACGATAGTCTAACTCAGGCATAGCGCGTTGCACGCATCGCCGACGATGTTGTGGCGTAGCCTATTAAAAGGCTGACGCACAACGATTCGAATCATAACTGCCGTAGAAATGGAAGTGTCAACATCGCGGTCACACCTTGGCGATCTTGCCAGCGTATGCCGACGTAACAAAAAGTGTGTCTAAAACGTTGGGGCACGTCGAATACGGTATGGGTAAGTTTGGTATGCACGAGTAGAACGCTAAATACGCTATCATAAGTCATAGTAAGTAGAGTACGTCAAGAAATTTTGAACATGTTCAAAATTTTACGACGTACTCGGCGTATGACACACGTTCGCATGCGATGGGGATAAGTTTTACACACGATATGTGGACGCTTACACACGTCCACAAAGGCTACTTATAAGCTACTCATAAGTCGAAACACGTCGCGGTAATGTCTTTTTTACGCGAAACTTATTTCTAACTTATGTTTGACGTGCTTTGAACCAATTCTTTACGTAGCCCCAACACACATTGACGTATGTAGACGTATTCCAATGACGTCTTCCGGTCGACAAAAAAAATAAATGAACGTGTTTCTAGCTTACAACTGCCATATAAAGACGTGTTCCCAGCGGTTTTGGGAATTGGTATATAAAAATGGTGTTCATAAAAGGGGAACCCAACAGTGTTTTCGAGTCCTTTTTGAGTCGATGTCCATGTCAGCAGTAACAGTATCAGTATCAGTATTACTATTAGTATTAGTTTGTTCATGTTGGCAGTAGTAGGTGGGTGTGAGGGGGAGGGTGTGGGTTATGATGGATCCTCCTTGCGTCCGCGTGTCCACGGGTAGGTTCATAGGCTGCCACTCAACGATTTAAATGGCTGCATCTCCACTATTGAAAGTAGACGCTTGCGCTCAACAATTGGATTTTTTTTACACTCAACGACTTTTAAACGGTACCACTCAGCTAGTTTCATTGTTTACAATGAACGATTTAAATTGCTGTCACTCGCCTTTGTTTTTTTTTTTTTGTTTTTTTTTGACGCTGGGGTTTGGAAATTTGAAACGTTTCTTCTGAACGTGTTAAAACGCTCAAACTCGACTATTTTAAATAGACGCTGCCGATGGACAATTGGAATCATAGCCAAGCTAGACATCGAAGTGTGAACATCCTCGTCATGCCCAAGAAAAGTTTGAAGAATGCTGCAAATAAGTGTCCTGGCTGTGGCCGTGGACGCTGACGCAAGGACGATCCATTATACCGACGTCTTTCAGCCTATGAGTAACTTAAAAGTAACGTCTGTCGACGTGTGGCAACGATCGCGTAACGTGCCAACAACACGTTAATCATAGGTAGGAAATAAGTTTCGGGTACTCTAAACACTACCTCGGCGTTTCTCAACTTATGATTAACTTACAAGTAGCATGTGTTGACGTCTGTCAACGATCGCAGACCGTGCCTACAACTTGTGGCCAGCGTAGCGGAACGTGTTTGTCATACGCCGGCATACGTCGTGAAATTTCAAGCATGAAAAAATTTGAGGACAACCGAAAAGTACAACGTTTAAAGCCAACGTACAACGGCGTATGGCAACGTACTACGACGTATGCCAGCGTGCTCTCAATGTTATCAAAACTTACCCATAACGTATTCAACGTGTGCCAGCGTTTTAGAAAAAAAATTCAAAAATCGGCATACGTTGGCTAAAACGTCAAGGTGTGACCGGGCCTTAACTTTGTGTAAAAGGGAAATACATATTCCAGTGTGTTTCATAGAAAAACTAGAAACTTAGAGGTGCCTGAAATAATGATAAACTAAAACTTGTATCTCCTTCATGTTACACCCCTCTTTACAAATGGAATGGTCCTGTATTGTTTAGTCTGCCTTAAACTGGGCCGTGTGGAGGACAGGTCTCACGAGAATACATAACTGCCCAAAATGTGTACCAGCCAAAGTAGTGGTCAGATTAATTAATTTATTTGTTTGTTTTTGTATACATTGTCGAGGCTCGCATGAGAGCTAACACACAATGCACAACAAGGGGGGCAGGAGACAAGAGGGGTGGGAGAGGGAAGGACAAAACAGTGGGGAACAGAGACATTAGGAGATCTGTGGAAGGGAAAGGGATGGGGTGGGGAACATGGGATATATATACAAGATGGACACTACAGGGACTTTCAGGAAGGAAGGCAGGGAATTTGAAGTTGGTGGGTTTGGGGTGGATTAACGGGGGTGGAAGAGATCCTGGTTTTGGATGGGGGAAGACAAGAGGTGTTTGTTAAAATCTGTTTTGAAGGCCTGGAGGGAAGAATGGGATGAAGAGATTGTGGGAGTTTATTCCAAAGGTGGGAAAAAAGAGGAATGAAAGAGTGAATGTGAACAGTAAAAGGGTGTTGCTGGTGGACCTTGAGCACCCTGCGTAAATATGGGGGGTGGGGGGGGGACATATTGCAGACAGAGTAGGAGGGGCGAGACCAGAGTGGAGACTGCAGAAGACAGACCACCGACCTGCCTGCGGTGAAAGAGTGAGAGGCCCAAAGACAGCCTCACCGCGGGAGATACCATTGATCCTAAATGCCTTGGTTTCCACAGCGTGAAGCTGAGAAAGGTGAGACGCGGGAGCTCCAGCCCAGCGGGGAGAGCTGTACTCCATCAGGCTGCGGACAAAATCTTTTTATGAGATTTAGAAGCAAACACGTAGTTTAGGCATTCAGCCTTTTCACGTCAAGTGTCAGCTGTGTTGTCATTTGGGGTAAGGGAGGAGATGGAGGGGGAACATACACCAGAAACACACTCAACTAGATGCCACCAGGATTTGGAGGAGGGAGACAGTTTTGAGAGTTCAGACTTGAGATTAGAAAGATGTTGTTTTCTGGCTCTCCTCAGGGTAGACACACACTTGTTCCGAGCTCTGTGGAAGGAACAGAGATTGCCTTCAGTTGGATTGGCCTTCCATGAGGCGAAGGCAAGTTGTTTCAGGATAACTGCCTCGCCACAAGCATCAGTGTACCATGGGCAGGACAACTGAAGACGAGATGGGATAAATCTTTGCATGAGAGAGAGAGCAAATTACCTACCATTCATGAAAGAATGACCTGATTTGAGTTTCTTTCACATTCTCTTAATAAACTTGCACAAATAAAACATCAACAATATGTGTGCTTTACAGTTGTAACCTCGTTAAACTGACCGACTGATTCAAAGCTAGTATTTTCAGTTCATTCATCGACGTGGGAGTGTTGAGAGGTAATGCCTCCTGTCCTTTTTCACCAAAATAGTGAAAGATATTCAAATGAAACAAAGCACAATCCTAACATTATTTCTTCCCATCATTGGGTTTGAAGTTTCATGATTCTGACACTCGACGTCTCAGTGATACGTTAAGCCTAAAAAAATAAAATGTTGAGTTTCCGGTAACCCGACCGACCCCAATAATTCCTGCCGACCCCAATTTTTTTTTTTTTTTTGCGAGGGTCGACTTCCGCCATTTTATGTCCGCTGTGCACGGCATTACTCTGTGCCATTGTTGATCGCTGTGGTCTCAACAGAGAAAATCAGTGGCTGTTTTATTTCAGTTTAGGGGTCAGAAAGTTTTATCGACATTTTACAAACATCGCACAACCCACCTGGGACACCGATGGTGTCTTGTTCAAAGTCGGAAAATGGATGCTGGATAGGCATTCCCAACTTTGACAGAAGTCATGGCTGCTGTGCAGACATTTGGTGTTCGTTTTTTTCACTTAAAGTGCCAATGTGGTCACCAAAACACAAGATGTCACACCCTAATGAACGGCTGCCACCAAAAACGAAAAGGTATGTTGCGAAGAAGAAGATGATTTCCCAAAAAAGAAGAAGATGATTTTAATCTATTCCCCAAAATTGAGGAACATTTTCGTGGAGAACATTATGTCAGCGCCGCTGTGAAGTTAAGTCAGCAGTATGCATAGTTCTATTGTAACGGCATCATGAAACTACTCGACTGTTCACAGAAATGAGTGGACCACAGTGGTGATTATGTTTCAAAATAAATCGGTAGCATGGTAGAATAAAGATTGATGTTCGTACTTGTCTTTGTTTCATTCGGATATTTTTACCTGATTTTGAGAAAAAGAAAAAGAGGAATTATTTTTCAATACTCCCTCATACATTAATGTGCAATGTACAAATTTAATAATCTCCACCATAACCTAAACCACCTTTGAAGAGAGTGTTTTGACCCTGTATAAAATAGAAACTGAAATTTGTTGCATTCAAATTGTAAATTCTACCCTTGGTGTGTGTGTGTGTGTGTGTGTGTGTGTGTGTGTGTGTGTGTGTGTGTGTGTGTGTGTGTGTTTTTTTGTTTTTTTGTTTTTTTAACACATTAACCTTACCTAACCCAACCCTCGCTCTGAATTGCATGTTACTGCTTCTCTCTCTCTCTCTCTCACTCGCTCTCTCTTTTTTATCCTGCTTGTTGGTTCCCCTAAGTGTTGTTCTTGATACCCTAGTGCCCGATTGCAAGTTTGTTGCCTTTTTACCCTCTGTCACCTTACTCTTCCATGAGCCTACATCTTGAATTAAGGAAACATCATGTGATTGTTCCAAAGAAAAAAAAGATTCTGCGCAAGAAAATTTTTTTTAAAATGATGTAGGACTTTTTGCATTTCTTCCATCGTGTCCTTAGCTGTATTTGTCATCATATACTCTTGTTGTGTTGTCAACGTCATGGCTGAAACAAGGTGTTAAGAGGTTAAGCTTTGAGAGATGCACTACTCTAACTGCAAGGTTAGGAAGCACAGTGGGAGTAGTGTGCTTTCCAGTTTGCATTCCCTGTTGAATTTTGGATGTAAGCCTTTACCTGAAACTGGTGGTGCTTAAGTTGGTTGGGTTGCTGTTGTTTCCGAGACTAATAGCCTGCTGTTTGCAATATCGCTATTGGAGAATGAAAGATGCAGATGATTTCAAGGCTGTATAAAGCTTATCTATGGTGAGGAAATCCGTTTGCTGCTGCACCTTCAAAACTCGGAACACTGTCATTGGTTTTGGCGATTGTCCAATGTGCTCCAAAACGGCAAATCAAATGCATACGTCAGATCGTATGCGCTCAGGAATAAACAGACGTCACATTTTCCCAACAAGCCAAAAAGCGCTGTCAATTTCCAAGATGACTCTCTTTTTTTATGTGGGGGGGGGGGTTATACAATGCAGATGACAAGTATCATGGGGATGGGGGAGCGAGTGGAGGGGATCACCAAAACTTGTATTTCATTCCTAAAGTTGAAAACAGGATTTGATGCATTTCCTTTGAGGGTAAGCCAAAGAAAATAGATGGGGGGTGAGGGTTGATATTTATTCGGCTGAACGTGCCTTCAGTGTCTTTCAGTACCCCGTGCCACCATTACTTTGTGGTGGTCATTTACCTGATGAAATCTTGTGGATTAGAGCTGTTGTATTGTTCCTGATGAGACAAGTGCAGGATTCGTCGAAGTTTGAACTTTTCTCTGAACTAACAAGCCAAATGCTTGAGTATCTTATTGACCCGGTTCACTGTGAGTGCCGGCTCTCCACACCCTTGGCTGCTTCAGACAAACAGCTCTTAATGGTGTTCATATTTAGGAACTAATCATTGCTGTTAGCATCTGGACAAGCAGAATCTAGGTGCCTCACACTTCAGGTGAAGAAGAAAGACACAGTGTGCATGTGCTTCGTACATGGTTAGAAGCGAGTTATTGTCGAAGATCTACTTGGGTTTTTGGCTATGCTGTTTTCATCAAGGTGAGTTGAACAGTTCTTCTAACCATTTCAAAAATTAAATCTGTATTATAAAAGGAGCCTTGTCTGTCTGTTTGTCTTGTTATAACTTGAAAACGGATTTCAATGAAACCAATGAGGGTGGATTTAGGGAACTCCTTGTCAGGTTTCTTAAGAAAAAAAAAAAAAAAGGAAGGTTTGTGTATGGGCACAGGTAGCGAAACTACAAATGCCGACTTGCGACTCCTCTCCCTCTGCCCCCCCTCCCCCCCGCTCTTAATATTACCATGAACGAAATGACGGGTGTTATTTGCTAGTATGAGTTAATTAAACATGTTGATGGCCTTTCTCAATTCTGCCGAAATCACTTTTTTTTTTGACGACAAAATGTGTTAACACCACTTTGATTAAATTTCTGCTTAAAACTTTCTTCTTCTTTTTTTTGTGCAGCTTACCCACACAGTCAAACGTGGAGCAAATGACCGTCAATAAAGAGACAAGTTATGATGTCAGATTCAGGGGACACTCTTAAGTTAGGGGACACAACTCTTCAGGGGCCACAAATCTATGGAGTCCTGTATACCGAGGGACTATTTGATTTTAATTTTGATCTACCTTACTCTTATACAGAGTGTCAGTGCTGCCGAAGTAGTTTCTTGACAAGGGTTATACTGGATGGTTTGCCATTGCGTTCCCAGTATTGTTTTGACAGATTTATATCCTTTCAAATGCTGAACATCAAGCATGGAAGCACGTACCATTTGTAAAGTCTTTGGTATGACTTGGCCAGGGTTTGGATCATCAACCTCCCAGACTCAGAGTAAATGCTCTAACCACTGAGACGTAGGTAGGGATTATTGTACAAACAATTAGACGAGCAGCATTAAAACTTACATGGCAGCTGACTGCTCCAAACAAATATGGTTGGTTGGAGAGTCTTCACTATCATTAGTAATCATTTGATGTTTATTTTGCACATTGCAGGAACCTGCCATTTGCTTTTGTCTGTTGTTTATCACACAGCCCGGTGCATGATGGCGAGGAGCTTACCTTCGGACAATTGCGCTTTCGCGTTGCTCTAACACCTGGACATACCCAAGGACATGCCACCTACATATTGGATGGAAAGTCATTTGGAGTGTCCGATTGCCTCTTTTCTGGAGATTTGCTCTTCCTCGCTGGCTGTGGTCAGTGCTTGCGATGTTGCTACATCACAGGAGTGTGAGAATGCATGTCAATTTTGAGCTTTCACTCTTTAGAGCCGTTCACACTGTGCCTTTTTGTACATTGATGCTGAGGGGATATTATTGTGAGTCAGATTTTTGCTTGCACAAGACATGGCCATTAAAAAAATAGCATGTATTTTAACATACCAGAAAGACCCGTTTCCTCCAGGAAAGGGGGGGGGTGGAGTGGTGGTGGGGAAAATATATTTTGTGCTGTGGCTAGCAATCCGCACTCTCTTCAGCAGGGGTCAGTAAACCACTTGCACTGTGCCATGTGTACAAGTGAGACTCATAAGTCCTATCCTCTCCCCCCTTTGTGGCAGGGGGTTATTTTGTGCCTATGCCCTAACCTTTTGCACGTTTGCAAAATTTGGTGGAGATTGGCCCAGCCATATTCGATTCTATAACTATCAGACGTGTGCGCGCGCGCGCGCACACACAAAACGCACACACACACACACACACACACACACACACACACACACACACACACTTACAATTCTGCCTGCCAGAGAAAATGGCTGGACCGTACGTGCTGCAGCTTGTTACTATCACAGCATTCCTCCTTTTCATTTATTCGATGTGGTTGAATTGAAGTAGGTATCACAAAAAAGCATAAAATATGGATGGAAGAATGAGATTGAAGAGACAGAGGAAGTTGGTTCCACAAGTGAGAGAAAAAAGGAACGAATGAGTAGAGGTGAGGAGTTGGTTTGGATTTAGGGAGTTTCACCAGAAGGGGGTTATTGGCAGACCAAGCGCACTATGCAGAAACCTGGGTGGGGGTGGGGGTAGGGACGGCATGGATATTTCCACACCATGTACAACGTGTGGTGGTTCAATGCACATTATCCCTGAATACGAGGTGCAATGCCACGGTAAGTAATGCATTAAGTGGAAACGAGTGCCTTAGGTAGGAAGTGTGCATGCATTGCATTTTGATACTGTGTAACGTCTGCCTGTATATTTCATATGAGTTCTGTCTGACACCTTTGTGCTTATGTTGTTAGGCCAGATTTTTGAAGGAACCGCAGATGCAATGCTTGCATCGCTGGATTATATGAGTGGACTGGCAGATGATACATTGCTCTTGCCAGGTAAAGTTTTGTGTTCATTACATTATGTTTGTCACATTATTGTCACAATTTCTTGATTTTCAACTTCCTAGGCCACTAAAAGAAGCTGTTGGAGTTTACAGGTTTTTCCATTCTGTTCGGGGAAATTGTGGATAGTACTTCCTTTTTCTTGTTTAATAGGTAGCATTAAGGAGGCCATCACCATTACAGTAGCTCTAAAGACATACTTGTTGACAAAGTGTTCACTGGAAATTGGTTAATTGTTGATGCTGGATGTGGAGGGGAGGGAAATGGAATTTTAATAAGAGTCTGCAGTAATTTGTAGGAGACGTCTCTTGATCCACGATTATGTGACCACACTCTACCGACGCTAACCTTCACAAAGACGAGAATGCCATTCTCCCTCAGTTATTGTCCGTCACACCCGTGTGCCTCCCAAGCTTGTCTGCACATAAATATTTGATGCCTTTTGTTTCACAAGCACAGACATCTTGGTGCTGTTCAAAATCATTTGAGGGCAATGTGTTGTATCTTACTTGAAAAGGTTGGGGCGGGGGCTTGTGGGCAGGGGCAGCGTAATTGTGGTTTATGATGTACGATTGTGGCACCACAGGTCATGAATATGCTTTAGAAAATCTTATGTTTGCTGCTGACCTGGAACCGAAAAACGAAGCCGTTCTCCTCAAGCTAGACTGGGTAAACGAGCAGCGTGGATCCAGATTATGCACGGTAAGTTTCCCCAGTATCTTCCTCTCTGTTTGACATTTGGTAAGATTGCAAGTGCACGTAATGGATGTTCGTTCGGTACAATTGCTTAAAAAGTGTATTTTGAAAGTTATGCCATCATGAAGTAATTAGAATGCCGTTCCACGCCGGTCAGTGACTTTGTTGTTGTAACTTTCAGAACAAATCATTGATGTGAAAAATCCAGCAAGGTTATTTGCATTCAAAGGGGAAATTGTCTGCCTTCCCAAGACTTGCTGTGTATAAAAGGACCAAGTTGCATCTTCCATGAAACAGAATACAATCAGGATGAATTGCAGCTCAAAGTTTAACTATCAGTTTTCATGAAATGGGTAGATCAAGTTAATGAGTCATGGATGAGGTGAAGGTATGACCAATTGATTTCCACTGAAGTTATGTTGAATGTCTTTGTATATTTCACTCCCGAAAGCTATCGTGGGCGTATTTAAAATATGCAAGAGAAGGCAGATGTGACAGCTGTGTCGTTGCCTTATCTGATGAATGGCATACATCAAAATTCTGCCTCACAATATGCCCATGAAGAATGCCGTTTGTTAACCACAATCCAAATCCCCATTTTACAGACATACTTGTAGGAAGTATGCGATGACATCGTGTCGCTCTGGGATATGAAGACCGCCCGCCATTATGGGATATAAATGAAACGTGATGGCCAAGCCGCCCTGGCAGATGCATGGTGGCATTTTCCAAGTACTTTGACAACTTACTCCAGGATGTGAAACACAGATACCCTGAGGAAATGGATCCATATTGGTATAGATCAATATGGATATAATGGTATAGATCTATACCTATAATGGTATAGATCCATATTGCTTGAAGAAACCTGACTTGGCAGACAACGTGACGTTGTGGCCCAGGATTGAATACCCAGATTTCGTGAACTACAGTGGTCGGTTCTGATGAAAGATTTCAAATCTATGGAGTCCAACAACCTTTTTTTCATAAGCGAATGGGTGCAGGTGAAAGCTTTTTCAGGCAAAAACGTTTTATTAAGGTATGTTAGTCGTCGTCTTCAAGATCTTGTTTTTGTTTCTGACTCAAATTGTGACTCAGCTAATGCCACTTGACCAGAATATAAAATGAAGAATCGGTACAGGATGTTCATCATGGTAAATTTTAGGTGTTGCCTATTATATTTGTGGTGTGGACTATCATGGAGTACAGTCATACTCCTTATGTAGGGATGGGATGGGATGGGATGGGAAAAAAATAGCCGCCCCATCAAATGTGTACAAAATTATATGGGGAAGAGCTCCTACAGAGTGTGAGGAAATACCACTGATAAAATAGTCGCCACACACACACACACACACACATTTCCTTCTTGCCGTCGTCCATGAGGTCTGCACATGAAATGTTGTTGAGGCACTTTTCCTGCCATTTTCTTGTTAATCCCTCAGTTTGAGTTCCTTCATTTCTTAAAATTCCATGGATGCAATAAAAAGATCCATCCTTTTCTCTGTTGGCATACATAGAGCACCCAAGGACAGCACAAAAGTACAGCATTTTCACTTTGAAAGCGCACTAGCTCGTATAGACTCTTCCTTGTAAACACATGGCTTTGTCTCCTGTAATGGCGGCAGCATTATGCAGTGTCATTCCCACAGTGGGAATGATGTCTATTGAACATGACCTGTCGGGCCTTCCTCGGCCTACAAACCACAGAGGTTGATTGAGTAGTCTGGCTGAGCAGTGTTTAATGGGCAAACAGCTTCCAGCAATGGAAGCTGTATCAAACTATAGGGTTCATGGACCACCTTACCCCACACTGTCTTGAGGATAATGACATTGGAAAGGTCTTTTCAACTCTTGCTTTGCATGTCCGAGCACTATCTACATTAGCTTTGTTTGTGAACTTTGAATAATAATAGGTGTGATGGCAATCATACGAAGCCAATGGGTCAAACGGAACAGTCCAGAGTTGAATCTTCTGGCAACTCTTCTCGGAGAAACTGACGATTTTGGGACGATGTTTAAGAAAAACGTGTACTTAAACGAGATCTTTTGGATAAAGTTCGCTCTGGAGTTGCATTACTAGGCCCCACCATTTTGGCTGAATCTTACTGTAACTCTGCCCTCGGAGTACACGGACAATTTGATTGGTCGAGATTGCATAAAGTTTTGCCCAAGTACTAGTTACTAAACTGGACGTTTTTGGAAGTGCCATGAAGGCGATTTGTGTTTTATGGTGTTTAAGTAAACAAACAAACCATTGAATCGGAAGCTTGCCGCCATTGATGCACCGTCTTTTACACCACCTGATTTAACACATTACATAAGTTATTCGTGCCTATTGGTTGTGTCCAAAATGACTTTCTTAAAAACAGTAAGTTTCCGGTTTGGAATGATTTTCAAACTCGTTTCACTGCCAGATTGGCAGACAGACGAAACAAATTAACTTACTCCTCTCTGCGCATGCGCAATCGGGATGAGATTCCATAAAATTTTTCCAACTTCAGAGCCAAAATACTGCTAAACTGCAGGTTTTTGTTCCAATTCGTGTTCTACGGTGCTCATAATATGAAATTATATTGATTTTAAGTTGTTCCTCGATCATAAACTGGCAGACAGACAGAGTGAACCAATTGCTTAACCCGGCTTTGCGCTACACTTTTGGTAATAAACAAGTCATTGTTCATCCTCTGTATTGTTTGTTTGATGACTGTGTCCTGTGATTCAAGTGTTTTTTTTTTTCCACTCCCAAACCACAAATACATCCCCCAAGTTAGGTAATGTGATTACATTTTGGAATAAAGAGAAAAACTGAAGCATTCATGAAGTCTTTTTACCTCTGTCACTGAAGGTGGACGAAGGTTATGTTTTCATCTTTGTCTATTTGTCTGTGAGCAGGATATCTCAAAAAGTTATGGACCGATTCGGACGAGACTTAGTGGACAGTTTTGGTGTGTGAGAAGGAAGAATTGATTAGATTTTGGTGAAGGTCCAGATTCAGATATGAGAATTTTTTTTTTTTAAAGTCATTCTTCACCATCGAGAGATAGGACAAAAACGATATATAGCACAATATTTCAAAAAGTTATGGATGGATTATGACAAAACTTGGTGGACAGGTTGGGCAGGTAAGAATAAGCTGATTATATATATATATATATATATATATATATATATATATATATATATATATATATATATATATATTTTATTTTTTTAACGTGATGAGAATGAAAGGCCGGATCTGTTTTCAGACCAATCGGTGGGATACAATCGTAACCTGTTCCGCCTGGTGGAGGTATGCGCTCTACTGAGTGCCGTTCAAGTTTATATGCTGAAATCTAGCTTCATGGAGTTGACAGATGGCAGTAGGTACACAGAATGGCAGAGGATGAAAGGAGAACAAGGATATGAAGACTTTGTGTGGCAGAAAGAAAGGAACATGAGGTTGGGGGTAGGGGGCTACAGTAAGATGTGGTCAGTTCCAAAGATGAAAGAATGTCAGTAAACATTCAGCTTTTAGTTGGTTGGGGGGGGTGGGGGGGTCTGTCAAGGCAAAGGAATGAGAGGGTAGAAGTGATGCAATTAATGTCGGGGTTGATAAAAGCTGTTTGTTTGTTTTTACCATTAATAGATAACACTGGACAACAATGATTTTGCTACTGGGGTGGAAACGCATGTTCTTGCCAAAATAAAGTTTCCTGATGCTGAATCTGAAGTCAATTTTCTCAGCACGTCAGGATTTTGAGTTATACATTTGGTCTAATTACAGTGGCTTACCCTGGTGGGTCATTTTGAGTGATCATAAATTATTAATTTTTGTATTTTTGGTTTCAATTATAGCAATACAAGTGTTGAAGAAAATTATTTCTCATAAAAAAGGCTTTAGAGTGCACTTTAAATTATTAAAAATGGATGAAAACTGACCAAGCTATGAATTTTTAAGTACAATTTTCCACGCGGCATTACAATTTTTAACTAACCCTAACCCTGATGATAAACTTTGTAAAGGCATTGGACCAAAATAGTAATGGCTTCCAATATCTCAGGGAGAAGTTTGGCAAAGAGAAAACTGATGCTGAACTCAAAGCAGGCATTGTTGTTGGGCTCCAGATCTGAGAACTGATGTGTGATCCCGAGTTCAAAAATAAACTGAACCCACTTGAGTTTGCAGCATGAGAACCATTTGTGTTGGTTGTTCATAACTTTCTTGGGAACCATAGAAATGAACAGTATGAGGAATTGGTGGACAACATGCTAAAGGTCTATCAACGAATGGGCTGTAGGGTGTCTCTTAAAGTGCACTTCTTGCATTCTCATCTTGATTTCTTCCCACCTAATCTGGGTGAGTTAAGTGATGGGCATGGCAAAAGGTTCCACCAAGACATTTCGGTCATGGAAAGTATCAAGGCCGGTTCAACACAAACGTGATGGGTGATTACTGCTGGTGCGTACGACGGGAGATCAATTCCACACACAAGCGCACCAGCAAGTGTCTTACACACTTCTGAACATTGCCGACACTAAATATATTGAAAGGTAGAGTGTAAACTTGAAGTGTTGTTTCTGAATCACTCATAATGGGACAGATTTCCCAATCAAGTTTACACCCTTCTGAAGATTACCATGTATTCATGTTTTATTAACCTTTTTCTACAACTTGTTTATTATGTTCTTGGTTTGTATACTACACATTATACACAGAGATCAATCAGTGTTATCGAAATATGATGTGAATGTAATTATTAAGCACCGATATTAGATGTACAATGTGGCGATCTGCAATCATAAAGTATCATTAATACATATACATATTTTGAAAACCTGACGTGCTAGATAAATTCTGACTACAGATTTGAAATCAGTGGCCCAGATTTTGCCAACAACACCTGCATTTCCCTTAGTAGCAGACAAAGTGTTTTGTTGTTGTTGTTGTTGTTGCCCAGTGTAATTTAAGTTTAAAATCTTCTTTACAATAATAAATACACGAAGCAGTGAGTGAGAACCCAAGTTACTGTAAGTTGTTTACTATTCTGCTTATATTCAAGTTTATTGATAAAATTTGTTGAAATGTTCAGAAATCATTCATTGTTACAGTTTGTATTTAAAAGAGAAATCCATTCTGCAATTTGCATAAATCTTTGTATTCTGTCATCGGACACTTTTTTGTTGTTGTTGTTGTTGTTGTTGTTCATTTGTGCCATCATCAATTACAGACGTGTTTCTCCTCTCACAAGTTCTGAAACACAGACCCTCTCAATTACTCTACAAGCTGTAAGATAATACATCTTGAAGAAGATTCCATCCAAGACCATAAGGGTCCACTTTCTGATGAGCAGAAGTGAACCAACTTTTTTGCCTTTCTCTGAGCAAAGTAAATATTCTCGTGATGATATTTCTGCATCTTGGCAGGAGGTGTTTTGTTTGAAAGTACTGTACTGAGGTGGTGGGCTTGATAAACGCCACTGTGGACATTGAGCTGTAATGGTTAGGTGGGATGCATGAAGAGAGTGTTAGCACAGTCATCGATGGCGGAGCTTCTTTTGTACCAGCATAGGAGGAGGAAGTGTGGAAGGCAGACTAATGGATAAAAGAAAATATGCAAATAGATATTGTATTCTTATATAAACAATCATCAAAATGAGGGCGGGCGCATGGCGTTGAGGTACACACTCCTCAAAGCTATCTAGCCTGTTTGAATCCTGGTCCAGCTATAAACTGTCATCCTGGTGTTTCACTGGCAGGGTGATTCATCAATGTGTCCCCTGAAAGGACAAGCTGGAGGACCCCTCTCTCATCACTGGTCACTGGTGGGCGTTAAACATCCCACGGCATCCTTTGTGAAGTGTAGGCGTGTTATCGCCGGCGCCATGACTAGATTACACATTCCTGCCACCTTCAGTTGAATGTTAGGCCTGGCCCAATCAATTGTTGAAGGATTTAGCCCAAGAATGTAATCCAGAATAATTGTGGCTGTGAAAGTCATAGTTGTGGTGGTTACTGGCCACATAGCACTTGTGTTCTTTTTGGATTTCAATCAGAAATTATTGCATATAAAATGGTGGTGGCATATTACTTTATTCTTAAATGCTGCTACTGTAACATCTGTGGCTTTAAAACGTTGAAAAACACTTCTAATCCCTTATTCACGACATGATTCTGACATACAACAATAATTTCTTGCCTTGGAGGTGGTGAGTGGGAGGGTCAGAGTAAGGGTATATCAGAAAGCACATGTGACAAGCAATATGAACCTCGTTGCACTTTCAGAGCCCTTCAGCGATTGGAGAAGAAAGGACGTACAACCCGTTTCTTCGCACGGGTTCAGAGGCTCTCCACACTGCCCTTGGCTTGCAATGGAAAGCAACCGATCCATGGGAAAAATTCCGAGCCCAGATTTTGCAGGAACTCCGCCAGCGGAAAAATGCTTTTTGCAGGCATATTTAAAACATCGACTGTCAATATGAAAACTTCCAAATACGTGTTTAGCAATGTGAGTGGCCTGCACTCAGAGCCTACCCATTCCTGTTGAGTGAACATGCACTGGTGTGGTCATTCCCCCTCCCTATCAATGTTGCTTTATATTAGATATATTTATATATTATATATATATACAGTGTGTGTGTGTGTGTGTGTGTGTGTGTGTGTGTGTGTGTGTGTGTGTGTGTGTGTGTGTGTGTGTGTGTGTGTGTGTGTGTGTGTGTGTGTGTGTGTGTGTGTGTGTGTGTGTGTGTGTGTGTGTGTGTGTATATATATATATATATATATATATACACACTATATAACCTTTTTTTATATAACCTATATACACTATATAACCTTCAGTTATCTGAGGTTTGTTATATATATATATAACAGAATCATGACTTCTGTTGGATGCTGTGCAGATTTTCTGTAACTGGAGTTTAGAGACTTTTGATACAATTTAACTCCCTATTATTGCAGTGGCGAGATGTCTGGAGGGGCTGGCAGTATGGCTCGAGGTATGCACACTCATCTCTCAGCCGTTCAACTTTGGTTTGAATCCCAACCCAGCTATAAATTGATATCTCAGTGTTTTACAGGCAGGGTGATTCATCAATGTGTGTGCTGTCCCTCGGACGGACGTTAAACTGGGCATCTTGTCTGCAAACATGAGTTGGTGTATCATGAAGACTGCACAGTGTTCTTTATGAAGAGTGGGTGAGCTCTCACTGGCACCATGAAAAATTCATGCCTCAGCTACTGTTGCGAAGGCAATGGCAAACCACCCAATATCACCCTTGCGAAGAAATTGCTTCGGTCGCACCGACGCTCTGTAACATGGTATTGTCGGTGTAACATTGTCAAAAAAAAGTACATCAGCGATGCGAGGTGATTATTGTCTCCACCATATATATATATATATATTTCAGATATATATATATATCTGAAATAACATTGTAAAAGTTGATGATCTGTTGCTTCATTATGAACATGAGGGAGAGGGGTGATGAAGTGTGTGGGATGGGGAGGAGGGTAGAATCGCTTGTTTTTTGTTTTAAACCTGCTTTCAGTGTTGTGAAGATAGGCTGCTTGGGACCCTGGGATCTTTTAACAGCCCCCAGGAGGGACCCAAGCTGTTTACCGCTCAGCCTTTTGTTGAAAGAAACATGCTGTTGGTTACTTCTATCCTTTAACACTATTATGCACAAACCATGAGGGTTATTGATTTCCAGTGAAATGCCGAGCACAATCCTTGGGAGATGAGAATACTATCAGAAGATGAGAATTTTGGTAAGATTTGCCATTTGATATATACTCAGCTTCTTCCTCATCACTTTGCAAGTCTGTCAAGTATTATTATTTTTTCCAATCTTCTGCCAGGTTCAAAAGGCTGTTTGCATTTTGGTTTATTTCTTCATGTTAAATTATGTACAATCCACAAGCTCTCCTTAATAAACCTCCACTAACCTCATTTGTACAAAACCTTTCCTCAAATGTCGACTCATTTATAAACAAGGACAAATGTGTCCAAGAGCCATGTCCAAAAGATTTTGTCTTCACCAGAAGAACAAGAACAAGAAAAAAAAAATAACAACTTCCAATATTTCGTCACATGCCTTGACGGAGCCAAGAGCAAGACCTGTCATGGACGATCGTCGTTCCTGACGAAAAGTGTATTTACGAAATTACAACACATTCAATGGAATAATCTTTAAATAGTAACGTGAATTTTTCCAAACTTTAAAGCAAATGTCCAAATATATTTAAAAGTTCATGATAGACGCTCTCAAAAGGCACCCTCAATGTGAGGATGTGTGCAGGTGTTCAAGTATTTTTGGAGATCTGGATCCTGTATATAAAAGAGCTGAGTCCTCAAGGTTTTGTCTTCACCAGAAGAAGAAAAAGAACAAGGTGGAGTTCTCTTTGAGCCGTGTCTTGTGCATTGAAACGTGGTAAAAAAGTGTAATAATTTTCCTGCAAAAGGTCAAATGAAAATGAACAAGAGCTCAAGTGAGCACAATATATGCCTGCACAAGAAGGAAAATACAGAATTAAACAGCATCCTGGTTGCCATGGTAACCACTTGGTATGATGAAGGTATGTTGTGAATTCGCTCCACAGTACGTACCAAATATGAACACTGAAAGTAAGAGGTACGGTACGTCTTGTTTTTTTCCCCCGACCGTGGTTTTGGTCAAATTGCAAAATAAAGGGTTGGGAATGAGTGGTGGGCTTGGATTTTCTGTTTAATTAATACCAGGTGTGGTTGACTGAGCCTGTCATCCTTCTGAGGTTTGCAAAATGAGTATCAGCTTGCTGCTGGCATCCTGCATCAGTGGCAACCTATCCAGGGTTGTGCCCATTCACCAAGAAGACTTTGTTTTGGCCAAAGTCACATTTGCTCTTCAGCAAGGATACAGCAGCCATACACCCTCTGAATTGACAGAAACATGCAGCAGCCACATATTTTCAGCAATGGCCTCAGGGTGGCCCTCCACTGCTTGGTTATATTTTACAGGCCATAAGGTCACCATGGAATTATAACACAGAGTTATAACTTTTTTCATTTCTCCATTCACCATCGCAATTCAACAAGCCAAAAAAAAAAATTAACCCATTCATTACCGTCTGGCTGGCAACACGTTTGCATTCAGGCCCACCTGCAGTCACCTTGCACCTGCCTTGAAAATTCTATGGCCACCACAGGAACACCAAGGTCACCATACAACATCAAATCAAAGACCTTACGGCAACCACGTTTTCGGTCTCCACAATTTATAAATACACCATGCAGCTTCCCAAAAAATAAAAACATATGTGACCGCTTCATTGTGACCATGGAAATACTGCAGCCACAACATAATTACTAATGGCCATAGATTTTGGAGACCCCACAGCCACCATGCCAAATGTGACTTTGGCCTAAATACACCATGCAGCTCCCCAAAAAAGAAAAACATGACTGCTGCATTGTGTGACCGTAGAAATACTGCAGCCACCGTATAATTACTAGTGGCCATAGATTTTGGAGACCCAACAGACACCATAGCAAATGTGACCTCAGCCTTCAGCAGCACCAACTCTGCATGTATGGATGTGGATCCTAAAATTTTAGTCATGCCATCAGAACCTTCAGGACCAGTCTTCAAGATTTTGTGAACACTTACTTTCAAATCTTTCCATTAGTCATTTAACCCCTCTGAAAATAATTAGATTTTTTTTTTCTTGAAAGCTCTATTCATTGAATCAAATGAGGTGCCACATTATTGTAGCATCTCAGTTGAACCCTGTAAAGCCTGGTGTTGGCTTCGGGGTTAGGGTGGTGTCTTGGGATCCTGAGTTCAAGCCCTGGTGGCTGCTGAATTAATATACACCAGGAGGTTGGCAGAATGAGTACCAGTGTACTGGTCAGGGGGACATTTGCATCAGCAGCAGAGCTGTGTCCCAACAATGATGCAACCAACAGCCATAGGCTGCACTCAAAATAGTTGAACCCAAGGTGATTTGTGTAATCAAGGCCACTTTTTACCTCTGCCAACTGGAGGTAGATGGAGGTTATGTTTTCACCCATCTGTCTGTTTGTTGTGTGCACTGTTGCAGCTTGTATGACAGGAAACACACAAGGGGAGCAGGAGAAGAGGGAAGGAATAGTGGCGAACAGACATGAGATCTGTGGTAAGGAGGGATGGGTTTGTTTGTGTGCAGAACATCTCAAAGTTGCAGACAAATTCAAATGAAATTTGGTGAGCAGGTTGGGTGTGTGACAAGGACAAATTGATTCGATTTTGTTGAAGATATGGATTGGGATAAAGCATTTTTTATTTCTCGGTGATTCTTCCCTATTGAGTGATGTGACCAAAAACAATATATGGCATGATATCTCAAAAACATGCGGACGAATGATTTGGGTCGGTAACAAAAATAAGCCGATTCGATTTTGGTTACGACCCAGATTGGGCCGATATCAGGGCTTCGTGACATTTTCCCAAATAATTGTTACCAGCTGGATAGACCTGTAGTTGGCATTTCCTCCTTTGCCCTGTGCTGTTACTTTTGTGTTGTCACATCCCAATCCATTCTGTTTTATATGAACAAAATTCATCCAGCTCTTGCCTTGATGATGTATACAAAAAAAGGTGCAAGTCCTGATCAACGAGTCACCAACCACACCATAAAAATAAGACATGCAGATTTTTACCTTTAATTAACTGAATGTCAGTAGTGGAGATGATACTGCACTCAAAATAGAGTGTTAGTGTTAAGTATTTTTACTTTAGTTGGCATTTAAGTATTTTAACGTCTGAAGAAAGCTCTGGCATCAAAATCTCAAAGAATGGTAGAAAAAATTTCAGGGAATTACCTGAAAACACCAGATGAAAAATTGGAAGTATAACCAGAGAGTTGGTGTCAAAGCCACCCAATGCTCATCTGTTTTTACATTTATCATTTTTAAAAGACTAGTCCAATAATATTTTTTTATAAAGCATTGCAGTGAAGTCCGATCCAAACAATTTTAAAGCAATATATGTATTTGTATATTGTAATCAGTAAAAAATAGTTCATTATATTGGCAATTCCGCAGTTAGAGGGACATGACCCTAAAATTTCAATTTGTTTTTTTCCTTGATTTTTGTGTGCGATTTACGAAAGGACACATTGATGATTCAGGAAAAAATATTTTTCAGGTTATATTGATAGTTTTAGGTGGTGAATTCACCAATTTTGAACAAGAATTGTTCCAGATAAATTTTATCAGCAAAATCTCCATAATGGCAAAGAAGATATCTAGTCAAATTAAATGCCATTTTCTTACCAAAAATATTGAATTCATAGAGGCAGTGTAGTGCTTTCATGGATATAATAAATAAAATCAACTTACATGTCTTCAAAATGCAAACATGTGTGCATTTCCCAACCCCTAGAAAGTCATGTAACGTTACTAACCGAAAAGTGAAATTATTTACCTCCAGAGTGTATAAAGTGTCTATGAATGATAATATTTCAATTTTTCCTGCTGTGTCCAATGACTAATTGAAATATATAAATAAGTATTACTTGTCATGATAGAAGTTAGAAATAACAGCAATCAAAATGTGTAACGTTACTAACCATGTAACGTTACTAACCAGCCTTTGTGTATTGTAACGTTACTAACCATGAAATAAGTGAATAAGACTCGAATAGACAGGTCCTGGTCAAGACAAAAGTGACAGTAAGACAACAGAGGGCAGTATGAAGACAGTGGGGGGGGGGGGGGGTAAATTTTGGAAACATGTGGCTGATGCATGCTTTATGTTGCAGTGACCAGTGCACAGTACATACTCTTCAATACATGGTGCACAGTGGTGGTTACAATGGAGCGTACCACATGACTTGTCTATCTAGTCAGTACAGAATTCTTACAGAATTACAGAGTAGTACAGAATTACAGATCCCTTTCCTCCCTTGTGCTGGCATCGGACAATTTATGCCACTCAAAGGACACCATTGTGGCATACCTGGATGTACTTCTGGATTTCCTTCCTGACCAAGTATCACATGTGTCGATATGGTCAGATGGTCCAGCATCTCAATTCAAAAATCGCTACATTGCTGCAGCATTGGCATCACTAGAGAAGGCTCACAAGGTGCATAGAGTGGAATTTTTTGCCACTTCACATGGGAAGGGACCCGTTGATGGAATCGGTGGGTCAGCCAAGCGTTTTGTGTGGGACAAGGTGAGAACACGTAAACATACTGTAACTGATGCAAAGAATTTTGCAGAAGCTGCAAGTACCATGAAGAATGTCTGTTCGTGAGATTACTTCCAGTGAGATCGCAAAGAGGAACGAGAAGCTGAACCTTGATGTCATCTTCAGTGAAGCCAAGGCCATTACTGGCATAGCAAAGATGCACTTCTTCAAAGTGGTAAATGACGAGGTGGTAGCCTATGTCCTGAGCAGAGACAAGCACGATGAGGCAACCCAGAGCAGCAGTGAGACCATTGCAGCAGTGGGAGACTGGTTCATAGTTGAGTACGATGGAAAACAATTTCCAGGAGAAGTTCTTGCTGTACGAGATGGAGAGTTCCAGGTGTCAGTAATGGCACATGTCGGGAAGTACTGGAAATGGCCTTCAACTAGGGATGCTATTTTCTACATGAGACACCAGATGATTGCCCCGTTGGATGCACCAGAAGTAGTGAACAATCGAGGCCATTTCAAATTTTCTGTCCCAATTTGAAATTATTGTACGGTGGTTTGTCAGGTGTAATTACATTTCAGGTACAGCGAACAGACTTTTGTTTTCACGTCAATGCAGAGATACGTTCAAAGTGGTCTAAAGAAAAAAACATATCACATATCTCTAGACTTGAATAAACATGAATTCAAATACTATGATGTAAACTACTGTCACAATATCAAATGTTGCATTATGGCCATACACTGTACATACTACATACCGGTACATTCGTTTTTGCTCTTTGGTTTCTTTCCCCTATATGAAAGGTACTCTTGAATGAGGAACACATACAATATGTACTGTTTTGTTCAACTTGTGAATTCCAGTGAATCACGATGAACTGTGATCAGCATAGTTATGGATCTGTGGATATCACTTGACCCAGTCTTTAAAGTGGTACTCTTTTGTTGTTTGTAATTTATTGTAACTTTTTCTTGTCTTTTTTAACACGTATGTAATTTGTACCATTGTACAAGTACAATGACACTATACTGCTTGAGTTTGGTGATTGAAATAAGAGTTTCATGTCTTATCTGATGTTTTTTTAGCTTATTTCACATTCTCTTGAGGAAAAATGTAATGATTTGAGATTAAACATAATTCTGTGAGTCATTGTAATCACTGGACAAAGTGTAACGTTACTAACCGTAACGTTACTAACCGTAACGTTACTAACCATGATTTTTGTTCCTAATTTTCAAACAAAGCTAGAATGAGAAAGGATATTTAGGGTAGCTATTGCCCTTAAAGCTAGAAATGAAAAAATAGAGTTGATATGTTTCAAGCTATACCAATTTTAGCAAACTTTTCATTCAAAGATGCTCATCAATTTTTCATGTCCTTTTTTTGTAACGTTACTAACCGGCATTAAAAGCAGTTCTTTCTTCTAGAATGTTTCATGAAATGATTTCATTCTTTGCTCTGTTCTACGTCTAGACTAGGTTGATCTCTGGTGACATTAATGAGACTTTACATCCACAGATAGAGAAAGGACTCTTATCTAAATAATGAGAATGTCCCTAAAATGTAACGTTACTAACTGCAGAATTGCCAATATAAAAACATTAGAAAGGAAATAACTTGCACCAAAAACTTTAATATTTTCACGCTCACGCCAGGAGTATCACTATAGCTCTCTGTTCTTCGAACAGGCGAGCTAAAAAATGAATACATACTTCATTCAAAGTGGTCGGCAGGTCAGGAGTGGAAAGGGTCGCATCGATATTAATAAATAAACAAATGCACAGAATGTCAGTTCTGTAGTGGAGATGGGAAATTGTATGCAAATAAATAAATTATTCACAGTTTGTGTTGGAGTTGAAGATAGCAAAGTATATACAGTACAAGCTAGAAATAGATTCCTGAAAGCACAGACAATCCTGTTCTCTCTCCCATATGATCGTTTCCAAATTTTGATTAAAAGAAAAAGGAAAAAGCATCCTATGACTTTTGGATTTAATCTCAAAATCATTTGATATGCCTCATGCCCAGGTTACTGTTTATGTGTGCTAAATAATAACGAAATTCATCCACTCATTTGAGTCGAGGCTCCGGAAGGACAGAGTGACACCAAAAATAAGCCACCAACTGGGTTGATGCCAAGTTGGGGTTCAATAATGAGCAATTAAGGTGAGATCGAGAGCAGCTGCTGCAGAAGCCCACTGCCATGTCTGTTGCAACCAATCCCATATCTGTTACTACAGAGATTAAAAGCTGGAAATAAACCATGAAGTGTGGCAATGTCGTCGTGATCCCAAGGAAGATTGAATAAATCATCTTGTCATTGCCATTGAATCGAGGGTGTCCATAAGTTCCCAATGCAACTTTCAACATTTATAACTTTTTATGTACAGAAGTTGGAAAAATCAGATTGATCAATGTACAGTTTTACAAAAGATGGCAGTTATTTTGAAGCCCATAAAATTTGATGAATTGTGCTTCCATGAATCATTACCTCCACCACCGAAGGCTGCAGCACCAAAAAAGTCTACACCCCCTTTCAAAATTTTCACCTTTTGTTGCCTTATTTCCTGTACTTAAATTTCATTTAATTAGACTTTTTCCACATCATAACCCACAACTTACAAGTGAAAAATTCTACAAATTTCATAAAATTCATTAAAAATACAAAACCAGAATACCGTGGTTGGATAAGTGTCCACCCCCCACATTAAAAGCAATTGTAAATTAGCTCACACACCATGTTAATTGGCCTCCACCTGTGTTAAATTTTAGTGATTATGATTATTTCAGAATAAAATCAGCTGTTCCTGCAGGTTTCCTCTGCCTGTTAATGCATTTCACAGCAAAGATTCCACCATGAACAGCAATGAGCTTTCAAAACACCTCCAGGATAAAGTTGTGGGAAGGCACATAACAGATCAGGGGATGGGTATAAATCGATTTCAAAGGCCTTGAATATCCCTTGGAGCACAGTCAAGACAATCATTAAGAAGTGGAAGGCGAATGGTACCACCAAGACCCTGCCGAGATCAGGCCGTCCCTCCAAACTGGATGACCAAGCGAGTAGACTGATCAGAGACCACCAAGAGATCAATGGCAACTTTGAAAGAGCTCCAATGCTACATGCTTTTATGGCAAAGACCCGTCACTGTGTGCATGTGACAACAATATCCAAAGCACTCCACAAGTCTTGCCTATACAGTAGGGTGCCAAGAAGGAAGCAATGACTCAAAAAAGCCCACCTTGAGTCCCGTTTCATGGATGCAAAAAAACACTCCAGAGATTCTCAAGCCATGTGACGAAACCAAGACAGAACTTTTTGGCCGAAATCCAAAACGTTACATTTGACACAAACCCAACACAGCACCTCACCCAAATGACACAATCCCAACACAGCACATCATCCAAATTACACCATCCCAACTCTGAAGCATGGTGGTTGCAGCATCATGTTATGGGGATGTTTCTCATCAGCAGGGACTGGGGCATTTATCAGGATAGAAAAGAAAATGGATGGAGCAAAATGCAAGAGAAAAACCTGCCCTCTGCATGAAAGCTGAAATTGGGACGGAAGTTCACCTTTCAGCATCACAACGACCCGAACAACACGGCCAAAGCTACACTGGAGTGGCTAAGGAACAAAAAGGTAAATGTCCTTTGGTGGCCCAGTTAGAGCTCCGACCGAAACCTCATGAAAAATCTGTGGAATGACTTGAAGATTGCTGTCCATCAACTCTCCACATCCAACTTAATTGAGCTTTAACAGTTTTGTACAGAAGAATGGGCAAATATTACCCAATCAAGGTGTGTAAAGTTGGAGACCAATCCTTATATAAATATTATATAAACCAACCAAGATATTCTAGTTTTGTATTTTTAATTAATTTTCTGAAATTTGTAGAATTTCTTTTTCACTTGGAAGTTGTGGGTTACGATGTGTAAATAAAGGTGGAAAAAGTCTGATTTAATGAAACTTAATTCCAGGCTACAAGGTAACAAAAGGAGACTATTTTGAAAGGGGTTGTCGACTTTCTATAGGCACTGTACATCTTCACCTATCTGTCTGCAGGATATCTCAAAGCATTGTGGATAGATTAGTATGAAATTTGGTAGACAGGTTGGGTGTGTTCCAAAGACAAATTGCTTAAATTTTTGTCAAGATCCAAATCCGACTTCAGATATGAGAATGTTCTAATTTTTAAAGTTATTCTTCACCATTGAGAGATTGGGCCAAAAACTATACATAGCATGATATTTCAAAAAATTATTGGGCCCCAATACATTCGAGTGGATCAGGCATGAGATGGTGGATGCATGCACTCTACCTGGTGCCCTTCTAGTTTATTTCTATCACGTGGACATCAAAAGTTGTAAAAGTTCAAAGTTGCCCAAGGACTTTATGGACACCTTGTATAGTGCTCATATGACGATGTCAATATTGTTCAAATTTCCTCATATCTTTTCTGATAAAGACATAGATCAAATGAATGGATGCTTTACCAGGCTGAGAATGAAATCAATGAATCCTGGTTCATGGAGGAAGGAGGCTCATATCAGAGAGTTGATAGATATTGGGCCAGAATGTTGGATGTGAAGACCTCAACTGGCAAAGAGAAGTACCCCATTCTTGGACAGTTTGTGAAAGTTGTTTTGGCCATATCACATGGACAGGCTGATGTTGAAAGGGGTTTTTCACTGAACAAATATAGTCACTTCACAGAGAACCCATCTGAGTGAAAATGCTGTGAATGATTAGAGAACCATAAAAGATGCAGTGACCCATAATGGAAAGGCTGAACCATGCCAAGTTACAGTTACCAAATCGATGCTGGAGAGTGTGCGCCAAGCAAATAGGAAATACAAAGCAGATAGAGATGCAAAACAGGAGCTAAAAAAAGAAGCTGAAGAAAAAGAGCAGCAAAAAGCAAAGGATCAGATGGAGCTCCAAAAGACTGAGGAGAAAAAACTCAGGGAACAGGACAGACTTCAACTCGACCTGAAAACAGCTGATAAACTTGTGGCTGAAGCGAATGAACGTCTGAAGAAAGCTCTGGCATCAAAATCTCAAAGAATGGTAGAAATTTGTGCAGCTCAGGCCCTCCTTGAATCAGGACATAATAAGCTGTCACAAACCAATCCCAGCTTGGAAAAAAAACTGTCAGTGCAGAAAAAGAAAATTGTAATGTGGGTGATCAGTGTGATCCACCTCTCAGGTCAGGGTGATGGTGTTAGTGGTGATGGGAAATAAATGGAAACAGTCCTAATGTATTATATGTTTGAAGGAGTTAATCTGTTAAATCATAAACCATGTAAATAAGTTTCATTGTAATAAAGTTTTTTCATGGGTGCTATGATGACTTTGCTTTGTTCAGCCATTGAACCTGGCATCATGTATGGTATCACATTTATATATTATGTTCTTTTGCATATGAATAGGGCTATTTTCACTTTGTAGCATTTAAGCCCTCACCAAAGTAAGACAGATTTTTTTTCACATGTTATTTATAATTCAATACTAGGGAAATTATTTTATGATTTTTTTTCTCCACAATAGTAATACTGTTTATATTTTATGTTCTAAAGCCCACTTGGCACTGATAGTTTTACTCTAGAATGTAACCAGTTTGAGTTATAACATCTTAAATAAAAAAACTAAAGTGCTTTGAAAGTCCAATATTAATGTGTTATATTTGCATGGTGTACACTCCTGAATTTGTGCATTTTAATTAGGATTACATATACTGTTATATACTGAAACATGTACAATAGTATAAAGGCTTTCATCAATGCTAACCTAATCATGAGGTATACATAATATTTATGCAACTATAGGCTATACATGTACTCAGTAAGATGATGTAACCATACAGACACTATATTGCTTTATGTAGTAGTTACTATGTATATTTTTTAATTGAAATTGGTGGATATAGGATGTTTACTGCTTATAATGTTGATACCATACAATCTGAGCACCCTAATTAGTTTGATAGGTTCAACTGCATTCAAATTTTGAAATCCCACATTTTCCCACAAAAAAATCCCACACTTTTTTTTGGCAGCCACTGGGCACACTGAGCATATAAAAGATAGAGCACAGCAAATCACACAGGTTGGTATCCCAAGGTGGAAAGGGAGGGGAGGTTTAATTGTCATTCTGAGTACATCGAGAAAAGTACCAACCTGGCGCTGAACGCTGCAATCCATCAACCCGGCGCTGAACGCTGCAGTCTCCAGTTGGCACAGAATACTTGTTTTGCACGCTTCTCCGTGGCCTTTTTTTAGTTTGTTTTATTAGCGCCAGTGCCACATGCCTTCCTTGACGAGCACCCCCCCCCCCGGCCCGGCCATGAGGGTCATGCACACGCTACTGCAGCTATGATGGCTGCACTCGTGTCTCTGCCATGCAGTTGGAGCGTGTCCTAACCCACTCATGTGAATCCGAATCATGTTGACAGTTCCATGGGGAGGTGAGAAATTATTACGATAGAAAAGCATTAAGAACATTCATTCCATGGGAGGAAGGGAAGACAGCCACAGGTACGAGTTCAACAAGGACCTTTCGATGCGTACAATTCGGGCCGTTACTCAGATCAGGGTTCAAAATGCTTACACGAACAATAATTGTGAAATCATTAATGAACCCTTCCTTCATTTACCTGCACGTCATTTTCACAACTCTTTATTAAAATAATAATAAACTACAATGTCAGAGAGGTCGCCTCACCGGCCACACCATAAAATAAGACATGTAGATTTAGCCTTTAATCAATGGAACGAGCGTGGGGGCAGAGGTTAGCCACACAAACAAAATTGAAATGCACAAATGCAATTTTCCTGAAACACCTTTAATTCCTTCAACATGAACACACTTCAAGTCTCTTTCCCCCCTTTTTCATTTATAACTGACTGTGATACATCACTGCCGCAAACACGCATTATTCCAGAAGGAATGTTGTGAAAACAAGCGTTTTTAAAACAGAAGACAACCAAAATTGTCATACAAGAAATAAATATCATGCAATTGTGGTACCGCTTTAACCGGAATAAACATGCGGAACAGAAAAAAAAAAACAAGGCAAATGGCGCATTCCTTCAATGAATTTGAAGTTGCTTCCCAACACACCAGAGCCCAAGGTGTTTGAAACGACCCAATCAAAGTTGGCAAATTCCATCGCGATAGCTTCCTGGGTTGTTAACTGCAAATCGGCTACACTTCAATGACTCGTCGCCCTTTGTGGGTTTAAATACAGTTCTGGGGTCCAAGGTCAGAAAGATGGCAGCCCACGCATCCATTGTTGCAGCTAAAATAAAGCAATGACATAAAAATCTAGAATAACTGGAAAAAGACCTTGATGACAGAGAATGGAGGGGAAAAATATATATATATAAATAAAATAAAAGTCATGCAGAATTTTCTGCCTAAGAGAACCTAGCTAATAATACAAGCTTAAGGCCCTTCAGTGGAGGTAAACATTCCGACACCAGATGAAAGTTAGCTATTCGTTACATTGCACCGAACCTGATTTTTTGATGAAAATGCTCCAATGCAAACACAGCCCGCTTGTTCGTTACAGGTTGTGCGCACGTTTGGTGAGTGTTGGGTCATCGTCGATGAGTTTGTTTTTCAAGTGTTCTTTGTAGCCCAAGATATCTCCGTCCCACTTTGTTATAGTCTGCTTTTCACAGATCCAGATCTCCTTTGCGACCTGCAGGGCAAACGGCAATCGACTCATCGTTAACGCGTTTCACAAGGAAATGCACGAGCATGCAGAGTTGCACTGGCTGTTGCAACAAAAAGTGTGCGACACTTGACATCCTGGTTAAAGTTGATTATATAATTAATTTTCAGCATTAAAAAGTTTTTTTTTTTTAAATAAAATAAAAACAGAAAAGGGCAGTGTGTCAAGCTCTGCAGGAAAAGGTGGGGGTATGAGCGTTTTAAGGTTATTTATTGTGTTAGATTAGTCACAAGACAGGTGATCTGTGAGGCAATCACCATTTACTAAGGAATTGCCAGCACCAAAAATTTATGATTTAACCTGTGAGAGTTGGACTCCGATGTATCACTATCCCCAAAGTCACACGAGCTACTCGACGAGATTTACAACACCTGGTGCACGCCACTCGGCCTTAATTACGTTTGTGTGGTCAACGGTTATGACTCCAAAGTAGGCTGCACTTAACATTCTGAGCAAAAGGGGAAATAATTCAACATTGCACCTCCGAGAAAAACGGCTGCACACCTGCTGGATGAGCCGGAAGTCGTGGCTGACCAACATCATTCCACCCTCAAAGTCATTTATCGCTTCTGCGAGAGCGTCGATCGTCTCCATATCCAAGTGGTTTGTCGGCTCATCCAAGAAGAGCAAGTGTGGGTTTTGCCAGGCAAGCCAGGCAAAGCAGACGCGGCACTTCTGCCCATCTGAAAGGCTACGGATCGGGCTCACCTGCGTGCGTGCACACAATACGCAATATGACATTTACATGTGCAATGGAATCATTTAATTCAGAACATGCAAGGCAAGAAAGTAGTTCAAAGAACTCTCAAAATGAAGAATAACTTCTTGTTTTTGGCCATTTCTTCCTTGAAGGATGAGGCCAGTGGCAATGTGTTTGTTCGGTCATTTTTAACAAGTGGGGTTTTAAATTCAAAATCTAAGCTCATGGAAGAACGAGGTGAAAAGGTAAGGTAGCACAACGTACTGACACAGGAGGCACAGTTGGACACAAAGGAAAGAACGAACAGGAAAAAAAAAAACATTTAAAAAAGAGAGAGAAAGAGAAAGAGAAAGAGAAAGAGAAAGAGAAAGAGAAAGAGAAAGAGAAAGAGAAAGAGAAAGAGAAAGAGAAAGAGAAAGAGAAAGAGAAAGAGAAAGAGAAAGAGAAAGAGAAAGAGAAAGAGAAAGAGAAAGAGAAAGAGAAAGAGAAAGAGAAAGAGAAAGAGAAAGAGAGAGAGAGAGAGAGACAGAGACAGAGAGAGAGAGAGAGAGAGAGAGAGAGAGAGAGAGAGAGAGAGAGAGAGAGAGAGAGAGAGAGAGAGAGAGAGAGAGAGAGAGAGAGAGAGAGAGAGAAAAGAGAAAGAGAAAAAGAAAGAGAAAGAGAAAGAGAAAGAGAAAGAGAAAGAGAAAGAGAAAGAGAAAGAGAAAGAGAAAGAGAAAGAGAAAGAGAAAGAGAAAGAGAAAGAGAGAGAGAGAGAGAGAGAGAGAGAGAGAGAGAGAGAGAGAGAGAGAGAGAGAGAGAGAGAGAGAGAGAGAGAGAGAGAGAGAGAGAGAGAGAGAGAGAGAGAGAGAGATAATTTTTATTCAATCATTTGCAGCCAACTTTGACATTGGCTGACCATTTCCACCAAAGACAAAGACATTCTCTCCCCATGTTAGCCTTTCAGCGACCAGGCCAACCAGAGACTGATGATAACAGCATGACCATGAGATATAGCATGTCACACATGCACTCAGTCCAATTAACTCCAAAAATAAGAAGGTAAACCAAATGAAAACGACCACTGCACAGCAACTGGAACTCGAGAGACTTCCATTGCCGTCATGGTTTTTCCAAACACGTAGCATACCAACCAGCTTCGCCTATTTGTCTATTCATTAACATATACCGTGCCTCTTCAAAACGCGATTCATATCTGTTAATAACCACCATGCCATCGCGTCCTTTGCCTTCCTCGACTAGAGCAATGTCGCTCCCACAACACGAGTCAAGGGATTCTGTGGATTGGCATTTTGATAACACGATCCAAACGTAGAAAAATTGCTTTCTTATTATTATTATTACAAGATTGGTAAAAGAAGGACACTTTGTAGTCTCCTAAAATCTTAACGTATTTAAGTCAACAAAAATTCAGGCTTGCTCACACGTCAACCAGAAACTCCAGCAGAGTTTTTCTGAAAAGTACAGCAGGGAAAACAATTATTGGCAAACTACGTGCGAGAACAACGTGCACAAGCCATCACGAACCTGTTGCTTGCCCGAGAGGCCATACCGTCCAATTATCTTCCTCATCTCCTCCTTCTCCTTCACCTCTGGGTAGCATTTCATCATGTAGTCAAGTGGAGTCATCTCTACATCCAGTTGTTCTTGCAAGTGCTAAGTAGCAAATAAAATAAAATAAAAAACACAAAACATGGCAAAACTTAGATGGCATTCATACCTGCTGAAGGAATTTTAAAGTTAATTATCAATTCAAAGTTTGTACTCAAAATTAGCAAATTTAAAGGTTCAGCAAGCAATTTCATGACTACATCAGGATGAACATACAAAAAAATCAATAAAATAATAATAATAATGATATTGACGACTACTCCTCCACCCTTTCCCCTCACCAGACCTGGTGATATCTTCCAATCTTCACGTGAGAGTTCTTTCGGATCATTCCATCTGTAGGACGAAGCTGAACAAAATACGAAACATGAGAGGCTTGCTGAGACCATCCTTATGGGAATCAAGCACCTTAAACCCACTCGATGTGCTCGTCAATTACCTCGCCAGCAAGCAACTTCAGTAGGGTCGATTTCCCAGCTCCATTGGGGCCCACCAGTGCCACTCGCGTGTCCAGGTCTATACCAAACTCCAGACTCTTGTAGATCCATGGCTGCAAAAAAATTTTTTAAAGAACTTTTAACACAACATGCCAAAACTTTCTTCGACTCCAGAAAATTTACCAAACAGATTGTAATAGCTATGACATCGTCCAAGAGAAGAGTTTGCAATATAAATGAACTACAAACTGACCCCGGAATCGGTATAGCGGAAGGAAACGTGCTGCACCATGATGACGGGAGGAGGGACCTTCCCACACGGTGGAAAATAGAAGGACAACGTCTGAGGGGGGGTCAAGCAACAGGGGCGGACGAAAGGGGGGGGGTGGGAATGGTTAAACCAAGCATCAACCAAACTTCAAAGCAAAAATACATGAATAAGTAAATATGAAAAGTAAGAGTCGAGAAACCCAGGGGGAGAGCATACATGGACATGGAGGTGATCCGAGGATCAGTTATTTAATTAGTCTTTATATAGATAGTCCTTGGTCTCTTGTCAAAGGGCTGTTCGGGGGGGGGGGCATGCATTGGCTCCGCTGTATTTTTCCTGTGCAATGTCTCCCCCTCCCCCTCTATATTTTCAATCATACCTCCTCCCCCCAAATCTGTCCGCTAACCCCACCCTTTCCATTGCTCATTTCAATAGTCCCTCCTTCACCCCATCGATCTTTCCTTCCGCATAAGTGGGATGCCAGAGAGAACTCGCCCACTGGGTCTGGGAACCTCAGCGATGCGGTTGCATATCCTCATCGCATCACATCGTCACTGCACATCTTCCCCATCGATTTTCCTCCGCATTGTCTTGTATATTTGTGTGAGGTGAGGGAGAGGAGGAAAGACTGCTTTCCTTTTCTCCATAATTTACGTTTATTTTATTTACAAACTTCTTGTTTTATTCTTCTCCCCTAAGTAAATGATGGCCAAGTCTTTTGTGCAAATAAGATTGAATAAGAATACATGTTGCGGTTAAATGTGATTTTTTTGCTTTCTTGCTTTTAAATGATTGCTTGCTTGTGTGTTTATAATAGATAATTGTTTGTTATTTCCAATATGTCTCGGTTGTCTTTTCCTTTATTGGTCCAACACAGTGCACAAGTTTAGTTAGACGATAAGTTCCACCCCAGTAATTTGCTTTTTTTTAGCCAGCGCACACTCACTAATTCTCGGCAGTAATCTGAGTGTGCGCTGAGGGCACGTGACCCCAATTAACCAGCCGTCTACAGGTAAGGTATTGCACGAAGTAGTGTAACCCTGCCCGGATTGGCCATGCCAATCGGCATTCGTGGTTGCCGAACAATCTGCCGGCACGCAGAGTTAACTGTGCACGGTGCCTCAGGACCGGGCGTTCAGGAGGGACCCAAGTGCTCCCCCTCGTGGCAGGCCTCGAACCCCAGATCTGCGACACTATGAAAGGGAGAAATAAATTATTGTACAACACATAATTAGAAGTGAAACAAAGCAAAACCAACGAGAATACCACCCGGTAGAACGCATACCAACACCAGGCTGAAACGGTTTATGTTTTTCATCCCAGTGGTAGGCCGGATCTGAATCTGGACCGAACTGAAATCTAATCTTGTCATCTGCCACCAAGTTGTTAAAACTCATCCACAACTTTTTGAGATATTGTGGTGTATATCGTTTTTGCCCCTTCCGTCAATGGCGAAGGATCAAATATATTTTTTTTAAAAACCAAAAAAAAATTTCAAAGCCAAAAATACTCATATCCGGATTCAGATCTTCAACAAAATCTAATCAATTCGTCCTCGTCACACACCTTACCAATCCACCAAGTTTTGTCCAAATCAGTCAATAACGTTTTGAGATATGGAACATTTTCACAAAAGCGGGTCAGGTAACGGTAAAGACTGTCCAATAATTTTTATCAAGCATATATTGCCCAGTCAGTGCAGAGGCCTTATGCTGATCCTGCGTTGCTGACATCATTTGAACATTTTTCTAGGCCTTATAAGGGGTTCAAGCACTATTTCGAGAATATCAAAGAAAGTTGATTTTTGAGTTTGTTCTTCACTGTTACCTGACCTGCTATTGTGAAAATGTCCCATATTGTGCTCACAGACAGAAAGACAGAGACAGACAGACAGACGTGGGTGAAAACAATTTGTTTACCCTTGGGGAAAGAGGTAACAAAAACAAGCTCAAATGAGCCAAGATCCTTGTCCTCTTAATGATGACGTCATAAAAACGAATATGACGTCATTGTGATGTATCAGGTTTGCGATAAATTATGTGCTGTTTGCTAATGCCTGTGCTAATGCCCGGCTTGATTCCCGCAAACAAAATTCAAACAGCTTGCCGAGTTTCAGAGATAATGGTATAGGCGATTTCCATTAGCGGCGATATTATGACGTCAACTTTTTTTCTCAGAAGAATTTCCAAAATCGGAGATGGTTACTGCCTGTACGTGGGCTTTCTGCATATACATGGCAAGTTTCACGAATATCCGATGAAAACGCTGGGTTGTGAAACACAAAATGTCAAAAAATAGGAATGAAGTCATAAAAATTGATATGACGTCATAGTGATGCATCATATGTGCGGTAATTCATCTCTGCTAATGCCCTGTTCAATTCCCGCAAACAGAATTCAAAAAGCTTGCCTAGTTTCGGAGATAATTTTTTAGGCGATTTCCATTGGCGGAGATATTTTGACGTCATAACTTTTTTTTCTGGAGGAATTTTCAAAATCGGAAATGGTTACTGTATGCGCAGGGTATTTTTAGATATATATGCCAAGTTTCAGGAAGTTTCGATGAAAACTGTAGGCTGTGAAACAAAAAAGTCCAAGAACAACAACATGAGTAAGACTTAGAGATCCTCTACGAGGATCTAATAAATTAAACATCACAATCACCTTCCTCGTTATAAAAAAAAGAAAAGAAAAAACAAACATGAAGTTATGCCATTCATAGTATCTGTTTCCACAAAATACAACAGCTCCAGAATGCCCTTGGATGTGTTTGTTCACTGTTTAAACAAAATATATGAACAAAAAAAACAGCTGCTACTCTACCCTCAAACTCATCCAGACACAGCCAAGTGAGCCTTATTCAAAAAATACAATAAAATAATAATAAAAATAAATAAATCAAAAAGTGCCCAGATCCAAAAATAAGTAAATAATTATGGCTGCCAGACCATGCGTCTGATCAACTTGAAATTTAAAGCATGTTTTCCCCATCACAACGAGATCATAATTTTGAAGTTTCATGTCGATCGATTAAGCGGTTACAGAGAAAACATTATTCAATATTTTTCTTCAATCCAATATGGCTGCCAAACCATGTGACATCAATTATTCCTTAAACTTGTACACTTAAGGCTTGGGGAACATTTGTGTGAAGTTTCGCTTCGATCTGTCCAGCCGTTCTTGAAAAGAAGGTTTTTTTCCAGCCTTTAGGGTAAATCCAATACGGCTGCCGAATGACGTGACCGATGACGTCATCAATTTTTTTTTTTCTGTAGACCATTTATCTCCAGATGACGTTCAAGAATGTTTCAATATCAGATGTAGCGTTCTAAATATGCAATTATGATGTCATAACTAAGGCACCTTTGAAGTAGTTTACACAAATAAATAAATAAAATCACACTTATTCCCCATGATGAGTACTTGCCGCGTGCCAAGGTTCAATTTTTCCTTTGTGCGGTTTCAGAGATAGAGGTCCAAAGTTTTTACTCAGGTAGTTCAATTCTCACTCTTCCATGAGCATAGATATTGCATGGAAAAATAATTTTCAAAAAAAACTACTTTATTCACAATAGCAAATAAACAATGCACTTTTTTTTTTTAGGACTGAGGTCAGAGGTCAGAATAAAATATCACTTCAGGAGTTTTTGTCACCGTGGCCTCAATGCTGCTGACAAACAGCAGCTTGGGACACTGTAATTCGGCCTTTCAGGTCATCATTCCTCATGAATGCCTTGGTCCACCAGCTTTGAAATTAACCAAAATCAAACTAACCTGTTTGTGCAACTGGACCCCCCCCCCCCCAAAGATTGGTTAGTGGCACTTTTCCCTCTTAGGCTTCAAGCAAGCAGAGCACGGCCGTATAATGTCACTCCCACCTCCTCTATAAATCGACCAGTCGAAATAAACTTTATTTCAAAATAAAAAAAAAATCGAAACACACAATGCACTTATTTTTTTTAGAACCGAGGTCAGAGGTCAGAATAAAATATCACTTCAGGAGTTTTTGTCACCGTGGCCTCAATGCTGCTGACAAACAGCAGCTTGGGACACTGTAATTCGGCCTTTCAGGTCATCATTCCTCATGAACACCTCGGTCCACCAGCTTTGAAATTAACCAAAATCAAACTAACCTGTTTATGCAACTGGACCCCCCCCCCCCAATCAACTCCACTCCATTTAACCCTCTTAGTTACAGACTGCTACGGTTTCTCCTCCATTGTTTGCAACTGACTGTGGCTCCACTGTCAGTATGTTGCTTTTATAGCCCCTGCCACCTCGCTCTTCCAGAGCCGAGATATTGTATACAAAAAACAATAAATAAATTAATTAATAGAACCGACTTTATTCACAAGTGGACATAAGCAATGCAACCTTTCAGGACCGAGGTCAGAGGTCAGAATAAAATATCACTTCAGGAGTTTTTGTCACCGTGGCCTCAATGCTGCTGACAAACAGCAGCTTGGAACACTGAAATTCGGCCTGTAAGGTCATCATTCCTCAATAGTGCCTCGGTCCATCAAGCAACTGAATTCAAGCCAAAGTATCACCATACAACTCCAGGCAAGATGTGAACACAAGCCCAAGATGTTTCTTGGATTGAAAGCACACACAGAACACGAAAAATGCCACAATTAATCATATATAATAGACAGATAGGGAGAAATATATCCATCCATCCATCCATCCATCGGGAGCATATTCCGTGCAGAGCGTTGGTGCTGCCGAGGCAGTCTCCTTGGCCATTGGGCACAATCCTGGATGGGTCGCCACTCATTTTGTCGACCTCGGAAGGATGACAGGCAGAGTCAACCCGACTTGGTATTAATTCAACAGCTGAGTGGGATTTCAACTCAGGATCCTGGGATCCCAAGCCCACCAGCCTAACCACGAGGGCAATATCAAGTGCAAGGAGAAATTATTGCTCTCTTACGAGGGTTCATACCCGATTCAATATGCACTCAAACAAAATGAAAGTATTTTTTTTTATCAAAAGAAAGGCCAAACGCCTTTGCTCAACGACAATGTGTGGGTAATGGGCATATGCTTTTGGTATGTAGACGTCAAATGGGAATATCTTCACACGTCTACCTGAACGTGCAAGTGTCCAGTGTGCAAGCGGATTTCTTCAACGCGGTATCGATTCAGCATGAGAAATTAATCTCTGCACACGCACAGACGGTTTTGCAATCGCTTGTGTGCATCTGTCCGATTCATCACTTTTGGGATTTGCGATTTTGTCATCAAATTTTCAACAAACCTTTATAATGAGAATATGGGAAAACAAGGACAAATGTGTCCAAGAGCAGCGTCCTAAAGGTTTTGTCGGCTAATACAAAAAAAAACAAAACAACAACAACAACTTCCGATATTTCGTCACGTGCCTTGATTAAGCCAATAGCGAGACCCGTCATAGTGTATTTACAAAATAAATAATGTATTTACGAAATTACAATATATTAAATGGAATAATCTTCAAATAGTAACGTGAACTTTTCGAAACTTTAAAGCAAATGTCCAAATATATTGTTATGGCTGTGGAAATTCGCAAACCACCATTCAGGGCCCGTAGGTGAGATAACTCTAAGTACATGTGTCGTTAGCCCCAAACCCGTTGTTTAGAGGGAATTTATGTGATTCATTCGGGCTGCGACGCTTTGAGATAGCCGTTTTTCTGTTCTATCTTTATTTTGAACCAACCACGTCTCAACCGCCATAACCACCTTAACCACCACCGATAAACCCTCCACCACCCTCACCTCTCTCCTTCTACGGCCATTCCCGCACCACCTGTGAACACTGAGCGTCGGACTGTCTTGGGCTCGTTCAGCGGTACGCACCGAGCCGCGAATGCAAATAGCGGCTTTCCGAGGGAGAATTCAGATCAAGAACGCTACACGCCCACTTCTGATCCGTCCAATCAGCAAGCGTGGAGCGGCTTGGACGCGCCTCCAGGCGCGTTTGTGTGAAATCCATATATGCAAATTCTAGGATCAGGGGAGGTTCACGCCCACTTTTCCTCCATCCAATTGGCGAGCGTGGCTCCGCCCCTGAGGACATCCTGATCCGGAAATTTGCATATTGTTTTCTCCTGCCGGCCTATAAAACGGCGAGCGCAAGGCGAATTGGGAAGAGTCAGTTTTTGGTTGGAGAGCAGAGTGTGGCAGAGAGTGGACTTGGGTGGCGAAGGCATCAAGTTGGGTTCTGCAGTCGGCTGAGGAGAGTTGTGGGAAGAGGCCAAGGAGCTCGGGTCCGAGGCGAGAAGGACGGCGGTCGGCGACAAGGTCGCGGTGGGAGATCGCTCGTCGCAGGACCCAAGCCAGCCAGCCATTCTCCCTCCCCCAGGGCATCAACAATTACCCCTTTTCCCCCGCGCTGAGATAGTGCAACAAAGAGGGCCCCGTTCCCACCCCACTCCAAACGTCGTGCCAACGAAACCCGCGAAGGAGCACGGAGTCGGGGCACAGCCACACGGCCACGTCTGCGGCTCGTCCGCCAACACGTCACAAGGACGCGGGAGGGACCCACCCGGTCTCGCGGACCTGACCGCTCCTTCAGGTTCCGTGCACATATTGGCCTACAGGCCCATCTGCCCCCTTGTCTATGAGGGTGGCTTCTTTCCTTTTCTTTTGAGTAAATGTGTGTTGGCGCCGTCTGTAAAGTAGAACTGCATAAGTGTTGCCGTGTGTACGCGTATTCGGTTGTAACTCTGCATCATTGTTTCTCTTGTTGTAACTGCTACATGTGCATTTTGACTGTTTGGCTGTTTCTGTGTGCTCTCCATGTGTCGCGTAATAAATGTGCATTGTGTGAACTGTTTTCCCGTTTCGCTTCGTCTTTTCTTTATTGACCCTCCCCATCCTGCTTCACGTAAAGGGTTCGTAGTGGGCTCAAAACGCCCGATAATTAATCGGAACCGTCGAGGCCGACGATAACACCGCTTGGTTATCCCGATAGCACGGAACGGCCCGCTTAAGCGGTTCGTGTCCGGAGTCGGCCTGCGGCGAGGTACGATCGCCCAGTCGACCATCCGCGCAGGTACTTGGGTAGATCGAATTTGGCGAGCAACCCTATCCTGCGCGGGTGGGCAATTGGCACGGTCGTGGTGGGGTTAAACCCCCACCCGTGACTAGCTCCCGGCATTGTTCCGAGAGGGTCACTACAGAATTGTCCGTTCCGGTGGGCGAGGCGGCCGGCATTCGAGTCGAGTGGCCGATCGCACGCCGGCAGGCGTGAATTCGCAACAATATTTAAAAGTTCATGATAGACGCTCTCAAAAGGCACCGTCAATGCGAGGATGTGTACAAGTGTTCAGTATTTAAGGAGATCCGGATCGTGTATATAAAAGAGCCGAGTCCTAATATGAAGGTTTTGGAAGGGGAAGGAGGATGAGGAGAAGGAGGATGAGGAGAAGGAGGATGAGGAGAAGGAGGATGAGGAGAAGGAGGATGAGGAGAAGGAGGATAAGGAGGCTGAGGATAAGGAGGCTGAGGATGAGGAGAAGGAGGATGAGGATAAGGAGGATGAGGAGGATGAGGAGGATGAGGAGGATGAGGAGGATGAGGAGGATGAGGAGAAGGAGAAGAAGGAGGAGGAGGAGATGGGGAGAGGGAGGGGGGAGAGGGGGGAGAGGGAGGGGGGAGAGGGAGGGGGGAGGGGGGAGAGGGGGGAGAGGGAGGGGGGAGAGGGGGGAGAGGGAGGGGGGAGAGGGGGGAGAGGGGGGAGAGGGGGGAGAGGGGGGAGGGGGGAGAGGGGGGAGGGAGAGAGAGGGGGGGGGGGAGGGGGAGAGGGGAAGAGGGGAGAGGGGGGAGAGGGGGGAGAGGGGGGAGAGGGGGGAGAGGGGGGAGAGGGGGAGAGGGGGAGAGGGGGAGAGGGGGAGAGTGGGGGAGAGGGGAGAGGGGGAGAGGGAGAGGGAGAGGGGGAGAGGGGGAGAGGGGGAGAGGGGGAGAGGGGGGAGAGGGGGGAGAGGGGGAGAGGGGGGAGAGTGGGGGAGAGTGGGGGGAGAGGGAGAGGGGGGAGAGGGGGAGAGGGGGGAGTGGGGGGAGAGTGGGGGGAGAGTGGGGGGAGGGAGAGGGAGAGGGGGGAGAGGGAGAGGGAGAGGGGGGAGAGGGAGAGGGAGAGGGAGAGGGAGAGGGGGGGGAGAGGGAGAGGGAGAGGGAGAGGGAGAGGGAGAAGGAGAAGGAGAAGGCCGAGCTCTCAGAGCAGCGTTCGCGATTCGAGACGCTGCTAAAAACTAATTAAAAGTTGTGTCAAAATGTGAAAGGGCAGTCATCGTAACTATAAATAGCCCTTCCAAGCCCCGCTGCACGAGCCATGGGGGAGGGGGGAGGGTTCCAACTTGGAAATGAGTTCTGGAACTGAAATGTGATAACATGGAAGACCCCTTCTGTGTAAACTGTTTATCAGCACGGAAAAAAGATTAAATGCAGTGTTAATCTTCTTCTTCTTGCGTATGGGTAGCTATCATTTATTAGATGTGAGACTGTGTCGCTGATGCAGTGCCCCTCGACCAGTATACACTGGTACTCATTTCACCGACCTCAGAAGGATGACAGGCTGTATCACCCCCTGGTGTATTAATTCAGCGGCCAACGGGGCTTGAACTCAGGACCCTAGGATCCCAAGCCGCCACCCTAACCACAAAGCCAACACCAGGCGCGGTGATACTGATAATGGTGTGCAGATCATAACACTTAATATTTAATCTTCGTCATCAAATTTTCAACAAACCTTCATTATGACAATATGGAGAACATTAATTAATAATTGGGTCAAAATGTCAAAGGGAAAAATAACAGTTAATACAAATCGGCCTCATCAGCTCGTCTATAGCACATAGAGCATGAGATGTCTGGTTTTTGTAAATCGCTTCCGTGTTTCGGTATTTATTTACCAATGAGCTTCAGTACGTCTGTCCAGACCACAACATTTTAACCAATTGAGTTTTTGTCATCGATTCTTCAACAAACTTTTATTATGATAAAATAGAGGACACAAATGAATAAAATGTACAATTCTTTGTGACTGTCGTTTTCATCAAATTTAGTTCGAGTACAAAGCAGATGCGGATGGGCTTTGCATTTTGAGATGCTTTCTGGTTCACAATCGCAATTCGATTTCAAAACGTCATCTTGTCGAGAGAAAGATTTCCTGGTTTCTCATGCTCTTACGAAAGAAAAAAAAACAAGGCGATGAACAATAATGTATACAAAATAGGTTTAGTCGACGAATAAGCTCGACTTCCAGCCCTTACACATTTTCATTAAAAAATAATCACCCAAATGTGTATATTAAAAAGCAAAAGTAATGGAATTATATCTTGTATTTTCAACAAGATATCAAGTGTATAACGAAGGTTCAACAATAGTAAGGGGTAATCAAGGGAAGCCATGTCCATAACACTCCCACACCCTGAAACTTCATCAAATAATTAACAAACATAGGGGCAATACCCCTGGGCACTCACCTGGTAGTGCCTGGATAAGATAACCAGAGAACCACTAGAAGACATAAATAACCCACAAAATATGTAATGGCGAAAAAAAGTAAATACCAATGGATTGTTTTTTTTCATGCCATGAACAAACTTTAGTACATCATGGGTGATGCAGGCTGTGGTTACGTTTCATCGAAATTGCGTGTGGGGTTTCAGAGAAGAAAGCAAATACATATTTTGGGGGGCAACTCCCCACCTCCTTCGAGCCAGATATTTTTTCATGCCATAAACAAACTTTGGTACATTCACAGTGATGAACGTTGTGGTAAAGTTTCATCAAAATCACAGGTGTGGTTTCAGAGAAGTTGAAAGTATTTGTGGACTGACAGACTATGCGCCATCCCATAAGCTCCATGGAACGACGTTCCAGGTGAGCTAACAAAAAAAAAAATAAAGGCATTGATTTTTAGCTCACCTGGACTTTAGTCAGGTGAGCTCATGCGATCGAGCAGTGTCCGTAGGCGAGTGAGTCCATAAACACCACAGTCATTATCGCTTGAACCAAACGATTTTGATGAAACTTGACCACAAGCTTCATATCTGATGCCGAACAAAAGGTGTATTTACCGCACCAAAATCTGCACTCAGGGGGTTTTCAGGGTTTGTTTTTTTTGACCCCCTCAAAATAGGCATTTGCTCTCCTCCAAAACTACACACTATTTCAATGAACGTTGACCACAACCTTGATCACACACTCGTGATGTACCAAAGCTTATCGTCTGCATAAAAATCTGTGCCGAAAGGTATCCACACGGGAGGGTGGGGGTGTGGGGCCCCAAAATAGGTATTTGTTCTCTTCTCGGAAACTACACACGATTTTGACGAAGCTCGACCACAACATTCTTTACCCGTGATGTACCAAAGTGTATTGACTGCATAAAAATCTGCACTCATGAAAGGAGTCGACATCTGGGTTGCTGACTTTCCCCCAAAAGAGGTATTTGCTATCTTCTCTGAACTACACACAGAACTTCAATGACACTTGACCACAACAATCATCACCCTTGATTTTCCAACGTTTGGTCATGATATCGGAAAAAAAAAATTCAGTGTCGAAGAGGGTTTCCGGGGGGTTTGAGTGACAGTTGCTCCTGATCCAGGTGGGCTTCGGGACAGGCGCTCCCCATTTTTAGCCCGCCTGTTCAAAGAACAGAGAACTATAGCGATACCCCCGGCGTGAGTGTGAGCGTCAGTGTGAAAATGTTCACGTTTTTGGTGCAAGTTATTACTGATTACAATATACAAATACATATATTGCTTTAAAATTATTTGGATCAGACTTCACTGCAATGCTTTATAAAAAAAAAAACATTATTAGATTAGTCTTTTAAAAACGATAAATGTATAAACAGGCGAGCATTGTGTGGCTTTGACACCAACTCTGGTATATTATACTAATTGGAGTATTTTATTGCAACACTTCCATTATCTTTGACTTATTGGTTATTAAAAAAAATAAAAAATTCATACATTACAACTTTAACAAAACAGCAGATATGAAAGATGCCAACAAGACGCAAACCTCGCTCAAGCAAGTGCAACACAATGGGGGTATTTACCTTGTCATTAAGCACTCGCTCGGTCAGACCAGAAGCCATCATTTTTTGCAAAGTTTTCTCCTTGCTTTGTGCCTGGCGTGCCAGCTTGGCACTGCCATGTCCAAAACGGGCAATGTAATTCTGCAAGTTGACAAACAGAGAAAAAACAAAAACAAAAACAGGTTGAGATGGAAAACATGGTGGGATCAATTATGTAAATTGCAATCATGTAAACGGCACACAATGACTTTCGATGGCCTTTACAAATGGTGGATAGTTATATAGATAAATAAAATCATAAAATGCCTTGAAAAGAAAAATACTTTTTCTCCCACCAATCCTGACAGAAGGACAACCGAAATCACCTTCATGTGTGAAATCTGGTCTTGCTCCCAGTTATACCTCTTCATCTGGTTCTCCTCCAGCTCTAGCCTGGTCTTTACATACTGGTCGTAATTTCCCTGTTACAGGAGATGTACAAACACAGATACCATCAGCCATTTCGATGGAGAGAGGTGGTGGGTGGAATGGGGGTGGTGGTGGTGGAGGCAATTTCGACAAGGTAAATTTTGACATCTCACCACCCCCAAACACTCCTTTTGTGTACAACATAAACGTGCACACAAACCTCCCTCTCAACTGCATGCTCAGTGACATTCTCCTTACAAAACAAAACAAATAAGGTATTATGAAGAGACCAAGACTTGATGCTTAAAATTCCACATTTAACATTCCCGAATATCAAATGAAGAGGTTTTAAATTCTCAAGTTGAGAAAAAGCTCACCCTGGGAGCGAAACAAAACTACCCATTTATGCTCGTCAACAATAGTTTTAAAATTCCAATATCATTACAAATGTTCTCTTGCACTTTATTTTCATTCTGATCATTACCTCTGCCACCAAAGACTGAATTTTCACCCCTATCTGTTTGTTTGGCTGTGAGCAGGATATCTCAAGAAGTTAAACAAATTTGGACGAAACTTGGACAGGTCGGGTGCGTGACAGGACAAATTGATTCAATTTTGGTGAAGATCCAGATCTGGATTGGGATATGAGAATTTAAAAAAACAAAAATTTCAGCGATTCTTCACGATTGAAGGATGGGGCCAAAAACCGATAGACAGCAAGTTATTTCAAAATGTTGTGGACGGATGACAAAACTTGGTGGGGGTGTTGGTTATGTGAGAAGAACGAGCCAATGAGACTGGTTTCAGTCCGGATGCAGATCCGGCCTATCAGTGGGATACAAAACAAACTGTTCAGCCTGGCGGAAGAAAGGTATGCACTCTACAGAGTGCCGTCCAAGTTCTACCTGTTTCTTATTTCAACAGCACCAATTAAGTTCACCTTCTTGGAGGAAATTACTCAGGTCTTTATGAACTGGCCTGCCAGGACTAACGTTCGACGAGGGCAAATATCTCTCACCTCGTTTTTCGGACATAGTTTCTGGTGCACAATAAAAGCAAACATTGATAAACAGTCCTGAAAATTGTCATCAAATCCTTCTAAAACACTTCTTTGACATGGAAATCAAAACAGTGGCTGCTTCTTTTAGAACTGGCATTACTTAAGAGTACGCAAATTGCTTATAATTGAACTTCATTAAAAAGAAAAAAAAAAAAAACTTGACAGTTTGATATTCACCATTACAGATGAGGGAAGCAGCTAAAGAGACGTCAATAATCTGTGACCTGACCAGTTCTGGAAAACCTCACAATCAATATTTTTTGGGGGGATGCAGGTAAATACACTGAATCATTCTTTTTCTTAAATCCACTGTTTCATTGTATCAGCAATTGAACCCCTTCCCCTACAATATGGGGGAGTGTTCCAGAGGCCTCAGAAAAGTCAGTGTGCCAGAACATACCGTGTAATACTTCAGCTTGCGGTTTTGCATGTGGACAATGTTTGTGCAGACACCATTGAGAAAGTCTTGGGAATGAGATACAAGAACCAAAATACGTTTAAACCTGCGGACGAAATACTTACAATCAATTCACTCTTGCATGAAAATAACTGAATAGCATAGCACAAAAGAAACAAAAAAAAAGACATTATAGAAGGTGAAATGGAAACACAATGTATATTAAAATGTTTAATCAGCAAAATTGCTGAAGGAATACATTTTGTGCCATTTCTGCCATCATCCAAATGCTGTTACCTCAGAAAGGCGATTACTTAACAAAATGAAACAGAACCGTGCAAGTTGTTACTTGCATGGGGTGGTGGGTGCAGCCAGGGCTAACGAGTGCATTAACAAAATGTCAATCTCCCTCACTCCAATCTTGGTTCGATTCACAAATCAAATACAAACCATCACCCACAAGATTCGCTAGCAGTGCAATGCACCAGCGCACCGTCCTTTGGATGGGATGTTAGGACAGCCGAGCCAATCTGCAAGCATTCAGATTAATGTCGAAGATCCCACGGCACATTCCGAAAATAGGCCATTGCGTGCCGGTGGTGCATCGGCCAAAATCCAAATTCACGGTACAATTTAAAGGAACACCATCAGTGGCAGGCTTGCGTCTCAGAAATGATGCAACCAGCAGGCCAAATTATTGATCGAATCCCAGTTTAATATGCACAGCTAGTTCTGCTCCTTCCCCCCGATTCAGCAAAACGCAGCTCCTAAAAAAAATTTTCTGGCCTGTGACACCGCAATAGCAGGATGGTGTTGCAGCAACCCACGTACGTTTTAAGTTCCTCCTCAAGCCATACGCAAGCATCAAGGTCCAGGTGATTTGTTGGTTCATCCAGCAACAGCATGAATGGACGGATGAAGAGTGCTCTGTGGGTTAGAAAACAAGGGCATGAGAGTGGGAGCAGAATGACGATCATACCATACGCAATATTCAGAAAAGTGTGTTTGTCTTCAAGGAAAACCTAAACAGCTGCAAGGAAGGAGTTAAAAACTGCCAGTTTTTTCAGGGCACACATGCCAAAAGGTTTCAAGTGACAATTCTGTTTTTTTCATACCCACTGCGTTCAGGGTGGGGGACTATCCCAATTCTCTCCACGTAAATGTGTGTCGTGTAGCACTACCAGGTGGAAGCCCGTATTATTAATCATTCTAAAATGCACCACAGAAATAATAGAAGTGGGGGAATGAATCTGTCTGCAAGGACAGGTTCTTTGATAATAATAATAATAATAATAATAATAATAATAATAATAATAATAATAATAACAGAAAAAGGAATGGCAAGAACAACTATATTTTGTAGAAAAGTTGAGAAGATGGTGTTGCAGGCAGACACAAAAAAGGAAAGCAACAAGCAAAACGACTCCTAACTCGGGGGCATGCCCCCGACCCCCTCCCCCAGGAAAATTATGAAAAAATTGTCAAAATATGCAGTTTGGGGGGGATCTTGTCCAAATTGTGACAAAAACAAACAATGCAAATTACAGTGATATTTGCGAAAGACATCCTCGCTCCAGTGCAAACCAGAACATTCACGACCCCCTTATGCTTCTGCGTATTTCTTTACTTGGCAGATACTAAACTCGTTAAATGCCATAATGTCTGCCCAAAGCGCCTTACCTGGTACCCTCTGTTCTGTGCTCGTGGCCATTTTGATCAGATTATATATTTCCTGCATCAAGTGGGTTTTCGTTACAACGGATCGTGAGTGCCCATTATTAACCTCTGCCATCTTCAAAGATGGATGGAGGTTACTGTTTTCAGCCCTTTCTGTTTGTTTGTTCGTTTGTGAACAGTATTACGGAAAAACTCCTCGATGGATTTCGACGAAACTTGGTGGGGGGTTAAGGTATGGTCCAAGGATCATGCCATTACATTTTGGACTTGGTCCCCCCCCCCCAAAAAAAATTGTTAGAGAAATTTTTTTTTTTTGCATTTCTACATGTTTTAAGTGATTTCCAACCCCCCTACCCGCCCAAAAAAAAATTGTTACCCCCACCCAAAAAAAAAAAAATTTTTTTTTTGCATTTCTACATGTTTTAAGTGATTTCCAACCTATCAGTGGAATATCAAGTTCTTCCCCCCCCAAAAAAAATTGTTACCCCCCTCCAAAATAATTGTTAGAGAAAATTTTTTATTTTTTTTGCATTTCTCCATATTTTAAGTGATTTCCAACCCCCCCCCCCCAAAAAAAATTGTTTGAGAAAAAAATATTATTTTTTTTTGCCTTTTTACATGTTTTAAGTTATTTCCATCTGTCTCCCCCAAAAAATATTTCCCCCCCCAAAAAAGAAAAAAATATATATTTTTTGCATTTCTACATCCTTTAAGTGATTTCCAACCCCCCCCCAAAAAAAAATTGTTAGAGAAAAAAAAAATTCTTTCAACAAAATTTCGATATCTTTTTTTTGCATTTCTACATCCTTTAAGTGATTTCCAACCCCCCCCCAAAAAAAAAATGGAGAAAAGAACTATAACTCTGTCAGCACTGTTGACATCATATTTAATGAATAAGATACAAGGTTCACTTGAGTGACCCAGCAGTATTGGCGGTGGAGGTTTTGCACTCTCCTGAGTACTCCCCCTCGAGCTTATCTATTTCTCTGCTCGTTTTCATATCCGTCTATCTTTTGTCCTGGGATTCTCCATTTTTGTCATCCCGTGCCTTCTAATAATAAACGTTGCAGATTTAGCATGTGAGAAACCATTTTGGCGTGGCTTCAATTGCAGATCCACAGGGAAGGCTAAAATTGATAATGTTCTCGAAAAAGAGATCAACGGAATGAACAATTCTAACCACCCACTCCAGCAGGGCTCAGCAAACACAAGGTGCCACGTGTGACGCGTACAAAGGAAAGTTGCAAGTCGTAATAAGCAAACGAGTTTTACAATATTTATCTGATAACACGAGTTGGTGTGCTTGCTACACATTTCTCATCTCCGGTCCTCCCCCGATGAAACAAGTCGAGAACCTGATTGATCAATATAATGCGGTGGTGGTGCAGCACAGGAATGGTGGGTCAAATGCCTCGAGCATCAGTTACTTGTTAAGATTTATTGGTCTCGTATCAATGCGGTCACAACCAGCAGACATCAGGCTTTGCGGTCATGTTCAGCATAATCGAGTCTTTACTTCGTGAAACGTAAAGACAGTACTTCGATATTTTCTGTGAAGTTCATAAGAGGGAACGGTGATATGGAAAAAAAAATCCAGCAATGAATTCCATTTACATATTTACCGACAAAGAGAGACATTCTGCCTGGCAGAACATCTGATCACGGTAACACGCTTGCAAGCTTTGGTACCCAGCTAACTTCAACAAAAATACCTCATATAAACTACCATGGGAGTAATTCACATAATCGTGGTCATGATGAGAGATGTATGAGCGCTGCACCCCATCAAGACAAAACGAGTTAAGAAAGGAATCAGCATATGGGAATAGCACTTCAATCCTCTATAATCACGGCATGCTTTTCTGATGAATAACAAACAGAAACCTCCGTATGGGTCGTTGCAAAAATACGGATTTCCGCAAAATACAGAACAAGTTACACCCATACCCACATCATCCATTGCCATAACCTGTAGCTTTGATTAATTATTAGTTTATTTCCAAACCACTTTTGTGCACATTAAGGCTAAATTACATCAATGAAGGTAAATATGAAGAAAAAAAAATTCAAATTATATTCACCATGCCTCATCGATCGTGTGTATGAAGTTTTACATCAATCTGTTACACGGTTTTGGAGAAGATTTTTTTTTTTAACGTTTTTATTTTCAATCTAATATAGCCATCACACTACAGGACAAATTATGTCATCAATTTAATCCTTTAAAACAATATTTTTATAATAACTTTCCTCTCCATACAAGTGTTGAGGTGGATTTGATTTGTCCACAGAAAACAAAATAAACCTTTAAAGCACCTTTTTCAACCTTACTAAAACAAACTACAAAAAGTAAAGATTGCTTTTTCAGTAATTGGTTGGATAGAACAGCAATGTAGACGATCAAATTGCGATGACATTTGAGCAAAAATGTGCACACAACATAACACAAACATTCCAAAAATTATGCGAGCAAGACATCAGCTTACATCGAAATAATTGAAATAAATGAGTCAAGAAATTTTGTTATCTCTCCAAGGTCTCCAATCCCCAAATTTAATCAGAACGACTCAACAAAAGGGGAGAGCTTTCTGATAAATTATGACTGAAGAAAATGTGCTCTTCAAAATCCCTTGGCTCCTTGAACACCTGCAGGTTTACTCACCGTGCCAGAGCAACACGCATCCGCCATCCACCACTGAAGTCCTTCATCAATTTGTGCTGCATATCGGAAGTGAAGCCCAAGCCGTTCAGGATCCGCGAGGCACGTGCTTCTGCTTTCTGTGCATCCAGCTCTTCCAGCCGTTCGTATATTTCCAGCAGCTTCTGACACTCCGCTGAGGATCCCAGCATAATGAGAAGGAAAGCATGCTAAGTTGAATGCACGACTCAGGTGAGCTTTTGATGACAAGGATATAAACAAACAAACAAAAAAATTTTTTTGCCACAAGTTTGTTTATTACATTTTCTTTTATGTGGGGTGTGTATGTAAATCATAGGAAAAAGCAAAACAAAGCAGGGCCTGACCAATTCACATCATATTTATCATACACTAGCCGACCCGTGAACCCATTGGGTTCCCGTTGTGACAGCGGTTGATAAAAAAAATCATTTCAAAAATAAAAAAGATAGCTCCAGCGAACTATACCGCTGAGGTTGTTTGCATTGATCAAATTCTCCCGAAGAGTATTTGACTGAATTGGGAATTGATTTTTTAATAATTTTTTTTCGTTGCCCGATTTGAACGAAACTTGATATTGCGCGTCAATGTGAAAAGAAAGTCGAAGTGCGTAATCTTCCAAACACAATTTTATTTATTAATGAGCACGGAAGTCTTCTCCTCTCTTCTTCTTCTTTCAGCTGCTCCCGTTGGGGGAACACGGAAGGAGTAATGAGCACGGAAGTATTAGATCAAAATGGCGGTTTATCTTATGCTTAAAAATAAATCGTTCTTTATCTATATTAAATGTTTGAGATTTTTAAATAAATCATTTCAAGAAAAATAAAAGATAGCTCCAGCAAACTATACCACTGAGGTTGCTTGCATTGATCAAATTCTCCCGAAGAGTCCTTGACTGAATCGGCAATCGATTTTTTTTTTAATTTTCGTTGCCCGATTTTAACGAAACTTGATACTGCACACTGCAGAATCGTGAGTAAAGCGGCCCAAAAAAATTTTGCGCTCTCGTGTACCGTTTTGGCTGTATTTTGGGAACATACATACAAAATGAGTTTCAGTAATATATAGATGTTGGTAGTGCATCGTCAGGTCATGGAAACACCCCCACCCCCCTCCCTGATTTTTGGGTTTCTCTTTTCTACAGCCTTTAAAAAGCTTTCATTTTATTTCCCAACAAATTATATAGTTGAACACAAGAGAACAAAAATCGCCTTCTGGGCAGTTCCATAAACATACTCTTTTTCCAGTACTTGGACAAAACATTACTCCACTTTGGGCAATCAAATGTTGACGCTCGTCGCTCTCTCAGCATTGGGGAATATTGAGATTCAGACAAAATTGTGGCTCATAGGAAATATCGATGATGCTTGAAAGCACAATCGAGTTGAAAAGACCCTTCCTATGTTCTTTTTCTCAAGACTGCACAAGCAGGGTCAGGTGTTCTTGCAAAACTGCATTCATAAATTTTTAGATCCTCGTGGAGGATCTCTAAGTCTTACTCACGTTGTTGTTCTTGGACTTTTTTGTTTCACAGCCTACAGTTTTCATCGAAACTTCCTGAAACTTGGCATATATATGTAAAAATACCCTGCGCATACAGTAACCATTTCCGATTTTGAAAATTCCTCCAGAAAAAAAAAGTTATGACGTCAAAATATCTCCGTAAATAGAAATCGCCTAAAAAATTATCTCCGAAACTAGGCAAGCTTTTTGAATTCTGTTTGCAGGAATCGAACAGGGCATTAGCAAAGATGAATTACCGCATATATGATAGATCACTATGACGTCATATCAATTTTTATGACGTCATTCCTATTTTTTGACATTTTTTGTTTCACAACCCAGAGTTTTCATCGGATCTTCGTGAAACTTGCCATGTATATGCAGAAAGCCCACGCACAGGCAGTAACCATCTCCGATTTTGGAAATTCTTCCGAGAAAAAAGTTGACGTCATAATATCGCCGCTAATGGAAATCGCCTATACCATTATCTCCGAAACTAGGCAAGCTGTTTGAATTTTGTTTGCGGGAATCAAGTCGGGCATTAGCACAGATAATTTATCACAAACCTGATACATCACAATGACGTCATATTCGTTTTTATGACGTCATTAAGAGGACGAGGATCTCAGCTCATTTGAGCTTGTTTAAACATTTGTCCCCAAGATAAGACCAGTTTGTATAAATTAAATGGACATGTTAAATTTCAAACAGATGAAATGTCAATTTTAAAGATGCCAGAAATGAGAAAAATCATTTTCATTCCAAAAATCCTTCGTGTAAAACACTGGAATGGGTCATTATACAATGGAGCATGCCAATCAATAATAATAATAAAAACGTGAGAACAATCACATATAAACAAACAATGTAAGTAGGGTGAGTATATTGATTTTGGCTCACTTTTCCCCATGTAAATGAATGGGGGATTTTCAGCGATTCATTTTTTTTCCCTAAAAAGTAAACCCCCTTTTTATCCCAAGGTATATTTATTTGTCTCCCCTTTTAACCAAGGGACACTTTTTTCAAATAACCAATGCAATAAGATAAAGATTTGCTCAAGTAGCAAAGTAGTAATGTGATTTGTTAAAGGTGATTCTAAAGAAATATCTGAAACATGTAAGCTGAGGGACACTCTTTTTCAAATAACCAATGCATATTGTTTAGCTCACTCATTGAACCTATAAACAATTGTTCATTCTCAAATTCCTTCAATAGTTTAATTTTCTTTGCACAATAATCCCCATCTAAAATATTTAAAAATAAAACATTTGAATCTTTATATTTTTCAAGATACCCCTTTTGTGTCATGAAATGATATACTTCTCTTAATGATCTCATCTGACCACCTCCTGAGTTGCATATCATTTTTTTGCATAAACCACGCTATAAACAAGTTTTGTTTCAAATGTTTTCAGTTCGTGCCGTGAAAATGAGGAAGTGTTTTGGGACAGTCATGCTGTGAAAAAATAGGAAGTGTTCTGTGAGAGACAAGGCCTCGTGTTTATATTTTAAATCAGAACACTAACAAGCTTTTAAACACAAGTTCAATCAAAATCATTTGAAGCATTTTAATTTTGTTTTTAAAATCAGTCATACTACTTGAGAATGTATCGCCCACTATTTCCCAAGCTGTCTCGCCTGAAGCGTCATTTCCTGTGGCCACACCCGATGATTAGGCAATTTCCTCATCGTTGCCTTATAAGTGATTCGCCAGACAAAGTTTCTGCCAGACGGGATTTTCATCTTTACCACCTTGTACCAATGGTTTTCAACTGAGACATGAACTATCTTTCATCTGACAAAGAAAACAGCTCACCACAAAGTTGGTAAGTTTGTGTATGGGTTCCTCTTTGAACAATGAAGCAATTGATTATAAATTAAATCGTGATAATGATAAAATGTGTGTGTGTATATATATATATATATATATATATATATATATATATATATATATATATATATATATATATATATATATATATATATATATATATATATATATATATATATATATTTTTTTCTGGCAGGTCCTTGGAAGAAGAGCAGTTTACATATCATGATGAGGTGCATGAAATTAATGCTCTTATTGAAGAGGTCAATCATCTTAGAAGAGAATTGAAAACATTTTTAATGACTGGCATGAAGTCTTATCACGGCCTCTGATCGAGTGAATTAAACCAACGGTGAGACGTGTGTGTGTGTGTGTGTGTGTGTGTGTGTGTGTGTGTGTGTGTGTGTGTGTGTGTGTGTGTGTGTGTGTGTGTGTGTGTGTGTGTGTGTGTGTGTGTGTGTGTGTGTCTCCATCTATACCCTTGACTCATTATTATTTTTTTTTTCAGCTCGATCACACAACATCAACTGTTGAAGGAATCTGGTACAACACATGATTTTCTGGAGGTAAATGTTTCTGAATTATTATTTAGTTATTTGTTTATTTATTCTTTTATCAATATCACTCTCTCTTTTGAATGTAGCCTTATGGTTGTTGGTTGCATCATTAGTTTGGACGCGGTTATGCCAGTACACTGGAATTCATTTTATTGGCCTCGGAAAGATGACAGGCTGAGTCGGCCTCCTGGTGTGATAATTCAGTGGTCAACGAGGCTTGAACTTAGAACCAACACCAGGCTGATTAATATTACCATGTAATTATCTTTATAAAACCTAATTATTATCCACTTTTGTTTCAAAACAGAATATGGTGTCCGAGTTTCGAAATCACAAGACATCTGAAGAAGATTGCTGGGAAAGATTATACATTCTCGCAAATGAATATTTAATATTTTCAATTTTGATTAATTATATTCGTTTTGTTTACAATTATTTGATTTTGAATTACAAAAAGAGAATGAAGACATGAGGAGGACAGGGAGGGAGGGAGGGGGGGTAGGTGCGCTCCCCAACGACCCATCACCCCCTCCCCTCCCCGTGTGTGTGTGGGGAAGGGTGGGGGTGGGATGAGGGAGGTGGTGGGTCAAAGGTGGGGGGCGCACAGGAGGGATGAGGGGGTGGGGCTTGTGTGGGAGGGGTTTGTGTGGGAGGGGTTTATGTTGGTGGGGCTTGTGTGGGCGGGGCTTCGGTGGGGTTTATGTGGGCGGGGCTTCGGTGGGGTTTGTGTGGGCAGGGTTTATGTGGGTGGGGGCTTTGGTGGGGTGTGTGGGTGGAGCTTGTGTGGGCAGGGTTTATGTGGGAAGGGTTTATGTGGATGAGGTTTGTGTGGATAAATGGATGGGTGGATAGATGGATGGATGGGTGGAGCTTGTGTGGATGGGTGGAGAATTTTTTTAATTAAATAAACATTTTGTGTGTGGGGAACTAATTAACAATTGACTAATCACTAATTATGTGAATATGACGAATGTGGGTGGAGCTTGTGTGGGGTTTGTGTGTATGGAGCTTGTGTGGGGTTTGTGTGTGTGTGGAGCTTGTGTGGGGTGGGGTTTATGTGGGTGGGGTTTGTGTGGGCAGGGTTTATGTGGGTGGAGCTTGTGTCTGGAGCTCATGTGGGGTGGGGTTTATGTGGAGCTTGTGTGGGGTGGGGTTTATGTGGAGCTTGTGTGGGGTGGGGTTTATGTGGAGCTTGTGTGGGGTGGGGTTTGCGTGCAGCTTGTGTTGGGTGGGGTTTGCGTGGAGCTTGTGTGGGGTGGGGTTTGCGTGGAGCTTGTGTGGGGTGGGGTTTGCGTGGAGCTTGTGTGGGGTGGGGTTTGCGTGGAGCTTGTGTGGGGTGGGGTTTATGTGGGTGGAGCTTGTGTCTGGAGCTTGTGTGGGGTGGAGCTTGTGTGGGGTGGGGTTTATGTGGGTGGGGTTTGTGTGGGCGGAGTCAAAAAAAATCAATTTATCTTTGTCTTTTGTAATTCTTGTGAATAAAATGAACCTCAAATCTCTTCCACTTCTAAATCGTATATCTTCTAAGTCCAAGGAACCGTATCTATTACATCAACAATTTTAAAAAGTTCGTTCGTCCAACGTTTAATATAACCTTTATCAAAATGAGATTTCCACCTATATATTCTTACGATATCACCAACTTTGAACTTAGGTTTTCTGACATTAATCTCTTTTTCATATTTTAATTTTGTAAATGTTTCTGATGGTTTCATATTTGTTGACGTGTGAATCGTGTCATTATACTTATCCACAATATCCTGAATAAAAGATGAACATTGTTGTGAACAGAGTTGTGTGAATTTTTTTATATAGTCTCCCTTTTAAGGTATGATTAAAACGTACAACAACGGCCTTCCCTTCATTAAAGGTACTGTATAATGTAATGCTGTTATTTTTTAGAAAATTCATAAATGTCTTGTTATAAAACTCTACTCTCATCAGTCCACAATTTTTTAGGTTTTTCTCTTACTTTTATTAAATATGTGTTGAAAGGCTAACATAAGAGTATTACCCGTTTTGTTTTTTAAAGGGACAACCCATGCGTATCTACTCCTCAAATCAATAATGGTTAAAGTATACTTGTACCCCTTATCATTATTGAGTTCAATCAAATCAGCGGACCAGATATAATCAATCAACTTCCTTGGAATAAACCTTCCTTCTCTGAAACTTTGTGAATATTTGTTTATGTAATTCATCAGCTAATTGCTCTTCAATCTTAATGACATCATTAGAGCTATAAGTTTTTTGAATTTCCAAGTCCAAGTTTCAATTTAGCACTGATCATCTTCTTCACGATGAACTGATCAACTTTTTCTCTCAAGGTTGGATTTTGTATCGGAGACAAATTATACAACATTTCTCTATCGGCTTCATGCTTTTCTTCTAAAGTTGTGGTTTTCCCATAATCAATATCGTGCATCATGGACACTTCATCAACCCTAGTGATGGGTTTACTCCATGCTTTTGGATTATCTGCCTCATCTAATCTTTTATCCAAGTTTGTGCCTGGACCACAGAAAGAATACCCTGGAAGACGTAATTCCCCTGGTATTCCAAGTAGTTGTAAATTTACTTCCTGAAAAAAACTTTTGGATATCTCCTCCGAGTTGGTGTTTGGAGATAAATTGATTTTTTTTGAACCACACACCGAACAAAGACCTTTTTGTATAACCCTGTTATTTTTACTTTTAAAATATGAAATATTTTAGTGTTAGTTTTCTTTTTACATTTGAGACAATAACTCATTTATTTATGAGAAAAATTCCAAGAGAGTGAAAACATTTTTAGTTTCCAACATGCACATTTGAATCTTAATTTTTAAAACAAAGAATCCTTAGAAATGCCTTCACTCTCTCCTCCATTTATTGAAGAAAAAAAAAGAAAAAAAAAGTTTCATTAAAGTCAATATCCTGTCCTTGAAAACAGTCTTGTCGAAAATATTGCTAATAGACTTGTCAATTCTTTGTTTTCCTCCTCAGTGGGTTGAGTTATTTTCTGCAATACCACCAATTTTTTTTTAAATCTCACTGGTTTCTATATTTTCATTTTTATTCAGTCTCGCTCTTTTCTCCCTCTCCTCCTTCTCTTTCTCTTTCTCCCCCCTCTCCTCCTTCTCTTTCTCTTTCTCTTTCTCTTTCTCCCCCCTCTCCTCCTTCTCTTTCTCTTTCTTCTCCCTCTCCTCCTTCTCTTTCTCTTTCTTCTCCCTCTCCTCCTTCTCTTTCTCTTTCTTCTCCCTCTCCTCCTTCTCTTTCTCTTTCTTCTCCCTCTCCTCCTTCTCTTTCTCTCTCTTCTCCCTCTCCTCCTTCTCTTTCTCTCTCTTCTCCCTCTCCTCCTTCTCTTTCTCTCTCTCTTCAACTTCCTCGTCCCTTATTATCCTTGAATCGCTTACACCCCCCATAGATTATCGTACATATATTCATCAGGATTTCTTGTTATTCCGATATCCAAAATAATTTTTTTACAACAGGAAACCAATAAAATTTCTTTTGAATTTCTAAAAGAGCCTTACGTTTTCTTAACTTTATAATTTTTTCATTATTCAACATTCTAATTAAATCTAAAGTTGTCGATTTGTCAACATCAGCATAATGCCAATCTTTTATTGAAAATACCTCATTCTTATGTTGTAGAACATATTCATTAAAATACCGAATACCCTTTTCTTGAAGGTATGCTTGGACACAGAAATGATAATTTTCTTGAAGCCTTCTTGCCGTCATTTATGGATAAGAAATATATGTTAGAATAATATGATGACACGAAACACCTCCCCATAGTTCAATCATTTTGTATTTCCTTACTTATTAGAAATAATCCTGTTTTTTCTGTTTTCATGATAAAAACTAGGACAAAACTATTATTATATTTACCCTTGTTAAATTATTTTATTTGTTGTTTACTAATCGTGCTTCCACAAAACTCATTCTCTATACCAAGTGGATAATATTCTTCCTTTCGAGACTGATTTAATTGTCCCAGTTCTTCTAGGTCAATTTTAAATGAGCAATTATACCCTAAATCATTCATATCATACCTCCATTGTTCTATTCTCATACAAACGATACGCCCTTCTTTATAAAAATTTATTTTAATTCGAACTTTATAATTTTTTCATTATTTAACATTCTAATTAAATCTAAAGTTGTCGGTTTATCAACATCAGCATAATGCCAATCTTTTATTGAAAATACCTCATTCTTATGTTGTAGAACATATTTATTAAAATACCGAATACCCTTTTCTTGAAGGTATGCTTGGACACAGAAATGATAATTTTCTTGAAGCTTTCTTGCCATCATTTAAGGATTAGAAATATATGTTAGAATAATATTATGACACGAAACACCTCCCCATAGTTAAATCATTTTGTATTTCCTTACTTATTATATATAATCCTGTTTTTTCTGTTTTCATGATATAAACTCGGGCAAAAGCATTATTATATTTACCCTTATTAAATTATTTTATTTGTTGTTTACGAATCATGCTTCCAAAAAACTCATTCTCTATACCAAGTGGATAATATTCTTCCTGACGAGAATGATTTAATTGTTCCAGTTCTTCTAGGTCAATTTTAAATGAGCAATTATATCCTAAATCATTCATATCATACCCCCATTGTTCTATTCTCATACAAATGATACGCCCTTCTTTATAAAAATTTATTTTAATTCGAACTGTGAATTCTGTATGACCTGGAGATAAAATCAACACTTCTGTATCTTTGGAATACACGGCCGTTTTATTTAAGGATATATATTGTGATAAATCGCTTAATCTCACAAAGTCATTCGCGTCAGTCGGGCTTGGATAATTTTTTATAAGCATTTTTCATAGTAATATTTTTTTGTTTTACTATATTCATATCGTTCAGCCTGTGCCTTTGTGTAATAACTTAACAAATCAATATCCAGTTCTTGGGATACACCAAACACAGAACCATCTTTACCAACAAAAGTCATTTATATTAGATTAAAATAGTCATAATTTTTATTTTTGCCGAGTTGAAATAACACATATAGACATAATTGACCACAACACTTGGAATTTAATTCTTGGCCTTGAAATGTTTGATAAACACCATTCTGTAAGAATTTTATGACTTCAACAGGTGGTGGAAGACCAAAACTATCAAAATAATATTTGTCTTGATTATTAAAAATACAAACCCAATGAAAACCGTTCCCATTATTACCTTCTAAGTTCATAGTAATATTCTTTGTATGTTTAGGCATGTTTGTTAATTCATCTCTCATACAAATAACTACATTATGAATTTTTAATTTCTTACAATATTTGACAATTTGTAAATTTGATGTTGTATTCTTTGCAAATTCTTTAAACCACTCATCAATGCTCATTTATTTGTTAGAAAGATATAATCCATTACCCCTTTTAGTTAATTTTATACCAGCTTGTGCAAAAGAAGAAAGCATATCTCCAACTAACAATCTCGCTTTATCAGGCAGCCCTTCAAGTTTTTCAGCAAAATCAACAATTACACCACTTCCACTAATTTGTTTCTCCAACTCTTTGTTATGTCTTTCCAATTCTTTTTGAGCCTGGAGTTGAGCCTTACTTTCGTTGGCAGTTTTCACCGCTGTTGAAATACCACCAGTCAATGCTCCAACCGCACTTAAACCAGCAAATAAAGGAATTAGAAATGGGAGAAATCCTCCACTCGTCTCTCTTATTGAATATTTCTTCAACATTGGTTTTGTCATTTTAATTTTAAGTGAGCCAGTATCGTGAAAGATTTTCACCTGTTCTCTTGTGAGCAAAACATCAATTCTTATTGGTCCTTTTCTCTGAATTGTATTAACGTTATATCGTACAAGGCTTTTGATTTTGAACACAAGATGATAGTTTATGAAGATTGATTTGATTAACATATACCCCAGTTGGTACTTTGCCACTCATTTATTTAACAAAAAATGTGAGACTAATCATAACACCATTATCTGTAATTCTGTTTCTTCCAAAAGCAAACAATATGCATCAACTTCTTCACTCTCTCCTCTTTCAATGTATAGGGAAGTATCCACTCGATTAGACTTTATAGTTTCCTTTTGAGCACTCAGGTCAAACGCATAGATTGTATACAAACTTTTAAATGCTGTCATATCCAAAATAGGTTCTTTATTTCCATTACTTTCACATACCTTTTGGTAAGACTTGTATGCTTCAGCATAATCATTTTTTTCCCAATTAATTTCCAATCTATCTCGTGGATAAAATGTTCCATCGAGAGAAACACTGTTGTTTCACCTTTGCATTATCACTCAATGGATTATTCTTATCAGTAGCAGTATCGCCATCTGGTTTTTTTTTAATGATCCACAGATATCGTGGCTTTCCTTCCAGTACACCCAAATTCCACGTGTAAGTGGTTTGGTTTAGTTTAACATGTTGACATCTTCTTTTGAGGTATGATACACTGAGTGGTTTATTTGAGTTAAGTCTTCTATTCAACATCTCTTCTGTTTTAAGATTCGGAGTATATTCACTAATATACTGTTACCGCTGTGGAAATTCGCAAACCACCATTCAGATCCCGTAGGTGAGGTATCTCCTAAGTACATGTGTAGTTAGCCCCAAACCCGTTGTTTAGAGGGAATAAATGTGATTCATTCAGGCTGCGACGCTTCGAGATAGGCGTTTTTCTGTTCTATCTTTATTTTCAACCAACCACGTCTCAACCACCATCACACAACAACCACCAACCACAACGCCGCTTCACAACAACAACAACAACCACACCTGCCTCTCGCCAACCATGCCATCCTCACCACTCCACCAGCAACCGTCAACATCTCCACGAACACAAAAAGGGAACAACAACAACTCCCGCCCCGATTTCTCTGGTAAACAAGAATGGCGGTTGAAGCTCAACTCCCGCCCCGATTTCTCTGGTAAACAAGGATAACGGTTGAAACTCAACTCCCACCCCGATTTCTCTGGTAAACAAGAATGACGGTTGAAGCTCAACTCCCGCCCCGATTTCTCTGGTGGAATTCCCCCCCCCCCGGGTGCCGCGAAGGGAGGGGCGGGGTGCCGGGGAAATAAAAGGGCGCACGGAAGTGACAAAGAGAGTGACACCAGAGGAAGTCAGGTCAGAGGAGGTCAGGTCAGGGCGGTCGGTGAGAGTGTCAGTATAAGTCGGCGGTTCATGGTCTTCTGCCCATCTGGGTCTTGGAGAAGCGGTCCGTAGAGCGAACCGCTCGTTGGAGCTTGCAGTCGGTGGGGAGTCCGGACGTCGCGGAGGGACGCGGACTGGAGGTGCCGCTCTGCCAGCTGTGTTGCGCGGACCTGCGCGTTCGTACAAGGAGCGCCGGAGAGAGCTCACCCACCATCGCATCGCGAGGATACAGGTAACTTGCAACGGTCTCGTGGGACTCGTTCGGTCTGCCAAGTCCCACGCCATAAAGGCCCACGGGCCCCGTCTGCCCCCTTGTCTTTGAGGATGGCCTTTTCTTTTGGTTTTTTTTGTATGGATCTTGTGGCGCCGTGTCTTGTAAATAAAAGTAAAATTGTATAAGTGTTACCGTGTGTTCGCGTATTCGGTTCGCTCTGCATTGTTGTTTTTGTTTTTAAATTGATATATGTGTGCTCTTCGTGTGTCGTGTAAATAAAGTGCATTATGTTGAATTGTTCCCCGTTTTGCTACGTCCTTTCCTTCGTTTGAATCTTCATCTTGTTTCACGTAAAGGGTTAGTAGTGGGCTTAATACGCCCGATAATTAATCGGAACCGTCGAGGCCGACGATAACACCGCTTGGTTATCCCGATAGCACGGAACGGACCGCTTAAGCGGCCCGTGTCTGGAGTCGACCTGCGGCGAGGTGCGATCGCCCGGTCTACCATCCGCGTGGGTACTTAGGTAGGTCGAGTTTGGCGAACAACCCGATCCCACGCGGGTGGCCGATTGGCACGATCGTGGTGAGGCCGAAAGGCCCACCCGTGACTAGCTCCCGGCGTTAGGCCGAGAGGGTCACGACATAATTGTCCGTCCGGTGGGCGACGTGCCACGATTCGAGTCGAGCGGCCGATCGCACGCTGGCGGGCGCGAATTCGCAACACTGGTGTCAGGAGTGGGATAACAAACTCTCCTGTCTCCAGCTAAATTCACGGGGAATCGGTCCAGGAGTGAGAGGAGCGACCCCCGATTCCCTCCAAATTACGAGCGAGCTAAATTAACCAGTTACGAGAAATAAGATGGCATCTCAAGGCGAGCGGGAGCCGGGGGTATTAGAAATGGATTTAGAATGTGTAGAATCCATGGCCCAGGATGAGATCCCCGTGCAGGAAATGCTTGTTGTGCAGGACGAACTCCCCCAACTAAACGTAGAACACGAAATGGGCGCGGCGAAGGCCGCGGCGTATGACGCCTCCCCTCCCCCTCTCCACCAAAGCCCCCCGATCCTCGCCGAGTGCACTTGACATGGCGCAGTTATTTGCAATGCTGGCGGAAATGAATAATGGATTGAACAACAAGATGGATGGAAATGCACAACAAATGAACGAAATGAAAAACAACTTGAAGGAAGAAATGAAAGAACTGCGGGGTGAGATGCAGAACATGGGAATGAGCCTAAAAGGAAGCTTGGACGAACTAAAAAACGAAATGAAAAAAGGAAGTCAACACGATACGAGCGGAGGTGACCGGGTTAAAAGAAAAAGTAAAAGGAGTGGGGGTCGCAAAGGAAGAGAGCAAACAAGAGTGGGCAAACGAAATAAAAACGGTGGTGGGAAAGATAGACAAAGTAGGAAGAGGACTGGGAGAAGTAAAAAAGGGACAAGACCAAATAAAGGAGGAAATAGGAAAGAACACGACGGCGATAGAGGAATTAAAAAGAGAACAAGGGAAAATAAAGGAGGGATTGGGAGCCGTGAAGGAGGACTGTGAGAAAAGACATCGGGAAATGACAGACAGAGTTGAAAACCTGCAAAAGGAGGAAAAGGCGGAGACACAGAAAGGATTAAAGGAAGTGGGGGAGGAATGTAGAAAGAGACATGAGGAGGTAATTAATGAAATGGAGAGGAAAGCCGGCGAAAAGACAGAGGAACTGGGGGAACAGATAGAAAAAAACCGGGGCGGAACGGAAGAGCAGTTTAGGACAACGGGGGAGAAGATATCCAAGACAAATAAGGTAGTGACATAGGTACAAGGGGAAGTGGAGCAAATAAGAGAGAAAGTCGGGGAACTATCGTTAGAGACGATAGGGGAGGAAGTAAACGAAGTAATAAAGGGGAAAATAGAGGAAATGTAGAGGAGACTGACGGAATGTGTGGAGACCCAGTGTGAGAGGCAGGGTGACCTCCTTCGGGAACAGGGGGAGAGGATATAATCCCTCGAGGCGGATCGTGCCCAGGTGGGGCCGGTGTCACAGGGCGGAGAAGGAGGCTTGCCCGATGCAGGGGTGAGCATGCCAAGCTTGGGGAGGGTAGAGGTCACGGGGTCTTTTGGCCTTAGGGGGGTACCCAGTATGACTGTTCCGGTGGGTGTGCAGAGTGCGAGTCAGCGGGACGACGCAGGGCATGGACAGACACGGACAGGGGTGGTAAATTCCCCGGGCAAATGGCTCGGACCCTGCGTGAGTGAAGCACTGTTGGGACTGGGAAGGTACACCCCCCCCCCCAGGAGTCCCTTGGGAACTGGAGGGGGGGACCTCGAAAGGACCGAGGGTGCCGCTACCCCCGTACGATCGCAAGAAGGACTTGAGGGCGTACATGGCCCAGTTCCAGTGTGTTGCCAGAGGCGATGGCTGGAACGAGGCGCAGGGTGTGGCACATCTCACGGCGGCCCTGCGTGGCGCGGCCTTGGAAGTCCTGACCACGGTACCCAGTGAGGGGGTGACCCTGGAGGATCTCCATTCGGCCCTAAAAAACCGATTTGGCATGGACCAGCAGAGCGAGCTTGTTAAAGCTCAGCTCAACGGGCGCAAACGACGCTCCCAGGAATCACTGGGAGAATTGGCACACGACATTCGCGGCTTGGTGGGGATCGCGCACACCAACATGCCGCCAGAGTACCGGGAGGAGATTACCCTGGACCATTTTCTCCGAGCGATAGGGTGCACCGATGTCGGAGCATTGCTGACCGTATGGCGCCCGGGCAACCTCCAGAAGGCGGCTGATTCCGCCGCCTGCTGGGAGGCAGCCAGAACGCCATTGGGAGGGGCTGGGCGGCATGCGGTGACAGTCCGACAGGTGGGCCCCGTGAACGACAGTGCGCTGGGAGCCGGGGCAACCCTGGGCGACCAAGCGCGAATGGAAAGGATGGTGCAGGGCATGTTCGACCGCCGGTTCGGGAGACCTGGGGAGAGGCGGTTGGGCCCAGGAAGGGCGGGGGGATGGGCCATCAGGGGGTACTCCAATTCGGAACGGAGGGGGTATAATTCGGCGTACCGGAGGCAAACACCTTACCAGAGGAGGTGTTATAATTGTGGCGCAAGGGACCACCTGCAGCGGGAGTGCAACGCCCCGCGCAGGGAAAGGCCCCCGCGAAGAGAAGAGCCATGGCCCCCCAAAACCACCAACTCCGCCCCGGGTCAATAGGGATAGCCAGGCCCAACCATCACCCCCCCCCCCACCAGTCCCCGGGAAACTAAGAAGTGCCGAACATGTTGGGCCGTGTTCGGCAGACTCGGACGGAGAAGAGCCTTCAGAACTGCGACAAGTCATCAATTGTGGCCAAATTGGCAATGGTAGCTTAACAATTCGGTGCAAAGTTGCCGGCGTAGGGGTAGACGCCGTTGTGGACACAGGAGCAAGCACCACGATCATCAGCCCTGTGGTCCTTGATTCGAGTGTAGATGGTTGGGATGAGATCCACCGTCTGCAAAACCATAGTTTGCAGCAAGCTACCGGGGCAACGGCCCCCATCATAGGACGTGGTTTCGTGTCGTTTAAATTGGGCACCGTGAAAACAAGGATAGAGGTTTGGGTGGCGAAGGTGTGCGACCAATGTCAATAGGGTTGGATGTGCTAACGGCTGGTGGTTGTAAGATAGACTTGGGCCGGGGGGGGTCATGCAGTTGGGTGGTGAGGAGTTGCCGTTAGGGGGCGTGAGCACGGGCGAGAGGGTGGAGCTAGAGGCTCCTGACTCCGTGGTCATTCCCCCGGGTGCCGAGGCGGTGGTCCCGGCCCGGTGGCGAGCACACCCAACGTGGCAGGGCTCCTGCGGCCTGGCGGAACTACCGGCAGGGCCGTCAACCCCTGGGTTTAGTCGTGGGCCGCACCCTGGTAAGTACCGACGGGCCAATAGTGCCCGTGCGGGTGATAAATGTTAGCACGGAACCACGTACTATCAGGAAGGGCACGAAGATGGCAGATTGCACCCCAGTAAAAGAAGTCGCAGAGCTAAGGGACGATAACGTCGAGCCGGACCGGCCCCAGAGGGAGTCTCCAGACTTGATTAGGAATTGGCCCGGTCCCATTTGCGAGATGGTAAATCGGAGTAGTGTCGATTTGGAGGATGCCCAGCAGGAGGCCTTATACAAGCTGGTCGACCGACACATGGGGATCTTCTCCTTGTCACCCGAGGATATTGGATGTACGGGCTTGGTGTAACATCAGATCCACACCGATGGGGCCTGGCTTGTCCGTCAGCCTGCTCGAAGGCTCCCATGGAGCAAAAGAGAGGAGGCTGATGAACAGGTTGAAAAGATGCTCAATGCAGGTGTCATTGAGCCCTCAGGAAGTCCTTGGATGTCACCAGTTGTGCTGGTTAAAAAGAAGGATGGGACCACGCGTTTCTGCGTGGACTATCGCCAGCTGAACAACGTGACACTCAAAGACTCCTATCCCCTGCCTCGAATTGACGATACCCTCGACGCCGTTGCAGGCTCTAAATGGTTCTCAACTTTGGACCTCAAGAGTGAGTATTGGCAGGTGGAGATGGATAAGACTGGGAAGGAGAAAATGGCATTTTCCACAGGGAAGGGACTGTATCAGTTCACTGTGATGCCGTTCGGTTTGTGTAACGCCCCGCCACCTTTGAGAGACTGATGGAGCGTGTACTAGGCGGCATGCCGTGGCAGTCATGCCTGGTGTATCTGGATGACGTCCTGGTACACGCTAAAACATTCACCCAGGAGATAGCCAATTTGGACCAGGTGTTTGGGCGCCTCAGGCAGGCAGGGCTGAAATTGAGCCCTGAGAAATGCACTTTGTTCGCGACAGAGGTGGCCCATCTCGGACACGTAATAGGCCGCGAAGGGGTGAAGACCGACCCCGGAAAAAATTACAGCGGTAGAGGAGTGGCCCGTACCTACAACCGTCAAACAGGTACGGGGCTTTTTGGGACTTTGCTCCCACTACCGGCGCTTCGTGGCAAACTTTGCGGAGATAGCCAGGCCCCTTCACCCGTTGACGGAGAAGGGGTTGAGATTTAATTGGACAGGGGAGTGCCAGGAGGCCTTCCTCAAATTAAAGGGGTGTTTGACATCCACACCCGTTTTAGAGTACCCCACCGATGACGGGATGTATACCCTGGACACGGATGCAAGCCAGGAAGGATTGGGAGCAGTCTTGTCTCAGACACAGGGGGGCGTGGAAAGAGTGATCGCGTATTACAGTCGGGCCATGAGTAAGCCCGAACGAAATTATTGCATAACTCACAAGGAGCTATTGGCTATGCTGTCTGCCGTGAGCCATTTCCACCCCTACTTGTACGGGAGGAAATTTTTGGTTCGAACTGACCATTCCTCCTTGCAATGGCTTTTACGGTTCAAGGAACCGGAAGGCCAGATTGCAAGGTGGTTGGAAAAGTTGCAGCAGTATGATTTCAGTGTGGTCCATAGAGCCGGTAAGGCTTATGGGAATGCCGACGCGCTCTCTCGACGCCCCTGTCTGGGAGAAAACTGCAGATATTGCACGAGACATGAGGAGAGGGACGAATTGGCAGACACCTCCCCGAAACTCCCAGTCCGTGCGGCCCGGGTGGTAGGCCCAACTTTGCCACTAACCGTGGGAGAGGAATTTTGTGGATTGGCATGGAGCACGGCCCAGCAGGAAGACCCCGTGATAGGGCCAGTGTACAAATGGGTCCAGGAAAACAGGAGGCCCAGTGGGGAGGAGATCGCCCCATTCGGAGCGCGAACAAAAGCATACTGGGCTCAGTGGAAGATCCTAGAAATGAGAGACAACATCTTATATCGCAAGTGGGTGGAGATTCCTTCCGAACAAACTTCTTGGCTGGTGATAGTCCCTGATGGGTTTAACACCCAAATTTTGAAACAGGTGCACGGTACCCGCGCCGGCGGCCATTTGGCCAGGAGCAAAACAAAATCTCGGGTCCGCCGGCGGTTCTATTGGGTTAACATGGGGCGCGATGTACAGAACTGGTGTCGAGCATGCGACGCCTGTACTGCGAAAAAGGGACCGCCACAGAGGATGAGGGCCCCACTCCAACGACATTAGGTTGGGGCCCCCCTTGAGCAAGTGGCCATGGACATTTTGGGACCACTGCCCCCCACTCGCCAGGGTAATAAGTACATCCTCATAATTATGGACTATTTCACCAAATGGCCAGAGACCTTTGCCCTCCCCAACCAGGAAGCAGGGGCCGTGGCAAAGGCCTTCGTAGAAGGATTTACATGCCGGTATGGGATTCCGCAGGAGCTGCACACGGACCAGGGACGAAATTGAGAGTGAATCACAAAAGAGGTGTGCAGGCTCCTGGAAATTCGAAAGACACGGACAACGCCCCTAAGACCACAGTCTGATGGCATGGTGGAGAGGTTCAGCAGGACCCTGGTCCAACAGTTGGCCCTCTTCACCGCCACTAACCAGGAGGACTGGGATGAACATCTCCCGTACCTCCTGATGGCCTATCGCGCGTCCCAGCACGGGTCTACCGCGTGTAGTCCGGCGCTGTTGATGTATGGACGGGAGCAGAGAAGCCCCGTCGATTTATTGTGCGGTCCGACGCCTGAGCAGCTTGATAGGCCCCCGGGGGAGGGCTATGCCCGTCGGTTGGAGGAAGGCATGGAGAACGTCCATGCCTTCGTCCATGCCTTCGCACGACACCAGCTCCAACAGGCAGGCATAAAGATGAAGCGCAGGTACGACCACCAGAGCCAGGTGAGCAAATACCCACCGGGGGCGAAGATTTGGTTCTTTAACCCCCGGCGGAGGAAGGGCAGATGCCCGAAGCTCACCTCACCTTGGCAGCGCCCGGGGGTCGTCCTGGCGCAAATCAGGGACGTGGTCCTAAAAATTAAAATGGGACCACGGGCCCTTCCCCGGATCGTCCACGCGGACCGCCTGAGACCTTACAAGGGCGACCTTACGCCCTCATGGATATGTCTTGCCGGAGGAGTCGGTGCTGGAACAGCCGCTCCCGCAGAGGCGCAAGACTTGCAGAGCCTTGCAACGTGTTCACGAGCCCAGTAGGGAGGGATGAGATCCCCCCCTGCAAATAAGGATTTGGAGACAGTGACAGACAGTGAATGTGTAGAGGGGACGAAGCTTAGCTACGTAATGTTAAAAGGAACGTGCTGTAGTGTAAGGGACGACGTGGGAGCACGAGTTAGTTGGGGGATGCAGATAGAAGGATGGCAGAGATCAGCGATGTGTGTGTTGAAAAGTTGTGAGGTGAGTACATGATGAGTGAGTGAGGCCAGCGGGTCTGTGTGAGTGGAGCGAATGTGGAATGCATGGTGCGATGAGTGATTGGGGGGGGAGGAGTGATTCCCGCCCAAGGGACCCCGGGGTCAGGGTAGAGTGAGTTAGCTGGGTGAGTTAAATTGACAAAATGGAAGTCGTTTTGCTGTTGGTGGGAGTGTAGGCTCGAAACCCGTTTGGAGGGGTGCAGGAGCCCTGTTGACGGGCTGGGAGCGTGGCTGCGAAAGGTGAGTATCGCTGAGTGGGTACCCCGGGCACCAGGCTAGTCGGCCATAGTAGGCCAAGGGCCCATGGGGGGCCGGGATAGCGTAGTGGGCACGGGTGCGCCCGCATGGTGCGGGGGCCCGGGGCGCCATTAGCCGCGTGGGCAGTGATGTGGGCACGGGTGACCCTCGGAAAGGGGCCCGGGAAGCCAGCCTGCCACGTGAGTCGCCATGGAGGGCACTCTCCGGTGTTTAGGGAGCTGGGAGGCTTGGAGGCAGTGTAGTGCCCGGGGGTGCCATCGTCGGAGAATCGGCAGAGGGTCATGCCTGCCAATGGGAGCCACGCGTCCCAGCCATGAGACCGTGTGAGGGCACGGAAAGAAAATTGGGGGGCGAGGACCGAAATTGTAAGGACACCAACACAGGTGACGGGAATCTGGGTTTATAGAACCAATAGTTTAAGCGAGAGGCGCTTGTTGAAAGCCCCGGTGTAGTTTAACAGTTAAATGGTTAGGGTAGATTAGGAGATGTACCCCTCCGCACCATCCATCCCTTCGCTCTCGTTGTGGGCCGCTGGACCCACTTTGGGGTTAGATCGCTAAAGTCTGGGGAAGCCATCCTGAGGCTTAGATTGGGCCTGGACACAGGACGCTAGCTCTCCCTCATTCCCCTCTGGGAAGGGAACGTAGGGGTTGGGAGTAGGCGAGGTGATGAGATCGGTTAGCCGAACAAGGACGATAAAGGGGGTGAGGGGACGAATTATAGTGGGAGGTATAGAAAAAAAAAATTAATTAATTAATTAATTAATTGGGGCTAAATTCGGTTTTACAAATTAAGGGAGTGGGTATGTACAGTGACAGGCAAAGGCGATATGTGGGAGGGAGACAGGAAGGTAGGTCTGAGCCCACCTTCTGAGTGGCCAGCACCACCGCACTCCCTCCAGCAACCTCCATCTCAAGGCGAAAGGCAAGCCAGCTTCATCTGCTGGCTGTGTTACTTCAAGGCCTGTGCCGGCCAACTTCATCGGCAGCTGTCGTTTTGCTGCGAGGCCTGTACCAGCCGGATCATCTGCAGCTGCTGTGCTTCAAGGCCTGTGCCGGCCAGTTCGTCTGCCGGCTGTGTTTGCCTGCAGCGGCCTTGTTCTGCAGGCTGTGTTGCCTGCTCACCTTTGCCATGCCATGCCCACTGCCCTGTTCACCAGCCCCGTTCAACCTTGCTTTGCCCCCCCCTCCCCCCGTTCATTTCCATGTGCGCCAGGATCATCAAGCAACAGTTTGCAAGCTGCAAGAACTGCCCTGCTGGCAGCTACAACACGGGCCTGCATTGAGCAGCCCGTGCACCGTTTTGTTGCTTGCGTCAGGGCCCGTTCAGTGTTCTGCAGGGACTGCCTTGCAGGCAGCCGCACCAGGAGACTGCGTTTGTGCAGCCCATGCACCGTTGTGGTTCACTGGGTTCATTGTCAAAGGGGGAGGCCATGGACTGCGTGTGAGCAGCCGGCCACGTTCCCTGTCACCTGCATTGCGTGAGCCAGAGACTGCATGTGAGCAGCCTGGCTCCCTGCTAACTGCTTTCTTTTTGCAGAATCCATTGAACCTGGGCCATGGTTTAGTGTAAAATTGGAAAGGTTAAGATGTACTGTAAATATGAGTGTGCCCCCGGCATGTCTGTCTAGCGCCGGCAATTTTATTTAAGTCGTCTGAGTGAGGGGGTTTGTTTAGTTAGTTACTCAGCCCTCAGGTTATTTATTTTGGGGACACGAATACCATGAATGTCGCACTCAGGGATCCGAAGGTAAAACGTACTAGGGGAGAACGACACATGATGGCACACGAGAATTTGACGACTCGGGACGAGTCTGTAAAAAGGGGAGGGGGTAGTGTTACGGCTGTGGAAATTCGCAAACCACCATTTAGGTCCCGTAGGTGAGGTATCTCTTAAGTACATGTGCAGTTAGCCCCAAACCCGTTGTTTCGAGGGAATAAATGTGATTCATTCGGGCTGCGACGCTTTGAGATAGGAGTTTTTCTGTTCTATCTTTATTTTGAACCAACCACGTCTCAACCGCCATCACACAACAACCACAACGCCGATTCACAACAACAACCACACCTGCCTCTCAACAACCACGCCATCCTCACCACTCCGCCAGCAACCGTCAACATCTCCACGAACACAAAAGGGGAACAACAACAACTCCTGCCCCGATTTCTCTGGTAAACAAGGATGACGGTTGAAGCTCAACTTCCGCCCCGATTTCTCTGGTGGAATGTCCCCCCCCCCACGTGCCGCGAAGGGAGGGGCGGGTGCCGGCGAAATAAAAGGGCGCACGGAAGTGACACAGAGAGTGACACCAGAGGAAGTCAGGTCAGAGGAGGTCAGGTCAGGGCGGTCGGTGAGAGTGTCAGTACAAGTCGGCGGTTCATGGTCTTCTGCCCGTCTGGGTCTTGGAGAAGCGGTCCGTAGAGCGAACCGCTCGTTGGAGCTTGCAGTCGGTGGGGAGTCCGGACGTCGCGGAGGGACGCGGACTGGAGGTGCCGCTCTGCCAGCTGTGTTGCGCGGACCTGCGCGTTCGTACAAGGAGAGCAAGAGAGCTCGCCCACCATCGCACCGCGAGGGTGCAGGTAACCTGCAACGGTCTCGTGGGACTCGTTCGGTCTGCCAAGTCCCACGCCATAAAGGCCCACGGGCCCCGTCTGCCCCCTTGTCTTTGAGGGTGGCCTTTTCTTTTGTTTTTTTTTGTGTGGATCTTGTGGCGCCGTGTCTTGTAAAGTAAAACTGTATAAGTGTTGCCGTGTGTTCGCGTATTCGGTTCGCTCTGCATTGTAGTTTTTGTTTTTAAATTGATATATGTGTGCTCTTCGTGTGTCGTGTAAATAAAGTGCATTATGTTGAATTGTTCCCCGTTTCGCTGCGTCCTTTCCTTCGTTTGAATCTCCATCTTGCTTCACGTAAAGGGTTTGTAGTGGGGTTAATACGCCCGATAATTAATCGGAACCGTCGAGGCGGACGATAACACCGCTCGGTTATCCCGATAGCACGGAACGAACCGCTTAAGCGGCCCGTGTCCGGAGGCGACCTGCGGCGAGGTGCGATCGCCCGGTCTACCATCCGCGTGGGTACTTAGGTAGGTCGAGTTTGGCGAACAACCCTATCCCACACGGGTGGCCGATTGGCACCATCGTGGTGAGGCTGAAAGGCCCACCCGTGACTCGCTCCCGGCGTTAGTCCGAGAGGGTCACGACAGAATTTCCGTCCGGTGGGCGACGTGCCGCGATTCGAGTCGCGCGGCCGATCACACGCCGGCGGGCGCAAATTCGCAACAACACCAACTCATTTCCTCAATTACAAATTTATTCTGATCACCAAAAGCACGAGCAACACCAAAAAGTAATCTATTTTCATTATCATTCCTTTGTAGTTGAAATCTAATTTTTAGACCATACAGAACTTTATCATGATCACAAAATCCAAATATACCTTTAAGAGGAACTGCCACAGTAAAACTATTAACTGCTTTTGTGTCATCAGTTTCCGTTCCTTTCCTTCGAGTATATCCAGGGTCTGTGGTTGTTCCCGTTGACATATCAGGAATAAAACCTTCGACAGCGCCCTTTCCCATTCTATCACTGAATGTATATCGTGTAAATTTCATCATTTTAGATACAGCAGAGACATAATCAACCGCTTCAACTTATTGTGTTCCAATGTACAAACGAACACGATCAAACATTTTCCAGAAGAAATCATTTACGAGTGTAGCGTTTGTGTTATTCCCAGCCTGAGTGAATTTAAATTTACACAAGAAACTTTCGGATAGATTCAAATTGGTTTGTTGATTATTTATTTCAAAACTTTTTGTACCATTTGCATTCCAGTCTGTTCCAGTTATTGCATTTACCTTGAAGTAATCCTCTTTTTTAGTGGAGTTTGAGATAACAATGGTATCATCCAAATCATAGATACTATTCAATTGCTTCCATACTTGTATTTATTTAGGAAAAAAGATGTAAAAACTTTTGAAACCCTGACCCAAGTATTTGAATTATTTTATGTCGTTCTTGGGGAGACAACTGAGTTTTACCTTTTTTAATTTCTTTTAATGCTTGTAATTTATGAGATTCCTTTTGGGCATCTTTTATGCTCTTTACAGCACCTGCTACATTTCCCACAGCAGAAGCAGTTGACTAATTAGGTCTTTATGTTTAAGAATAGTTGAACCGATACCCATTAGAGCATCAATTATCCCATCTCCTTTAAATTGATGTCCGACACCCCTTTGTATCTTAGGTTTATAGTATCCTCTACCAAGATACATACCTTCACCCTTGTATAATGGTGAAAGGAACATCCCATCCCCTGTAATTATTTTATATTTTCCCAACTCGTGTTTCCTCACAATAACCATCGTATTTATTTATTGGAAAACTTCACGTAGGTGAATTCTGATGGATATAACTTCCCCATTAAAAGAAATCATACAATTATCTTGGTCGGTTATCCTAAAATTTACTCTGTGTATGGTTTTTCCTGACACAGGGAGATAAACCAAATTTTTGGGTTCCATATTGAATTTATGACCAATTGGGGTTGAGTATGCCCTGAATGAAAATATTGTATTTGTTTTTATTCCATCATTATGAGCACCACCAATCAAATCACAGTGAATTAATACCAAATTTATTCCTGAGGATATTTGAATGACATTATCACTGGAAAACGTCCTATTAGTTTCAATCTTTTTTGAGGAGAAACCCAATAACTCTCGAAATGAATCATATCAATTGTGAAATCAACCTTGTTGTTATTTTAAAGTTTAATCATTGATTTTGAAGTATGTTTTTGAATGTCTATAACAATATTTTTGGTTCATCATCCTGTTCTTTCACAAGACGAGCAATTTCAGAAGATATTTGAGAAATCTCATATGCTCCAGAGGTGAGACTGTTATCGTTTTGTATCCACTTCCTAGATTATAACTAAACTTGTTATTTTTATCAGTTATATTAAATAAGGTATTGTAAGTTTCCATGGACAATAGAGATGCCTCATATTCTTTTGTTGGGTCAAGTTGTCGTGGTTATGGGAATGAAGATGTGTGGTCGCTTGTTGTGAAATTAAACATGCTTCTCATCTTATTTAATACGAGATAAAATGTCTTTATATTGAGATTTATTAATTATTTTCATGTTCATTAACTGGTCTAAAATGGCTGATGCTTCATTCAAACAGTTGTTATTTCCAGCCTTCTTACTACCTAACAACATTAACAGTCTATTAACTAACTGCAATGGGTCATTTGGAAGAAAACTAATACCTGAACCAATGATACTTAAAGCCTGAATAATGTGTTTCTCCTCATTTTTCATACTTTTACCAGATATATTGACCTGATAATTAAGAGAGAGAGTCCAGCAGATCAATTTATACCCCATCATCCTTATTTTTCATGTCCAATGGTTTCTCAAAATACTTTGATTCATCCCTCACAGTTGAACCTTGTTTTCCATATTTTGTTAGAAGAAACATTAATCTCGGAGTTAGTTTAACAGGGGGTTGAGCAGAACCCAAGAACTTTCATTAATCATTAAATATCAATACCTTTTCTTGAACAAGATGAAATATTGCTGGTTGTTCTGTTGGAATGAGCCCTTCTTTGGTTTTTGAATCCGCTGAATATTCATTGTTTTGAAGAGCATTCACAATATTGTTACGAATTTGGAATTCAATTGCACACAACATACAGGTTCCCTTAGTCAGCTATGTCGATAAGTGCATGTTCCCCAGATAGCTCACCTTCCAATGTTTAAATGTTTTGAAATTGATTAGATGCGCTGCGGATCGATTTAATAGTTAGGGAGCGAACAATGGAGACGTCCCTCCCCCCTCTTCTGTGAAGAGGAAGAACACTGCGGTGACGTCAACAACTCCCTCCCACCCGTGGTTGAGCGGGGGTGGATCACGATGGCATGAGTCACGCCGGGTGCGGGGGAATGGGTGCAAAGGATAAAGAGGACATCTTTTCTTTGTTCAAAATGAGTCCCGTGGGAGTCCCGTGGTAGAGCTGAGTTCGTGGGCTGAGTTCGTGGGAGTGCCGTGGCAGAGTTCGTGAGAGTCCCGTTCTGAGTCCCGTGTGCAGAGTTCGTGTGCCGAGTCCCATGAGAGGAGTAAGCTTTTTTGCTTCGGAGAGAGCAGTCGTGCAGCCGTCGGGTTCTGCTTGGCTTGAGGCCTTCGGAAGCTTTTTGCTTCGGCTGGCTCGGTGAGCTACGGCTGTTGCTTTGTTTTGGAAGGAACTTGAGCCAGTTGTTAGGCTCGAGCTGCGAGTGGAGGCTTCTTCCTCTTCTTCCTCTTCCTCTTGGTTCGTGGAGCTTTTCGTTCTCCATTTTGTTTCCCGGCATGGTGCGACGCATCGGCCTCTTCTTGGAGTTGGATCCTTGGGAAAGCGACGATCGACAGGAAGGATTGGCGCCTCATCTCACCGGCATGTGTTGAGAAGCGCGGGAGGATTCGCGGGAGCTCAGGAAGGATCGTGGCGATTGGATCCAGCTCGCTCTCGCTGGAGCCCGGGTCCGGACAAGTTGAAGACCACACGAGGTGGAAAGGTTCGAGTCAAGCTCTGAGTTTTAGCTCACCTGTCCTCTCCGAGCTGGAGCTCGTGATTAAAGGCCTCAGCCACCGTTTCGTGTGTGTGTGTGTGTGTGTGTGTGTGTGTGTGTGTGTGTGTGTGTGTGTGTGTGTGTGTGTGTGTGTGTGTGTGTGTGTGTGTGTGTGTGTGTGTGTGTGTGCCCATCTTATAAGTAGGAACTGCTGTTAAGTGTAAATGACTGTACATAATAAAGTAGACGGTTGTCGTTCTTTTGTTGCTTGTATAATTGCATACGTGTTTTGCTTATTTAATTGCATACGTGTTTTATTATAATAAATGTCCTTGTGTGAATGTAAACCTGCTCGTTGCGTCCATTCCCTCATTGACTGAACATTCTGTGTGTTGGGAGTTAGAAAGCCATTGGTTTGCCATAATCGGGGGCCATTTGGACCGACGGTTCTCGGCAATTATTCCGGAATCGCGCACGGACAAGCTCGCCTCGGCGGTTTGTTCCGTACGAGATCCGTCGAGGGTGGAATACCCCGGTAGTTGGATCACGTGGGTATTTAGGTACGTTGAAGATTGGCAATCGACCCGACCCCACGTGATCTGCCGATTGGCGTATTTCGGTTCTTGTACAAGGACCCGTCCCCTCGGAGTCATCCGGGCGGCGATCTATATTCCGGGCGATCGGTCGGGACGACTCGACTTGCCGCTCCGTTCATAGCGGTCAGTTGGCCGCCGACCCCCGGCCCGTAACAATATAATCAGGGGGTCGATTAATCTCTTCCAGTTGTTGAAATAAACCTTCATCCTCATATTCTAATTCTCCTAAATGCTCTAATTCTTCCTCCGTCATTTGATCAAAATCTTTTAACATTTGAAGTTTTTTAGGAGTATATTCTACTGTGGGAACTGTGGAAACATCTTTCATTTTTTCTTGGGAAGTTTTTAAAAGTGGTTTAAAAAAATTTCTCTTGTTTTCTTTCAAATGCTTCTTTGCCCGTTAGTTTCTGTCTGCGTTTCTTCTTTATGTCTTCCTGTTGTTTTACAACCTTTGAAACCAACTCTTGATGTTCCTTAAATCTTCTTGCTCTTTCTTTCGTATCCATTTATTTATTGGAAAATATCATTTAATATCTCATCTTGTTTCACAATGTATTTATATTTTTCAGTCGTGTGCTTCATGCAATCCGCAAATTCCTTTTTACTACCATAATGTAGAACAATTATCTCTCCAAAAATTGTTTATATCTATTGAATTTAACTTGAATAAAATAAAAGTATTAGCATTGTTTCTGATGGAATGACGAGGAAGTTGAAAGTATGATTGACGAAGATAAATACAATTACAAGAAGAATGTCTCCCTCTTGTGTAGGAGTTGTCCATTACCGTTTGGTTTCTCTCATTAACACAATCATCAAAGATAACGAGGTTCTTTTTTGATTTATCCAAATCTTGGGGAGACGGTATATCATCCGTATTATCACTAAGAATACAAGTTATCGGTTTTGATTTATTTTTACATCGCCGTGTATCGCAAAATAGTCGTATTATATCTTCAATGTTATCATCATTTAGGTTTTTTGGAAGTTTAAATAAACCGATTATATCTTCTTTTTGAAGACCAGCATTAAAACCTTGTGAGAGAAGTTGATACTCTGGTTGAAAACTTGACTTTGTGAAAATTATTAAATTATCATAATCTAAAAAGTTGGGAGTCTTCAAAAGTAAGCAGGTTTTTCCACATCCACTTGAACCAACTATGAGAGATCTCAATTAATTTGGAATATTTTTATGATTGTAAAATTTTATCTTATTTTCCCAAATGAGTAAAAAAATCATTCATTTATATATTTGGAAAACAGGTTATTTAATTTATTATTGGCTTTTTTAGAAACTCTATATTTTATCCTAAGTTCAGGTTTAATTTCAAGATAACCCATTATTTTATTTATGCAATATCTTTTGTTGATATTTCCCTGAAAAATTACATCCATGAATAATATATAACAATCCTTTGAACATTTCTCTAATACGTTCAGTTTCTTCCCTTGTAAGGAAAAGTGTGTTATCACCCTCATACTTTACATTCATTTCTCTAATCAATCTTGTAAAGCAATTCATTTTTGGTGTAAATCTAAAAGAATTATTTTCCTTTTTATATTTTTTATCATGAATTATAAGATAATCACAGAATATACATTGTTTATAGGCTTTTGACTCTGTGTTTAAGCCCCGTCTTTCACACTCAGGACAATTCTCAAATTTGTCATATGGAGAATCAGGGAAGTCTATCATATTTATAAAGTAAAACTTCACTCAAAATGAAATTCATCTTCGATATCATTTTCGATACTTTCAGAATCATCTATAAAACTACTTTCATAACTATCATTTGAACACAAACTCTCGGTATCATAACTATCGTTTGAATGCAAACTCTCGGTGTCATTATCACTCTCATAATCTTCAAAATCTTCAGTTGAATATTGACTCATATTTAATTAGTAGAAAAAAAAAAACATTACCATCGATATCTATATACTTTTTTCATTAACAGATTCAACTGCTATATTTTTATATTAAAGGTAATTTTAAAATGATCCTCAACTACAATTGAACAAAATGTCATTTCACCTGATATATTAACATCCTTTATTTCATCAGGATTTATATCTTTCGGGTTGTTGAAAAAAAATACAAATTTCTCCTTGTATATTACAGATGGTCTTACCTTTTCTTGCTAAAGTTTCATCCATAAGGTTTTTATTTTTTGATACTTTTTCTTGTTTCATTGCTTTTTCTAGTTTTGAATATATTGCCAGAAGGAGAGGAGAAACTTTTGTGAGAGATACCTTAATTGATGTTCTTCCAGGTATACCAAAAGCCCTTCCACTGAAGGAAATTGAAGAACTCATCTTATCCACCCTAATTTTTTTTTTAATCCAATAGTTGTTATATTTATCTTTGTTCAATTTTACATCCTTGACATATTTCTCACTATCTTTTACAAATGAAGAGATTGATTGAAACTTGGCTTTTGTGTCTTCAAACATTGTATTTAAGTGAAAAAAAGTTGGAGGATAAAATGGTTTTAAGCATAGATTCACATATAAATTAAACGAAATTTTCATCAAGAAAATTTTAGTTTAAGCAAAGTTTTATTATATAAATATGGTGAATACAACGTACTGCGATGTTTGTAATCACAAATATAAACATTATAGAAAACACCTCCGAACCAACAAACACACATTTAATCTATTTCATCAAATATCTCCTCTTGAGTTGGAAAGAAAACATTGTGATATCTGCTCAAAGGATGTTTTGAAGAGTAGTTATGATAGACATCTTCAATCACAAAAACACAAGAAAAATGAGTTTAAAGTAAAGGGAGATTTATATTGAAAACACTGATGGGGCATTTAAAGGGCATATAAAAATAAGGATTTTTCAATTTGGAGAACCCGGTCCATCACCAATCGCTGAATCAATTGAAATGGTGAAACCTGATGTTGAAAAAGTTATTAAAAAGACATTAAAAGAAATGAAAACTTTAAAGTTTTATATGGGAGTGAAAATGAATATGAAAAGACAAGATGAAGAACAAACTCCTTATATGAGAACAGATCTTCATTTTATAACATCATTTCAAGATTTTTTTGAACAGTGGGGTTTATGAAGAACTATCAAGACAAGAGGAGGATGTTGATAATACAGTGTAAGGAAGTAGATTTAATATTAAAAAAAAATAATCTTTTTAGATATACACATTGAAAATCAAACCCTCTTAAAGCTTCTTCTTATATTGAATTACCAAAATAAATAAAACTAAAGAAGGCAGTTGTTAATATTAAGAACAATGATAATAAATGTTTTCTCTGGTCTGTTCTTGCTCACTTACATCTACCAAATTGTAATTCAGAAAGAGTAAAACAATATATGAAATATGAGAATACCTTGGACATTAAAGATTTTAAATTCCCAATGCCACCAACAGATATTCCTAAATTTGAGAAAAAGAATAATCTTTCTATTAATGTATATGGATTAACGGATACAAACAAAGTTCAAACATTAAAAATTTCAAACAACTATAAAAATGAAGAAACACACATTGATCTTTTATATTTTAGTGTTGGAAAGAATTCACATTACACATACATCAATAATTTATCAAGATTAATCTCTTCTCAGTTATTCAGAACAGCAAACAAAATATATCCTTATAAGCGATGTCTTAATTCATTTCATACAAAACAACGATTAGAACAACATTCAAAATATTGTAGTAATCATAAATCAGCTGTAATTACAATGCCTAAACCTGGTGAAAAGATTTCTTTTGAAGATTATAATAAATCTATCATGCACCCATTTGTGATATACGCCGATTTTGAATGTATCCTAAAAAAGATAAATACTGCTTCTCCTAATCCAAAAGAAGCACATACAAATAAATATCAAAAACATATTCCTTGTGGTTTCTATTATTATATCAAATCATCTGTTGGAGAAATTTATAATAAACTTGAATATTATAGTGGAAAAAAAGCTTCACAAGAGCTTGTAAAATGATTAGAAAAGGATTGTACAAGATTAACTAAATTAATGAAAGAAACAAATGAACCAATGAAATTAACCGAAGAAGAAAAATTAGAATTTAGAAAGAACAATATCTATATTGATATTTCGGCACGCCCCTTTTTTTGTTACTGCATGAAATGAAACAAGCTTTGACATATATAGTAATGATATTATTGTCTTCCTTAAGAGGCCCCTCAAAATTTGTTTTGATGATTATGGTAGTTAAACAGTTCATGTTCTCCATTTGCAAAATGGGACGAATTATTGCACAAAAAAGAAATAAAAATGTTTCCCATTTTTTAGAGGACCACTAAGATGAGTTCGGCTCATAGAATCACGCTACATTTGGGGATCAAAACAGTTGAGTTCATACCTGACGAATTTGCACTTTCCATGTGCCGTAGTTTCTTCACAAAACCATGACTTTCTGACGAAGTACAAAGTATTTCTTTGCTTTTTTAAATTTTCATCGACCGATACCTGCTGCCCAGCCGGACCAACTGCCAACAAAGTATTGCCCGGTCAGTTACGGTTAAACCCAAAATCATGATCATCGTTTTAGTGTGGAGGTGAGTACTGACAGTGTACTTGGGTCTTTTCCGGGTGGGTGTGGGATTGAGCACGTGCACATAAAAATCTGGCAACCCAACTTGAATTGAACAACAATGGCCGCTTGATACTTGAAATTTGAACAGACAGAAATAGCCTTCGAGCCTTCAGTGAGCCTTGAGTCTACCGCTCCGTAAAAGTACTTCTTCAACCGTCTCACAAGTAAGAGTTCGATCGTGATGGCAGATGCCAATAATAACGAGAGGGGGAGCACTCGGGAGAGTGCAAAACCTCTGCCTCCAATACTGCTGGGTCACTCAAGTGAACCTTATATCTTATTCATTAAATATGATGTCAACAGTGCTGACAGAGTTATAGTTCATTTCTCCATTTTTTTTTTTGGGGGGGAGGGTTTGGAAATCACTTAAAACATGTAAAAATGCAAAAAAAATAAAATTTGCAAAAAAAAAAAAAAAAAAAAAATCGAAATTTTGTTGAAAAAAATTTGCAAAAATTTTTTTTTTTCCTCGAACAATTTTTTTTTTGGGGGGGGAGGTTGGAAATCACTTAAAACATGTAAAAATGCAAAGAAATACATTTTTTGTCAAACAATTTTTTGGGGGGGGGGGTGGAAATCACAAAATATGCAGAAAAAATTTTTTTTCTCTAACAATTTTTTGGGGGGGTTGGAAATCACTTGAAACATGTAGAAATGCAAAAAAATTTTCTCTATTTTTTCGGTGGGGGTAACAATTTTTTTTTGGGGGGGGGGAGGTTGGAAATCACTCAAAACATGTAGAAATGCAAAAAAACAATTTTCTCTATTTTTTGTGGGGGGGGGGAATTTTTGGGGGGGTGGAAATCACAAACATGCAGAAATTCAAAAAAAAAAAATTTTCTCTAAATTTTTTTTGGGGGGGGGGAGGGGGACCAAGTCCAAAATTTAATGGCATGATCCTTGGACTATACCTAACCCCCCCCCCCCACCAAGTTTCGTCGAAATCCATCGAGGAGTTTTTCCGTAATACTGTTCACAAACAAACAAAACAAACAAACAAGCAGTCATAGACTGTTACTTACGAAATCGTCAACTTGACCTCTGACCTTGTCTCATAAAAGCTGTCTCGAGAGAAGGTAGCGACGCAAACCAGAAGTTTCTACGATGATTCTGTACCAAACCATCAAAAATCGAATGTTTTGGATGTTTGACCTCACTGTGACCTTGACCTTTGACCGATTTTGAGCAAAATCTAATCAGCGCTAGCCATCACCCTCCTGAATCACGTGGTGTAATTTGACATTGGTAGCTCTTCCGTTCGAGTTATCATTTTTTGGATGTTTGACCTCACTGTGACCTTGACCTTTGACAGATTTTGACCAAAATCTAATCAGCACTAGCCATCACCCTCCTGAATCACGTGGTGTAATTTGACATTGGTAGCTTCTTCCGTTCTCGAGTTATCGTGCCTACAAACAAACAAACAAACAAGCAGTCATAGACTGGTACTTACGAAATCGTCAACTTGACCTCTGACCTTGTCTAATAAAAGCTGTCTCGAAAGAACGTAGCGACGCAAACCAGAAGTTTCTAAGATGATTCTGTACCAAACCATCAAAAAAATCGAATGTTTTGGATGTTTGACCTCACTGTAATCTTGACCGATTTTGACCAAAATCTAATCAGCGCTCGCCACCACCCTCCTGAATCACGTGGTGTAATTTGACATTGGTAGCTTCTTCCGTTCGAGTCATCTGCACCAAACCATCAAAAATCAAATATTTGACCTTGCTGTGACCGATTTTGACCAAAATCTAATCAGCACTAGCCATCACCCTCCTGAATCACGTGGTGTTATGTAATTTGACATTGGTAGCTTCTTCCGTTCTCGAGTTATCGTGCCTACAAACAAACAAACAAACAAGCAGTCATAGACTGGTACTTTCGAAATCCTCAACTTGACCTCTGACCTTGTCTAATAAAAGCTGTCTCTTAGAAGGTAGCGACACAAACCAGAAGTTTTGACGATGATTCTGTACCAAACCATCAAAAATCGAATGTTTTGGATGTTTGACCTCACTGTGACCTTGACCTTTGACCGATTTTGACCAAAATCTAATCAGCACCAGGTCACTCTACCCTGGATATGCTGCTTCTGCTCTCCCATCAATGGATGGAGGTCCTCAATGCCAGACAGGAAATCCGAGCCGTATCCCTGGACATATCACGTGCTTTTGACACAGTCTGGCACCCTGCCCTACTCACCAAACTCTCTTCCCATGGTATTCAAGGCCATCTCCACTCATGGCTCGCAGACTTCCTCTCCTGTCGCAGTCAACGTGTGGCCCTAAATGGAGTTCTTTCATCCCCTCTTCCTGTGCAGGCTGGAGTTCCTCAAGGTAGCGTTCTGGGCCCTGTTCTTTTTCTGGTTTTCATCAATGATCTCTCGGACTCTCTGGAAAATCCTCTATTTCTCTTTGCCGACGACTCCACCCTCTGCCATACCATCTGTCATCCCTCAGACCGGCAAGCAGCAGCTTGTTCACTCACTGCAGATCTGGATAAAATCACAAACTGGTCCAACACGTGGAACATGTCTTTCAATCCAGACAAATCTCACACTCTCACTATGTCTCTTCGAAAGGACCGTTTACAAAACCCCCCCATCCACTTTCTCAACAATCCTCTGGAAGAAGTCTTTTATTTCAAGCTTCTAGGTCTCACTATCTGCCATGACCTTTCCTGGGAAAGTCACATTTCCAACCTCGCCTCAAAAGCCAGTCGCCGATTGGGAATCCTCCGTCGTGCTAAGTCCTTCCTCGGCCCTCTTGAGCTCCTGACCACTTACAAAGCTTTTGTCCGTAGCCTGATGGAGTACTGCTCTCCCCTCTGGGCTGGTGCTCCTGCCTCCCACCTTTCTCGGCTTCACGCTGTCGAAACCAGGGCATTTAAAATCATCGGCATCTCCCGCAATGAAGCTGAGTCTTTGGGCCTCTCACTCAATCACCGCAGGTTGGTCGGTGGTCTTTCTGTCTTCTACCGACTCCTCTCCAGCCTTGCCCCCCCTGCTCTCTCTGCGATTTGTCCCCACCACATTTCCACAGGGCGCTCAAGGTCCGCCAACAACCCCCTTCTGGTAAAACTACCAAAATCACGAATCACTGCTCATCTTCACTCTTTCATTCCTCTTTTTTCCCGCCTTTGGAATAAACTTCCTCACTCTATTCTTTCCCATTCTTCCCTCCAGCCTTTCAAACCAGCTGTTCACCACCACCTCTTATCTTCCCCCATCCAAATCCTCGATCTTTTCTACCCCCGATAATCCACCCAAGCCCTCTTCCTTCATTTCTCCTGCTTTCCTTCCTGAAAGTCCCTGAAATGTCCATCTTCTCTTCGCCATGTTCCCCGTCCCATCCCCATCCCTCTCCCTTCCACAGTTCACCTAATGTGTCTGTTCCCACTGTTTTGTCCCTTCCACTCCCGCCTCCTTGCTGTGAGTTGTGTGTTAGCTCTCATACGAGCCTCGACCAAGGTATACAAAAAAAAAAAAAAAAAAAAAAAAAAAAAAAAAAGCACTAGCCATCAGCCTCCTGAATCACGTGCTTTAATTTGACATTGGTAGCTTCTTCCGTTCTTGTGTTATCTGTACCAAACCATCAAAATCGAATATTTGACCTCTCCGTGACCTTGACCTTTGACCCATTTTGACCAAAATCTAATCAGCACTAGCAATCACCCTCCTGAATCACGTGGTGTAATTTGACATTGGTAGCTTCTTCCGTTCTCGAGTTATCGTGCCGACAAACAAACAAACAAACAAACAAACAAACAAACAAACGGAAGGCATCAATATACTTACGAAATCTTTAGATTACGTAAGTCATAAACAGAAACGGAAGTCATCAATATACTTATGAAATCTTTAGATTTCCTAAGTAACAAACAAACAAACAGAAAGGGGCGAAAATAGTAACCTCCATCCATCTTCGAAGATGGCGGAGGTTAACAAGGAATATGAAGACTCAAGTCACTCCTCTGATGAAAATTCTGTTGCAAGCATCCTCCCAAGTCCAAGCCCTAGCCTTGATCCTTATAGCGATATTGAACATCCTCATAAAATATATTTCCATGAAAATTTCAATTGAAATCAGTCCTGTGTTGTTCACTGCTTGACCATCAGGAGGTTGCATGGCATTACCATTTCCCATTCCCTATTACCTACTAGAATTGAATTCAAAATGCTTCAATATGCACAAGGTGAAACTTCATTCACCCTTTTTCCTACTGCCAGTTGTGTATGTCATATTGAACATCATTTTACAGACTCTGTTCATTGTTCACTATCTGTTTTCTACTGCAGGTGAGCCATGCCGACTCCAAAGAAAAGGAAACCAATTGGAGATGGTACCCCGAAAGCCTGTCAGATGGTGCGCCATCGTAGGCTCGAATTACAAACGCAAGGTGAAGCTGGCCCTGGCCATGAACCTCAACTTCAACGACTGCCCATCGCATATGACTATTCGGAGGACAATTTCCATAGCCAGACAAATGTTGGCGCGATAAATGCAATTTGTCCGCACTGTTGTGCGGCTAAATTCGGAAGCGAGCGACCAGGCTTCTGCTGTAACAATGGCAATGTACAGCTCCAGCCATTTCCTCCTTGGCCACAATTTCTCAAAGACATCACAGAAATCCGATCACCACTCTCCCGTCATTTCATTCAAAATATCCGAGCCTACAACAGTGCCTTCCAGATGACTAGCTTCGTCTCGCAAGAACGACAACAGTCAGGATGGAGTCCCACTTTCAGTGTGCATGGACAAATATTCCATCACATAGGAAGTATGTACCCAAGTTTAGGATCCAACACACAATTCCTCCAAATCTACTTCATAGACAACATACAGAACCAGTTAGAAAGACGAATGAGCTTCTTCAGTGGTTTGAGGAAAGAAGTTGTCGAATCAATACATTCTTTCTTAGAACAAAACAAGTACGTCCAGCAATTCCTCACGACTCACGAATATATTCAAACGGCAGGCGAAGGAATTGAAGATTTACGAGTCGTCATTCATGAAGATAAAAAACCGTTGAAAGAACACCAAAGGCGATACAATGCACCTACAAGTGATGAAGTAGCAATTCTTATGCCCAACGATCTGACATGCACAAGGGACATTGTTATTCACCTTCGAGAAGGTCCATTGTAGCAGATATCGGAGCTTCATCGATCGTACAACCCACTACAGTACCCATTACTTTTTCCATACGGAACTGACAGCTACAGTCTGTACCTGAAAAATAAGGCTAATAAAAAGATCTCCCAACTCCAGTATTATGCCGATCACATTCAAAGAAGAGCAGGAAATGATCTTGCTAAGGCTGGTCGTCTATTCCAACAGTTTCTGGTGGATGTCTGCTGTAAAATTGAAACTGAAAGACTTGGATTCCTCTGCCGAGAACAGAAAGCATCAGCTGACAATTACTCCAGTTTACGCGATTGCATCATCAATGAAGATTCAGATCCGCGGCAACTGGGGCAGAGGGTCATCCGCCCGTCTTCTTATGTTGGAGGTCCTAGATACATGCACCAAAGACAAGACGCCATTGTCTATGTGAGCCATCATGGCCGACCACAACTTTTTATCACGTCAACCACAAACCCAAAATGTCCGGAAATATTGTCAAACTTATTACCAGGACAATCAGCGAACGACGACCCACTTTTAACTGTTCGTGTATTCAACCAGAAGAAAGATCGCCTCATGTCAATGCTCAAAGATGGTGCTTTTGGAGAAGTGACTACGTGGCTCTATTCCGTGGAGTTTCAAAAGCGTGGGCTTCCGCATGTCCACATTCTCACTTGGCTCAAAAAGGGTAGTCACATCGTTCCTGATAATATCGATCGAATCATCTCAGCAGAAATTCCTTCCGCCACTGAGGAACCAGAACTTCACAATTTGGTAAAAACCAACATGGTTCACGGTCCATGTGGACCACTTCGGCTGAATTCCCCATGTATGTCGGACGGAGTGTGCACCAAGAAATTCCAAAAAGATTTCAGATGTGAAACTGAATATGGAAATGATGGATACCCTAAATATCGAGGTGCTCACCACAGTCTGGTGGTAACACCGTCAACGTGACTAGATTCATTCATAATCAGGAAGTGACGGAAGAAATTGACAATCGCTTTGTTGTACCTTATAACAAATGGCTTCTTACGCAAATGAGCAGCCATACTAACGTTGAGATTTGCAGCTCTGTAAAGAGTATCAAATACGTTTTGAAGTATGTCAATAAAGGCTCCGACCAGTTAATCTTCAGCATACAATTACGAAATGAAAACGATGAAATCGAACTTTATCGAGAAGCTGGGTACTTTGGGAGTATGGAAGCAGCTTACCGACTTTTGAGCTTTCCTATTCATAAACATTGGCCGCCTGTCAGGAAGTTGGCAGTTCACTTAGAAAATGGATGAGTATTTTTCACTCCCGAAAATGCTCAAGCCAGAGCTGCAGCAGAACCGCCAAAGACTACCTTGACAGAGTTTATGCACTTATGTCAAAGTGACAAGTTCGCCAAAACCCTCTCGTATCACGAGGTACCGCAGTATTACACATGGTCGAATAAGACATGGTTACGGCGAAAGCAGGGCCAACCACAGCAGCATCCTGGAATTTAAAAAGGTCCAATGATAGGAAGGGTTTATACAATCCATCCAAATTTGACGGAATGCTATTTCCTGAGAATGCTACTTCATGTTGTGCGCGGTCCGAAGACTTACGCCGACCTCCATCTAGTTGACCATATCGAGTACACTACATATCAAGAGACGTGCCTGGCGCGCGGTCTATTAGCTAACGACCAACATCTCATCAATGCACTGAAGGAATCTCAACAGTCTGACAATCCAAACCAAATGCGACTCCTCTTTGCAATCGTAATCACTGCGTGCGAACAGTCGGATCCTTCAGGACTCTGGATATCTTTCAGACGCGCTGAGCCAAGACATTGTGCTCAAAACGGTTTGACGGCTACTGACCCACCCTTCCCGGAGCATCGATATCAGGAGTGTCTCATATCCATCAACGATCATGTACATCGTATGACCGGTAGGAATATTTCCAACTATGGACTACATTTTGAACTTCCCGCTCATACAGGTTTCGGCATAGCGTATACACGATACCTGAATTACGATGTCGCCGAACAATTACAGTTCCTTCATTTCAACTCTCAAAAACTGAATCCAGAGCAGCGAACGGTGTACGATGAATTCAATGTGCGCGTTTTCCAGCAAACACCTGGCATCATTTTCTTAGATGCTCCTGGAGGAACCGGTAAAACTTTCTTGATCAATGTCATTCTAGCCTCTATCAGATCTCAAGGAAAAATAGCCATATCTTGTGCTTCAAGTGGTATCGCGGCAAATCTAATAACAGGAGGAAGAACGATCCACTCCACCTTCAAAGTCCCTCTACAACTCCATGTCCAGGACTATCCTACTTGCGCTGTCAAAAAAGGAACTTCACTCGCTCGCGTATTCAGTGAATGTCAGGGTATAATTATAGACGAGGCACCCATGACACACCGGAAAGCCTACAAAGCCATAGATCGGACATTACGAGACATGAGGCGAAGAAAGACCATTCGGAGGCATTCCCACCATGCTATGTGGTGATTTTCGACAAATATTACCCGTCATGAGACACGGAACCAGACCAACCATTGTCGACGCCACACTCAAAAAGTCTCATCTTTGGCATCGTACAACTACAATGCAACTGAAAACCAACATGAGGCTTGATGCTGATGACTGTGAAGCAGGTTCGTTCACAGAATACTTGCGTTCAGTAGGAGAAGGTCTACAACCTACCATTCAACATCCTGATTACGTTTCCCTCAGCCAGTATGAAACTGTTGACAGTGCAGAAGCTTTGATACAAGTGGTGTATCCAGACATTCATGCTAATGCCAATAACTCTGCCAACTTTTGGGATAAAGCGATCTTAGCTCCCATCAACGAAACTGTAAATGCGATAAATCAATCAATCATCGAAAATTTTCCAGGCCAATCTACCTCCTATACGACAATCAACAGTACTCTAAACCCAGACGATGCCGTTCATTATCCCCAGGAATTTCTGGACTCAATAGAGCTTTCTGGAATTCCATCCCATCGTTGCATTCTCAAAGTAGGGTGCCCGATAATTTTAATGCGCTCTCTGGATCCTCCGGAACTCACGAATGGTACACGTTGTGTAGTCACTAAACTACATGCTGATGTCATCGAAGTGGAGCTACTGGATGGACAGTCGAAGGGGAAAACCAGAATGATACCAAGGATTCCATTATACATACTGATCTACCATTTGCATTCAAAAGAATCCAATTTCCTGTAAAACCGTGTTTTGCCATCACCATCAACAAGGCACAAGGCCAAACATTCACTCGCATTGGCTTACATTTATGCTCTCCTTCATTAACCCACGGAATGTTGTACATAGCACTTTCGCGAGCGCGCAGCAAAAAAAAAAAAAAAAAAAAAAAAATAACGTTACCATTTTTGCTCCGAACAAAATTACCAGGAAAGTGGTTTACAAAGAAATACTTTAACTTTAATGTGTAAATGATCGTTGCAGGATTTCTCATTTATTGGTAAAATAACTTCGTCTTGAATGGTCAATGTGAGCAATGTATGAGCCTGGTGTTTGCGCAGTGGTTAGGGCAGCGGCTTGGGATCCAAAAGGTCCTGAGTTCAATCCCCGTTGGGCCACTGAATTAATACACCAGGGGGTTGATTCAGCCTGTCATCCTTCCGAGGTCGGCGAAATGAGTACCAGTATACTGGGCCGGTGTATACCCCGGTTAAAATAGGTGTACCATATCCCTGTGTCGTAAGAGGCGACCAGGGTTGCGTCAGGAAGGGCATCCGGCGTAAAACATGTGCCAAATCACTATGCGGATCATACGGATGATCCGCTGTGGCGACCCCGAACGGGAGCAGCCGAAAGAAGAAGGTCAATGTGAGCAATGTGAACTGTGAATAATGCGCTGCGTAAAACCTTTTGTAGAGTATGTTATTATTAATCACTATACGCCATAGTAACTTGCTCATGTTATTGAGCTGTCAATAAGCTATCAATCATAGACATATAATAAACTCAGTTGAGTATTCATATCTCTATTTCAATGCGTAATATCAAGCGGTACCTTCATGATGACCTGATAAAACCGGTCTCGATGTCCGTCCATCCGTATATCTGTTCACAATCAAACCGATCGTGACGCATTTTAAGGCTTTCCGAGAGCTTTGGAGAGATTACCTACACTCCCGCACGGTGCTGTTTTTATTATTCAGACTGCACTTCATTAGAACATAGATCGTGGATGGATGCGCAGATACCAGGAGAACAACTATAGCTGTACAGAGCAATTCATATTATCGATCGATAAAAATGATATTTAATTGATATAATAAATTGTTTATTTAAAATATCTTCAAATTTTGTGAGTTTTTAGTTTGTTGTGAAATATTTGGTCCTCGGGTCTCCGTATAGTGGCGAACAGGCTTAAGTCGTACTTCTGTTGACTACGGAAGAAAAAAAAAAATCACAGAACCATCCGATCGACATGCTGTTAACAGTTTCAGAATCAGCTAAATTCTACAACATATGAATATGTAGACAAAACTGATCTGGCCAGCTAAAATCTACAAGATGTGAATATGTAGACGAAACTGATCCGGCCAGCTAAAATCTACAAGATATGAATATGTAGACGAAACTGATCCGGCCTTTTGGATCACTTTAAAGTAGGGTGCCCTGTAATTTTAATGCGCTCTATGGATCCTCCGGAACTCACGAATGGTACACGTTGTGCAATCACTAAACTACGTGGTCATGTCATCGAAGTGGAGCTACTGCGGGATAGTCGAAGGGGAAAACCTGAATGATAATTAATCAATGGATAAAAATGATATAATATATTGTTTAAAATACATTCATGCTATCTGTCTTTTCCCATATGTTGCCAGTGACGTCCGTCGAAGACGGGCACCTTTACTAGTCGTCATATTTGTGAGGAGGAAATTGAGGAGTCCAAAGTTAGGGATCATTGTCATCTTACTGGTAACTATAGAGGTCCCGCTCATTCCTGTTGTAATCTTAATTATAAATTTCCTTCTTTTATTCCAGTCTTTCTTCAAAACAGCGCCAACTATGATACACATCGATTCATAAATGAACTTTCAAAAACACCAGGGAATATTTCTGCCATAACAAACACAAGTCAAAAGTATATTTCATTTACAAAAATGATATTCACAAAACCTTTAACTCATATTAGGTTTCTAGATTCTTGAAAGTTTATGGGAACACCATGAGCCGACCTAGCACCAAACCTAAGCTCCACAGGCTCTTTTCCAAATCTTAATTCATTCTTTCCAAAAGAGGAAATTCTAACGAAAGAGGAAATTCAGATTAAAGAGAGAATTCAAAGTAAAGAGAAAATTAATGAAGAAATTCTAATTATAAAGAAAATTCAAACAATGAATGAAATTCTAACGAAAGAGGAAATTCTGATTAAAGATGAAATTCTAACTTGAGAGGAAATGCAAACAAGGAATAAAATTTAAAGTAAAGAGAAAATTCTTACAAGTGAGGGAATTTATCCTTATGATTATATGGATTCATTTTTGACATTTCAAGAAACACGACTTCCTTCAAAAGAAAGTTTCTATAATAACCTTTATGAAAAAGAGATAAGTGATAAGGAATATAAACACGCACAAGAAATTTGGAAAATATTTAAGGTAAAGAACCTTGGAGAATATCATGATTTGTATCTAAAAACAGATGTTTTATTGTTAGCTGATGTGTTTGAAGCTTTTAGATCACTGTCATAATAAAAAAAAATTGTTGTGGATTAGATCCTGCCCACTATTTCACAGCTCCTAGTTTAGCTTGGAGTGCAATGTTGAAAATGACAAAACAAGATATAGATTTAATCAGTGATGGAGATATGCTTTTGATGATTGAGAAGTCTAAGAGAGGTGGAATATCACAAGTATGTTCAAAAAGATATGCGAAAGCAAATAATAAATATCTTCCAAATTATGATCGTGAAAAAGATAGTAATTATTTGATGTATTTTGATGCTAATAAGTTGTATGGATGGGCAATGTCTCAATCTCTGCCTTATGGTAAATTAGAGTGGGTGGAAGAAAAGGATTATGAAAAGGCTTTGATGAATATTGTTATTTCTTCTCAAGAGGAATTGAATGAGGAAGAAGGAGGATATTATTTTGAAGTTGATTTAAGGTACCTGAGTGATCTTCATAATAAGCATAAAGACCTTCCTTTTGAATGTGAGAAAGAAACCCCAAAGAAAGAATGGTTAAGTGATTATCCTAAAAGTTTTAATATTAAAGGCAAATCAACCAAAAAGTTATTAACAACCGTTTTTACAGCCATTTTTCCCTGCTGTGCAGGGGTTGGGCTTTTTCTTGAGGAAATGTTTTTTTATGGCCAGATGCCCTTCCTGACGCCAACCCTGGTCGCCTCTTATGACACACAGGGATATGGTACACTTATTCTAACCGGGGCATACACCAGGACCAGTACACACTGGTACTCATTTCGCCAACCTCGGAAGGATGACAGGCTGAGTCAACCCCCTGGTGTTAATTCAGCAGCCAACGGGGCTTGAACTCAGGACCCTGGGATCCCAAGCCACCACCCTAACCACTAAGCCAACAACAGGCTTCGAAAAGTTAACAACAACATTCTATGATAAAGAGGGATATGTTTTGCATCAGAGAAGCTTGAAACAGTTTATGAGAGAAGGATTGAGAGTAGCTAAAATTCATAGAGTTTTAAAATTTAAACAAAGTCCTTGGATGAAAAAGTATATTAAATTCAATACCGATATGAGAACAAATACAAAAGTAAAATTTGAAGGGGAATTCTATAAATTGATGAATAATGCTGTCTTTGGAAAGACAATGGAGAATGTTCGAAACAGGCAAAACATTAGATTTGCAACATCTTGGAAAGAAGCTTCGAGATTGATAAATAAACCAAGTTTTAAGAGAGAAGGGGTTTTTTCAGAGAACTTTTCTGCTATTCATATGGAAAAGGAAAGTATTGTAATGGATAAACCAATTTATATTGGAACAGCAGTTCTTGATTTATCAAAGATATTGATGTATGATTATTTGTATAATGGCTTAAAGAAAGAGTATGGTGAAAATGTTTCATTGTTGTATATGGACACTGATAGTTTTATCCGAGATATAAAAACTGATGATGTTTATAAGGATATGAAGAACAATATTGGAGTATATGATACAAGTAATTTTAGTAAGAAGAGAGTTATTTTCAAAAAAGAATGAAAAGGTTATTGGTAAGTTTAAAGCTGAGTTGGGTGGAAAAGTAATGAGTGAGTTTATTGGATTGAGAGCAAAGGCATATGCTTATAAGTATGCTGATCAGATTGATAAGAGGTTAAAGGGAATAAAGAAATATGTAATAAAGAAATCAATAACTTTTAGAAATTATCAAAATTGTTTGATGAATCAGAAAGAAGAGTATAGGAAAATGAATACAATAAGAAGTTATAAACATAAGATATAAAGTGAAGAAGTAAATAAAAAGGCATTCGGAGCCTTTGATGATAAGAGACTTATTTTAGATAATGGAAAAGATTGTGTTCCATATGGATATTGTATGATAGAGTGTGTAGAATAGATTGTGTTTTAACGATGGGAAGATGGGTTGGGGTTTTTAAGGGCTACCGCCATGTTTTTTCACAATATATAAATGGTCAAACCAAGTATTAATCAAACTAAAGAGTGGAGAAAATCTCAGTCTTGGTATATAAATGGAAAACATAATGAATGTGAAAAATATCAAATAAGTCTTATTGAAAAAAATAACTAAAACAAAGGTAAATAAAACAAATAAGTGAATCAATTTAAAAACTAGTAAGTTAGAGGATGTAAAGAAAAAAAAATATCCTTGAATGGACTGAAAACTTTGATGGTTATCAATTGAACAATGAAAAAACAATTTACTATAATCTCAAAATGATATGTGGCTCAGGAGGTGGTCAGATGAGATCATGAAGAGAAGTACATCATTTCATAATGACACAAAAGGGGTATCTTGAAAAATATAAAGATTCAAATGTTTTATTTTTAAATATTTTAGATGGGGATTATTGTGCAGAGAAAATTAAACTATTGAAGGAATTTGAGAATGAACAAATCTTTATAGGTTCAATGAGTGAGCTAAACATTATGCACTGCTTATTTGAAAAAGAGTGTCCATCGGCTTACATGTTTGATATTTCTTCAGAATCACTTTTAACAAATCACATTACTACTTTGCTACTTGAACAAATCTTTATCTTATTGCATTGGTTATTTGAAAAAAGTGTCCCTCGGTTAAACGGGGAGACAAATAAATATACCTTGGGATAAAAAGGGGGTTTACTTTTTAAGGAAAAAAAAAAAATATGAATCGCTGAAAATCCCCCATTTATTTACATGGGGAAAAGTGAGCCAGAATCAGTATACTCACCCTACTAATGTATTTGCCAGCCATGTCATGAAAAACCAAAAACACAAGTACAATCTTTTGAAGCTCGACTTACAGTCCTCCGCAGCCAATCGTTCAGCCTCTTTCTCAAGCATGATACGCTCGTGGTCCACATCCATGACGCACTGTAGTGGAGTCTTGTCACTCGGGGGCATTTCACGGGTCAAGTGGTAAATGTCCATGTGAGGTGGTATGGGTAGTTCTTGAAGGCCGATAGCAGACAGCAGCATGGATTTCCCTTTGAACGCCAGCAAGAGGGGGGAAAAAAAGATTGCGCACGCAATAGTTTGTAAGGGGACTGGTGGACATAGAGATATGATAAAAATAAACAACCAACTGAGAACACCATAACTGCTTGTACAACCAGACAGCAATTTAACCACATCAAACCTCGTACCCATCCCCTCCTTTGCAGGTTGTTTTTCTCCTCTCTTCCTCCTTTGCATTATATTCCGTGTCTTCTTTCGGCGTTTAAGCTTGTTCACCCACTGTGTCCTTGTACCCTCATGTCAGTGTGTTTTCCTGCTTTCCATTATTAACCTCTGCCATCGAAGATGGACAGAGGTTACTGTTTTCACCCCCTGTCTGTTTGTTTGTTTGTGAACAGTATTACGGAAAAACTCCGACGGATTTCGACGAAACTTGGTGGGGGGATTAGGTATGGTCCAAGGATCATGCCATTAGATTTTGGACTTGGTCCAAAGTCCAATGTGGCTGCTATGGCGGCCATTTTGAAAAAAAAATTGAATTTTTGTTTTTGCATTTCTACATGTTTTAAGTGATTTCCAACCAAAAAAAAAATTTGTTAGAGGAAAAAAAAAAATTTTGCAACTTTTTTTCAAAAAAAATCGATTTTATTTGAAAAATATTAGATTTTTTTTTGCATTTCTACATGTTTTAAGTGATTTCCAACCCCAAAAAAAATTTGTTAGAGGAAAAAAAAAAATTTGCAACTTTTTTTAAAAAAAAAATTCGATTTTATTTTTTTGGCATTTCTACATGCGCGTCGATCTAGTTTAGTTTATTCAATCGTGATTCAGTCGAGTCTGATCCGTTTTGACCGACAATGAATAGGATATCAGGTTTACTTCAGTGACCCAGCAGTATTGGCAGCGGAGGTTTTGCACTCTACCGAGTGCTCCCCCTCTAGTTGCATTTCTACATGTTATAAGTGATTTCCAACAAAAAAAAATATGCAAAAATTATAATTGCGGCTGATTTTGGAACTTCAGGTGGATATACACATGTAAAATCAATTTCTGTCTCAAGGAATCTAGTTATGACTAATTAATTGAGTATGTAAAAGTTAAAAGTAAAAGGGAAAGTTGCAAACTCTAACTCTGTGAGCACTGTTCACGTCAAATTGAATGAATAGGATATCAGGTTCACTTGAGTGACCCAGCAGTATTGGCGGCGGAGGTTTTGCACTCTACCGAGTGCTCCCTCTCTAGTTCTCTGATGTGTTCCTGCTCTTACAGGAGCAGAGACATTGTACGAAAATAAAAAAGGGGGATGGGGAAATAAAAATAAGGTAGCACATCAAAAGGTGGTGAAATTTTCCTCATGAATGACAAGTTCCCCCTTATGAGTGGAAAAGGACTGTAAAGAAAGCTTTTTTTTTTTTAGTCAAATAATCATTTTGTATGAGGCAAAATTTGTGGAAGTACGACAGCAAGGATAAAATATACCATCAGAGATGGGGAATCCCCCGCCATTGAAAAATAATTGAAATCAGATAAGCATTTTTCCATTTATTACAAAAAACATTTTTTTTCATGATGGCCGCCCCAGTCGGCCATCTTGGATCCGGCCATGCCCAAAATCAATAGGGTTCTTCCTTTTCAGGTGGTACATGTGACCCAAATTTCAAGTCAATATGGCGAAAAAAAAATTTTCAAGATGGCCACCCCAGTTGGCCATCTTGGATCCGGCCACGCCCAAAATCAATAGGGTTCTTCCTTTTCAAGTGGTACATGTGTGACCCAAATTTCAAATCGATATGGCAAACAGTTTATGAGTTATCGCACTCACAGCTATAAATGTTGACGCCCAGCCAGCCGGACGGACGACGGATGGACGACCCATGTGACAACAATATCCCCCCCTTCCGCCACGTGGCGGGGGATAAAAATACAAAGGCTAATTTAACATTCATAAAAAAATATATATATATATATATTTAAAATTTTATCAAATGTTCCAGCCACAATATTGTTACGGCTATGGAAATTCACATTACACCATTAAGGGCCCGTAGATGAGATATCTCTAAGTACATGTGTAGTTAGCCCAAACCCGTTGTACATAGGGAATTTATGCAATTCATCCGGGCTGCGACGCTTTGAGTTAGCCATTTTTCCTGTTCTATCTTTATTTTGAACCAACCACGTCTCAACCGCCATCACAAAAAAACCACGCCACCGCCACCATCTCCGCATCACCGCCATTCCCAAACAGCACCATAACCATCAAACCACCACCGAAAACCCTCCACCACCTTCACCTCTCTCCTTCTACGACCATTCCCGCACCACCTGTGAACACTGAACGTCGGGCTGTCTCGGGCCCATTCGGCGTTTGGTGCCGAGCGCACAGAGCCGCGAGCGCAAATAGCGGCCTTTCAGAGGGAAAATTCGGATCAAAAACGCTACACGCCCACTTTTCCTCCGTCCAATTAGCGAGCGTGGGCGGCTTGGCCCCGCCTCCAGGCGCGTGTGTGAAGTCGATATATGCAAATTCTAGGATCAGGGGAGGGTCACGCCCCCGTTTCCTCCGACCAATCGGCGAGCGTGGCTCCGCCCCCGAGGTCATTCTGATCCGAATATTTGCATACTGGCTTCTCCTGCCCGCCTATAAAAAGGCGAGCGCAAGGCGAAAAGGGTGGCAAGGCAGAGTTTTGGCAGAGTGACAGAGTGGCAGAGTCGGGTGAGGAGAGCGAGGAGAGCGAGGAGAGTGAGGAACGGAGAAGAGTCGCGGTGGAACTGCAAGCAAGGGAGCTCGGGTCCAAGGCGAGAAGGACGGCGGTCGGCGACGGGTTACGGTGTGGGGAATTGCTCGTCTCGTCGCGGGACCCAAGCCAGCCAGCCATTCTCATCCCCCAGGGCATCAACAATTCCCCCTTTCCCCCGTGCTGAGATAGTGCAAAAGGATGCCCCGTTCCCACCCCACTCCAAACGTCGTGCCAACGAAACCCACCAAGGAACACAGAGTCGGGGCACAGCCGCGCAGCCACATTTGCAGCTCGCCCGCCAACGCGTCGCGAGGACGCGGGTAGGACCCCCCCCCCCCGGTCTCGCGGACCTGGCCGCTCCTCCAGGTCACGCGCACATTTGGCCTACGGGCCTGTCTGCCTCCTTGTCTATGAGGGTGGCTTCCTTTCTTTGCTTTTGTGTAAATGTATGTTGGCGCTGTCTGTAAAGTAAAGCTGTATAAGTGTTGCCGTGTGTGCGCGTAGTCGGTATTAACTCTGCGTCGTTGTTGCTTTTATTGTTTTGGTTTCTATATGTGCATTTTGACTGTATGGCTGTATATACGTGCTTTCCGTGTGCCGGGAAATAAATGTGCATTGTGTGAAATGTTTTCCCGTTTCGCTTCATCTTTTCTTTATTGACCCTCCACCCTGCTTCACGTAAAGGGTTCGTAGTAGGTGCAACATCCCGGTAAATAATCTGAACCGTCGAGGTCGACGATAACACCGCTCGGTTATCCCGATAGTACGGAACGGGCCGCCTAAGCGGCTCGTGTCCGATGTCGACCTGCAGCGAGGTACGATCGCCCGGTTTACCATCCGCGTGGGTACTTAGGTAGGTCTAGTTTGGCGAACAACCCTATCCTACGCGGGTGGCCGATTGGCACGATTGTGGTGAGGTCGAAAGGCCCACCCGTGACTGGCTCCACGCGATAGTTCCCAGAGGGTCACGACTGAATTGTCCGTCCGGTGGGCGACGTGTCGCGATCCGAGTTACGTGGCCGTCCGCACGCCGGCGGGCGTGAATTCGCAACAATATACTGAGTGTCTGTCTTCGTCGCTTAATCGAGTGTCTCAAGATGTGTAAATGCCAGATGAGGACAAAACAAGCACAAATGGTTTGACATTCAGCCTGGATCGGCAATTGCACAAAGGATGTCGTTTGTGGGGAGGGTAGGTAATAACAATCTGCCTTGTGTGATAACGATTGAAAGCACCTTTCAGCTTATTCGAGCAACTCACCAACACCATTAAGTCCAATGAGGCCATACCGACGGCCAGAGTTGAACTCAAGAATAGCATCAGAAAGCAGCTCCTGCCCATGAAAGGTAAGTGACATGTTGATCAAGTGCACATCCATGCTGTTGGGATGAGAATTGAGCACCGCTGAACAACCTCGTGCTGTAGCCTTTTGCAGTTCACAATCATCCAGCTGCTGGGTCAGCTCCTGGGTCAGCTCCTGAACAGCTGAAGAGCCAATACAAAAAATGCAAAAATAAATAATAATAATAAAAAATAAAACACGTTTTTCATTTAAAAAAAAACAAAAACAAAAAAGAAACAACTACATACTATAAAGAATCTCAAAATACAAAGCAAGTCCGCATCCGCATCAGCATGGGGCTCAGACACATGCACCCACTATTTTGACACAGTCACATTGGGGAGGTGATAAATTGAAATGGTGAGCCATTAAGAATGTTAATTATAGAGGGAAACTACAACGGCGCTCAGTAGAGCGCATACCTTCTGCAAGCTGAACAGTTTACCTTTTGTATTTCATTGAAAGGCCAGATCTGGACCCGGACCTTAACCAAAATCGAATCTGCTCTTGTTCTTGTCACTGAACCAATTCATACACCTAATTTTTTCACAACTTTTTGAAATATCACGAGTATATATAAATATATTTAAGGATTCAGCGACTGAGGGATTCTCAACCCACTCCGGTCGTCTCCGGGATCTATAACGCCGGCCGGCTCAGCACAGGCCTTGGGTCACGCGCCTTCAATCGCAATACCAACGTACTCCTTGTACCTTGCCAGTTGGGGAAATAGAACCCCTGGTTATAGACTGGTTTTGTCAGATGCCGAGCATTTTCTGCCAGTCTGTAACCATTTTGGTTTTATATGCCAATCGAACGGATCGTTAGACGCGACACAAATTAATCCATAGCGGCAACTTCATACGAGTTCACCAGATTTATGGGGGAACATCGGGGATCACAACACAAGCAAAATTCACAACTGTTTTTATTAACAATCTTCAACCCGTTCTTAACTCGGGAACCATGGACTACAGGTGTCGAGGGGGTCGCCACCAACATATGCCTTAAACAACATGCAGACAAAGACACACAGACAGACAGCATGCATGCAAGACAAGACAGAGTACTTGGTGATGTTTCATGGACGAGAGGACAGTGTCAAAGCACGAATGTCGCTCGCAACAGGCGGATGTCCACGGATTCAAGCTCCAGCTCGAACACGCCGCGTGGCGAAATGGAGCTCGTCCTCCTTTTGCCCCCTTCGCACCGCACGCGGTCTCCGCGTGCTCTGACCCCGTGTAAGGTCTACGATGGGTCTCAGCTGATCTCTCTCACGGTCCAGCATACAGATCCGGGTCTGGCCTGTTCACCAGACAAGGCCCAAATCGAGGTCCCGGGCTCCGCAGGCGGATCGACAAATGTGTCGAGCCGTGAGGTGAGTAAGTACGGAGGCTCCGCGGCCAGACGCAGGCCGAACCTGTCGATCACCTCCCCATACGAGTCGATCGACTCTACGTGCAGGCCGCCTCTCCCACTGTCCAAAAGGGGCAGACTCGACGCGCAGGCAGCCTCTCAAAGCCGACTGCCGTTTTTCAAAACTCACCCTTTTCACGAAGCCTTCGTTTCTCTCGCTTCGAAGCCACTGCGAGCACGCCTCGAAAACCAGACTTCCCAACTCCGTCCTCTCAGTTTCTCTCTCTGTCGAATCACCTTTTCTTTCCTTGGAGTCGATCGCCGATTCGACCTGCAGGCACAGCCTCTCTAAGCCGACTGCCGTTTTTGTACCGGCAGATTCCACTGTCCCTCCTTCGTTCGCTCACCTCCAAAGCACGGCGCACCTCGAGAGCGACTGTTTCCACACACCAAACCTTTTTACGAAGCCTTCATTCGCTCGTTTCGAAGCAACTCCGAGCACGCCTCGAAAACCCGACTGTTTTCCACACACAGCACTCTTTCTCTCCTTCGTTTTTTGCTCGCTTCGACACACGAGCACACCTTCTCTCGGCGAAGCTGACAAACTCCTCCCCTGAGCTCCACCCTCCCAGCCGACTGGGCGGGGCTTATCATCCGTAGAGGGGAGGAAGAAGAGGGAGCCCTTGTTCCACCACCACCGCACAGACAATAAAAGCCTTTTACATCTCCCGACACATACAATGTCCTTTTTACCAAACAACCTATCTACACATGCATTTAATGGGGGATCTGAGCTAATCCTATATTTAGTAGTCCAATAAGGGCCATTTCCGTAACTATATATTGTTACGGCTGCGGAAATTCGCCTTACACCATAATGGACCCTCAGGTGAGATATCTTCAGAGGTACATGTGTAGTTAGCCCAAACCCGTTGTATAGAGTGAATTTATGTGATCCATCCAGGCTGCGACACTGAGTTAGTCGTTTTTCTTTTCCTATCTTTTATTTCAAACACACAACATTTCAACAACCACGCCATCCCCATCACAGCGCCAACCACACTGCAACCACGCCACCTCCACCATCTACGCTACTTCATCTTCGCCACTACGTCTGCTTCTGAACGGCAAACAAAGGCACCAAGGAGGAAACTGCGAGGATGCGCAGGTTTCCCCGCCTGTTTCTTCCGTTTGACTTCCCCGCGCTTTGGAGTGGAGGAGGGGCGATGCAGGTCAAAGGTCAGAGGTCATGTGAAGGAGGGGTCTCATTTTGGGGGAATAATTCTCTGGCCCAGAGCCAAAAGCTGACTCTCCTGGCCCCCGCACAGGGCAGGGTGGAGGGAAAGTGTGAGGGAACGCCCTTTTCGGGAACCCTCTCGAAGGAAGGTGGAGCCAAGAACGGGGCGGGGCGAAGGGCGGAGCCCCGCGCTATAAAAGATGGACAGGGTGGGCGCGCTTCCTCTTCAGCCTCTTCCTGGCTGGTGGTCTGGTTGGTCTTCGGTTGGTTTTTGTGGAGAGTCGGTCTTCGGGAAGAGGTCCTGCGCCCTCTTCTTCCACCTCTCCTCTATGGACAATAGGCCCCGCCCAGTTGGCTGAGGGGGTGTGGCCTGGAGAGAGGGTGTGGCGAGAGGGAGGAAGTGACGCGAAGGGGGCGGAGTTTTGTTCGGCTCCGCTGAGAGGCATGCTCGTGGAACGAAAAGAAAACTGTAAAGAGAGAAAAGGGTAGTGCGTGTGGAAATCGTCGCCGAGAGAAGGCGCCCTCGTGTGTCGAAGCGAGCAAAACGAGAGAGATAGAGAGAGATAGAGAGAGATAGAGAGAGATAGAGAGAGATAGAGAGAGATAGAGAGAGATAGAGAGAGATAGAGAGAGATAGAGAGAGATAGAGAGAGACAGAGAGAGATAGAGACACAGAGAGAGAGAGAGACACAGAGAGATAGAGAGAGACACAGAGAGAGAGAGAGAGAGAGACAGAGAGAGAGAGAGAGAGAGAGACACAGAGAGACAGAGAGAGAGAGACAGAGAGAGAGAGAGAGAGAGAGAGAGAGAGAGAGAGATAGAGAGAGAGAGAGAGAGAGAGAGAGAGATAGAGAGAGATAGAGAGAGATAGAGAGAGATAGAGAGAGATAGAGAGAGATAGAGAGAGATAGAGAGAGATAGAGAGAGATAGAGAGATAGAGAGATAGAGAGATAGAGAGAGACGAAGGCTTCGTAAAAGAGTATTGTGTGTGAAGAACAGTTGGGTTCTCGAGGCCTGCTCGGAGTCGCTTCAAAGCGAGCGAACGAAGGAGGCACAGTGTTGGATCTGCCGGGAGAGACGCTGAACCGACCTGGACGTCGAGGATCCTGCCGTGAGAGTGACGGCAGCCGGCTTTGAGAGGCGGCCTGTACGTCGAATCGGCGATCGACTCCAAGGAAAGAAAAGGTGATTCGACAGAGAGAGGAACTGAGAGGACAAAGCGGAAGTCGGGCTTCGAGGCGGGAAGGCAGGAGAGGAGACGCCAGAGCTTCTGACGGTCCCTGCACACACCAACGGCGCGACACATTTGTCGATCCGCCTGCGGAGCTCAGAACCTCGATTTGGGCCTAGTCTGGTGCACAGGCCAGGCCTGGATTTGTGTGCTGGACACACACACACCCAGACCCAGACCCAGACCCAGACCCAGACCCAGACCCAGACACAGACACAGACACAGAGAGAGAGAGAGAGAGAGAGAGAGAAGAGAGAGAGATCGGCTGAGGCCCATCGTTGATCTGGCAGACTTGTGCCGTCGACATTGTGCGGGGCCGGAACGCGCTGAGGAGCGCGTGCGCACGCAGTGCCTTGAGGGAGCAAGAGTACGACGCCTCCATTTCGCCACGCGGCACGTTCGAGCAGGAGTTCGACTCCGTGGACATTCGCCTGTTGCGAGCGACATTCATGCTTTTGACAGTGTCCTCTCGTCCATGAGAAATCACCAAGTACTCTGTCTTGTCTTGCATGCATGCTGTTTGTCTGCACATTGTCCAAGGCATATTTCGGTAGCGACCCCCTCAAAACCGTTCGTCCATGGTTCCCGAGTTAAGAACGGGTTGAGGATTGTTAATAAAACCATTGTCGTGAATTTTGTATGTGCTGTGTGTCCCCGATGTTCCCCAATAAATCTGGTTAATTCGTATGAAGTTGCCGCTATGGATTAATTCGTGTCGCGTCGAGGAACGATCCGTTCGCTTGGAATACAACACCAAAAATGGTTACAGACTGGCAGAAAACGCTCGGCATCTGACAAAACCAGTCTGTAACTAGAGGGGGAGCACTCGGGAGAGTGTAAAACCTCCGCCGCCATTACTGCAGGGTCACTCAAGTGAACCTTATATCTTATTCATTAAATGTCAACAGTGCTGACAGTTATAGTTCTTTTCTCCAACATTTTTTTTTGGGGGGGGGGGGGTTGGAAATCACTTAAAACATGTAGAAATGCAAAAAAAAAAAATTTCCCTCTAACAACTTTTTTGGGGGGTGGGACAAAGTCCAACATCTAATGGCATGATCCATGGACCATACCTTACCCCCCCCCCCCACCAAGTTTCGTCGAAATCCGTCGAGAAGTTTTTCCGTAATACTGTTCACAAACAAACAAACAAACAGAAAGGGGTGAAAACAGTAACCTCCGATCTTCGATGGAGGAGGTTAACCAGGGGTTCTATTTCCCCAACTGGCAAGGTACAAGGATTACGTTGGTATCGCGATTGAAGGTACGTGACCCGAGGCCTGTGCTAAGCCGGCCGGCGTTATAAACCCCGGGGACGGTGGTGGTGAGGGTGGCGCCTTGGACCGGGTGAGAATCCCGCCACCCCGGATCCGCAACAATATATATTGTTTTTGGCCCCATCTTTCAAGGGTGAAGAATCACTTGTAAAATTGAAAAATTCTTGGATCCAGATCAAATCCAAAAACTCATCAATTTATTCTTGGCACACACCCGACTAACCAGTCCACCAAATCTCATCCAAATCCGTTAACGTTTTGAGATATCCTGGTCATAGACACATACACAAAGACACAGGTCAAGACACAGACAGACAGGGGTGAAAACAACCTCCACCACCAAAACAAAAGTTGAGAGTTCCTGGAGGTGGAGGGTGTGTGGGGGTGGGGCAGACCAAAATTATTCAATCGAGATAGCAATAGTTTATGGCACAATAATAATGGTCCTTGCAGCACAAAACAAGTCACTGGCCATGAGCAACAACAAAACAAAACAATTATATTAATTGGCTGGGGGACAGCAATTAAAAAAAAAAGTCAAGAGATAGCAAAAGTTCATTTTGAGGCAATTGGTGGCAGTCTAGTCTTGCAGCAGCTTGTGAGCATACAATTTTTACACAATGCAATCCAATGAAAATATTTTGTATAAAAACAATTCTCAGTTGGCATGTAATATGTAGGTGTAACAGCAACACATTCTCCCAAAACCCTACATACCTTTCCCCACCACCAACTCCTTTGTGGAATTTCATGCTCCTATAGCTTTCAAGAAACAATTTCTAAACTTTGCATATCTACCTCCTCTACTTTGTATTTGCTCAAAAATGTAAAAGTGCACACCAGCGTTACGACGTCAACACACTGCAATGACTCGGAATGCTTCCGAGCCATGGTCTCACCTTTCACTTTGGGTTTAACCTTGTTCCTCGCCGCTTCTTTCTTCTTGGCTGCTTTTTTCTTTGCCATGTCTGATGGCATTGTCAGTTACAAGGTAGTAAGTTTGTCAGTTGCAAGCACACCAATTCTGCAAGACAAAAATACTACCAGTTTAACGTATGTCACAAAAATCACCATTACAGCCTGTACACACAGATGGGACAATCACTTTTGCTTTCTGGCGAATCGACTGATTCAATGAATCCCAAAATATCCAGGAACAGAAACTGGCATCATGTTCACATTTTACCGGCACAAATCGATCACGAAATGTCAAAACATGGCCACTTCCTGGATGGTGTCTAAGTGTGACTAGAAGAGCTGAGAAAGGCAAAGAAGGATGGTATAGACATGTACAGCTGTGTCGAATGAGCAAATAGTCATGGAAAATTGAATGCACAATTCTTGGGAGAATAACAGGGAAGAAGATGAGGGTGAAACTGCACAACTTTTGGAAAAAGGAAAGCAACGAGCAAAATGACTACTTATCAAGGGTGGGAGCGGGAGTTCTCGGACATGATGCTCCCCCCCCCCACCCCCGGATAAATTTTGAAAAATTGATGTCAAAATATGCATTTTGGGGGATGATCCTGTTCAAATTGAAACAAAAATCTAAAAGCTGCAAAAATAAAAAAGGGATATTTGGGGGAAAAGTTTATTTATTTATTTCTTTTTTTATTTTACCTGAACATCCATTGCTGGGAAGATTATTTTCAGTGAGTGCAACATTACATCATTATAAACCAGAGTTTGTGTCAAAGCCACCCAATGCTCGCCTGTTTATACATTTATCGTTTTTAAAAGACGAGTCTAATAATTAATATTTTTTATAAAGCATTGCAGTGAAGTATAATTATAAAGCAATATATGTATTTGTATATTGTAATCAGTAACAAGAGCACAAGTGAGCACAATATACGCCCTAACAAGAAGGTATATACAGAATTGTGCTACTACATGGAAAACAGCATCCTGGTTGCCATGGCAACCACTTTAGATGACGAACATATGTCGCGACACACCGTCTCCACAGTCTGGACCTATGTACCAAATATGAAACGTTAAAGTTGAAAACTTTGGGAGTTAGAGTGCGGACAGGAACGGATGGAAAACAGCATCCCGGCTGCCATGGCAACCACTTTAGATGACGAACGTATGTCGCCACACACCATCTCCACAATCTGTACCTATGTACCAAATATGAAACGTCACAGTTGAAAACTTTGGGAGTTAGAGTGGGGACAGGAACGGACGGAAACAGCATCCTGGTTGCCATGGCAACCACTTTAGATGACGAACGTACGTGGCGACACACCGTCTCGACAGTCCGTACCTATATACCAAATATGAAACGTGAAAGTTGAAAACTTTGGGAGTTAGAGTGCGGACAGGAACGGACAGACAGACAGACGGATGGACGACCGGCATCACATAATACACATATATATATATATATATATATATATATATATATATATACACATATATATATATATATATATATATACACACATATATATATATATATACATACATACAAACACGAACCAATGAGGGACCGCCGGCGTGCGAGCGGCCACGTAACTCGAATCGCGGCACGTCGCCCACCGGACGGACAATTCCGTCGTGACCCTCTCGGACTAACGCCATGAACTAGTCACGGGTGGGCTTTTCAGCCTCACCACGATCGTGCCAATCGGCCCCCCGCGTGGGATAGGGTTGTTCGCCAAATTCGACCTACCTAAGTACCCACACGGAGGGTAGACCAGGCGATCGCACCTCGCCGCAGGTCGACTTCGGACACGGGCCACTTTAAGCGACCCGTTCCGTACTATCGGGATAACCGAGCGGTTTTATCGTCAACCTCGACGGTTCCGATTAATTATCGGGCGTATTTAGCCCACGACCAACCCTTTACGTGAAGTAAGATGGAGATTCAATTAAAGAAAAGACGAAGCGAAACGGTAAAAACAGGTCAACATAAGGCAAATTTATTCCGTGGCAAACGGAAAGCACACATATACAATTACAACAATTATGCACCAAAAGCAAATGTAACAAAAGGAACACAACAATTATGCACCAAAAGCAATTGCAACAAAAGAAACACAATGCAGATCTACTACCGACTACGCGAGCACACGGCAACACTTACACAGTTTTACTTTACAGACGGCGCCGACAACACATATACTCAAAATCAAAAGAAAAGGGCCACCCTCAACGACGAGGGGGCAGACAGGCCTGGGGCCGAGACCGCGTGGAGCCTACCCGTCTTGTGATGAGCCGCAAAATGGTGGCGGTGCCCCGACTCCGCGCTCCTTCGCGGGTTTCGTTGGCACTGCTTGGAATGGGGTGGGAACGGGGCCCCCTTTTTCGCACTATCTCAGCGCGGGGGGGGAAACAGGGGGGGTTGTTGATGCTCTGGGGAAAGAGGATAGCTGGCTTGCTTGGGTCCCGCGACGGGCGACTCCACTGCGCCCTCGACCGCGTTCCCGGCTTCTCCTCTCTGCAGCTCCCCGACAGACCGACTCTCCTCCAGACCCGTCTTGACTGCTGCTGCCACACTTCGCCGCCACCGCCACAACTCGCCCGAGCCCGAAACAGAAAAACCTCCCTCTGACTGAATTCGCCCCGCGCTCGGTGCTTTATAGTGGTGTAGGAGAAGCCATATGCAAATTTTCGGATCAGGATCGGCTCGGGGGCGGAGCCACGCTCGCCCATTGGACGGAGGAAAAGTGGGCGTGAATCATTCCTGATCCTCGAATTTGCATCTACCGATTCTACTCCGACGAGCCTGGAGGCGGGGCCAAATCGCCCCGCGCTTAATGATTGGACGGATCGGAAGTGGGCGTGTATCATTCTTGATCCGACTTCTCGGAAAGGCCGCTTTTTGCACCCGCTGCTCGGCGCGCGCCCTGTACGAGTCCAGGATCGGTGCGGGAATGGCGGCAGAAGGAGGAGAGGTGAAGGTGGTGGAGGGTTTATTGTGGTGGTCCCTGGCCACGGTGACGCTTGGAATGGCGGTGATGCGATGGTTGCGAGACCGAGTTGTGACGGTTAAGGTCGTGGCTGTTGGCGTGAAGCGGCGTTGCGGTTGGTGGTTGTTGTGTGATGGCGGTTGAGACGTGGTTGGTTCAAAATAAAGATAGAACAGAAAAACGGCTATCTTAAAGGGTCGCAGCCCGAATGAATGACATTTATTCCCTCTAAACAACGGGTTTGGGGCTAACTACACATATACTTAGAGATATCTCACCTACGGGACCTGAATGGTGGTTTGCGAATTTCCTCAACCACAACAATGTGTATATATATATATATATATATATATATATATATATATATATATTTATTTATATATATATATATATATATATATATATATAAAAATATATATATATATATATATATATATATATATATATATATATATATATATCGGGCGTATAAAAAAGTGTGGTAGATAAAAACATTAGAAAGGAAATTAGAGGGGGGGCACTCGGGAGAGTGCAAAACCTCCGCCGCCAATACTGCTGGATCACTCAAGTGAGCCTTATATCTTATTCATTAAATATGATGTCAACAGTGCTGATAGTTATTGTTCTTTTCTCCTTTGTTTTTGGGGGGGTTGGAAATCACTTAAAACATGTAGAAATGCAAAAAAAATATTTTTTTTCTCTAACAATTTTTTTGGGCGGGTTGGAAATCACTTAAAACATGTAGAAATGCAAAAAAAAAAAAAAATTTCTAACATTTTTTTTGGGGGGGGGGGACCAAGTCCAAAATCTCATGGCATGATCCTTGGACCATACCTAACCCCCCCACCAAGTTTCGTCGAAATCCTAATCACTTAAAACATGTAGGAATGCAAAAAAAAGAAATCAAAATTTTGTTGAAAAAAAAGGTGCAAATTTTTTTGGAGGGGACTGGAAATCACTTACAACATGAAGAAATGCAAAAAAAAAATTTTCTAACAATTTCTTTGGGGGGGTTGGAAATCACTTAAAACATGTAGAAATGCAAAAAAAAAAAATTTTTTCTCTAACAATTTTTTTTGGGGGGAGGGGACAAAGTCCAAAATCTAATGGCATGATCCTTGGACCATACCTAACCCCCCCCCCCCCACCAAGTTTCGTCGAAATCCGTGGAGGAGTTTTTCCGTAATACTGTTCACAAACAAACAAACAAACAAACAGAAAGGGGTGAAAACAGTAACCTCTGATCTTCGATGGCGGAGGTTAAAAAGTAACTTGCATCAAAAAATTTAACATTTTCACGCTCACGCCGGGGGTATCGCTATAGCTTTCTGTTCTTCGAACAGGCGAGCTAAAAATGAATACTAAATACCACATATATCTCGTTTCCAGGACTTTTAATACAAGTGTTTTATAAAGGGAGAGGGGGGGGGTGAAGGGGAGGAGTCACATGACATAACTGGAGCAGTTTAAAGCAATCACCCAAACTCAGTTGTGCAAAACCAGAGCATTCACAACCACTTTAAACTCACGGGTCATAAAATTGACGTTTCCCAGAATCACCCTCACTCCAGTGTAAGCCAGAGCGTTCACCAACCCCTTATGTTATCAGGGCACTAAAACACACACACACCATGCCACATGTGCAAGGGAAAGTTACAAGCTGTCACAAACAAATGAGTTTTAAAATGTTGATTTATTTGCATTTATAGCACTCGAGCTCATGTGCCTGTCACACTTTTCTCATCCACACTCAAGAGCTTCAAAGATTTATTTAAAGTGGCGGTGGTGCAAAATAGGCATGATGGGCCAAATGGTCTCATATCAATGTGGTCACAAACTTCATCACGAGCAAGACTATCGGGTTTCGTATACGTGTGTGCAGCAGAATCGAGTATTCACTTCACGTAATGTAGAGATGGCACTTCAGTATTTTCCGTAAAGGTCACATCGGAGTGACCGACGATGGGGGGGGGGGGGGGGAATCCAACAATGGACGCTATTTCCATACTTACTGACATGGACAGACGATCTTCCGCCCAGTGGACATCCGATCACGGTAAGGTGCTTGCAAGCTTTTGTACCCGGCTAACTACAAAAATACCTCTTTATAAAAAAAAAAACCTCCCATGGGAACAATTCACATAATCATGGTCACGGTGTGTTGGCATTGCACCCCATTCCAGATTACAAACAAAAAAATTACATAATAAAAATATGGATTTCCGTACACATAATGAAGAGTTTCACCCACGGGAAGATTTGGAAAAGTGGTGACCAAAAATTTTTGCAACACTTAATGGAGTTTTCTATGGTTAAGTATTTGGATGCAACGGCTATTTATCAGTGCCAAAAATGGTCAGTCGATACAATTTAAATAAAAAATAAATAAATGAAAGGAGCATGGTTGATGGCTGCATGTGGAAATCATGAGCACGGTAAAAGTACATTAAAAGGTAAAGAACGACAATTTAAAAAATCTCTGCAACAAGTTTAACCAACCACTGCAATTGAACAAGAAGCAGCCGATATGCTTGTTGGCCAGACCCCGATGACGTTCGTCTGAAGGCGTGAGGATTTTGGAATTTGGTCAGCGTCGCCGATAATTTGTTTAGGATAATTATTCACAAAACTGCCTGGGATCGTTAACATCGGCGAGCTAATGCTAATCGGTGGTGCATCCATCCAAGGAATAGCATGACTTGATGTGATGTCCTGCCTGCAAAACTCCAGATAGTTTATAGTTGGGTCGGCGAACAAACCCACAGGAGACGGGTTGAAGGGTAAGTGCGCTACCTCCACACAAGCACAATCGCTGAGGTTGTGTGAGATGACATCACTTCTCAGAAGCCTCTGGGTACCAGCAACAGCTGATTTATATCGCTTTTGGCTCTGCACTCGGCAGGACAATCGAGGAAGAACGTCCCTGCCAAAACGATGGGGGTACATTCCATACTCCATCATTCAGGGTCAAGCAAGGAAGCAACAATCGTGAACGCTTCCATCGATGTGACCGACGCGAGACTAATCCACCACTCGATCCACAATCTGCAGAAATTTGTTGTGCAGCCATGGGAATAGAACCCACAGTAAGGACAACACAAAGCATCAGTCACTCCAGGAAAGACTAAGCCACATGAATAGCCCACCCTACTCCAGAGGTGGTCATTCACATCAAACTTCATGATCACTATTTAAATAATCAACCCACGGCTATCAAACGGGCAACGGCGCATCCCATGTTAAAAAACAAACAAACAAAAGACGCACTTCCACTGTTCCAGCAGGGTTTACAAAAATCAATTTATTGGTTCACGGGCACCAGCAGTGACCACTATTTTCGTTGTGTCTGCCTGTTTGTGACTCTCTCCAGAGCATAGCTCCGTGACGTTTGATAAGATCTTGATGAAACTTGGACACAAGCTAGATAAAATGGTCGAGTTGTGTCTTTTTGTACGAGGGGCATCCCACGCCCCTTGTAGGCAGAGCCACGCCGACTTGAACCTTTTAGTTATATTTTTTTCTCGCAATTTCATTTCCTAAGAGCTGTGCATAATGTCCATAATACAACATATAAAAAATCCAATTTGATTTGGTCAATTTTGACGGAAGAGATAGGTTTTTACGGTACAGCTTCCAAAAAAACTTCCACTAAGTCGATTGTACCTATCGTGACATTGTTCAGTAATATTCGCGAACCATCGTCGCCTCCCGGCTTGTATATATACAAGCCGGTAGGCGGACATGGGTAGTCAACTACCCAATAGAACCTGACGCGATGGGCCCGTTCGATGGGGAATGACCTGAGGATTAAGCACAAGAAAATTCATGATTCTAGCTTCAAGGGTTAATGCTGCAGATTTTATTTTCGTTAAAATACCCCCACATTTAGAGGTTTTTCGGCCGTTGCTAGGCTACGGAGGGGTCCATAGCAACGGTTCTCTCACACATAACTAGGACATAACATGAACCTACCATACCAGTTTCATGTACTGGATAAACTGACTCAGTCTCTGAGATATAACAAACTTCGTTTTTTTATCGTTTTCGACCAGGGTTCATTCAAAGTCTATCTTCTCCGACAGTTTTCATAGGATCCGGCTGGAAATTTTTGACAATATGGCTGAATGTACTGCCCACAGTCGCTCGTGGCCCGATTTTTGAAAAACAAAGAAATTTTTGAAAAATCATAAAAAATTAAGTCCCGTTGCTAGGCAACGGTGATGTCCATAGCAACGGTTCTCATTTGCACACAACTAGGTCATGGTATGAACCTTCCAACCAAGTTTCATCGAAATCGCCATTGTATTAACTGAAATCGCCATTTTAAATACTGATAATAAGGATAGAACAAATCTCAAAAAAAAATTTTAATTTTTTTTTTCCGACTTGATCGACTACCCAACAAACCGACGGAAATACTGATAAGGGTTGAAAAAAAAAATCTCAATTTTTTTTTGACTACATCGACTACCCAACAAGCAGACGGAAATACTTATAATAAGGGGAGGAAAAAAAAAATCTCAAAAATTATTTTTTTGAGTTTTTTTTTTTTTTCGACGAGATCGACCATCCAACGTGTGTGTGTGTGTGTGTGTGTGTGTGTGTGTGTGTGTGTGTGTGTGTGTGTGTGTGTGTGTGTGTGTGTGTGTGTGTGTGTGTGTGTGTGTATGTATATATATATATATATATATATATATATATATATATAAATATATATAATATATATATATATTTTTTTTTTTTAATTTTTAAATAGCTACAACATGAGGATTCTAATTCTGATGCATCATACTCTGTTCCTGAGCATGGGTGCTGCTGAAGTAATTTATTGGCAAAGGGTTACACTTGGTGGTTTGCCATTGCCTTTCCCAGAATAGTAACAGTAGTTAGAGCAGAAATTTGCAATCTCTTCCATGGTGCCAAAAAAAATAGCTCGCCCACTCTTCCAAGGACACCGAGGGGGATCTTTAAGGTCCACCAACTAATGCCGGCACAAGGGGGCCACCAGTTTCGCATCCATCCGAGGGACGTTCCACACACATTGATGAATCACCCTCACAGTTTATAATAGCTGTGTCAGGATTTGAACCCAAGCTAGAGAGCTTAAAGATGAACGTGCATACCTGCATGATATAAAAACATCAACATCCTACCAGCCCAAAGTGAAGACACAGAGGTACTAAACAAAGAACTAGGTATTTCTTCAAGGTAGTTGAGATGTACAAGTGAAGTTGGTGCCCCCCCCACCCACAAACACGAACCAATGAGGGACCAATGAGGACCCATTGAGGACCCATTGAGGAAACAATGAGGGACCAATGAGGACCCATTGAGGAAACATGAGGGACCAATGAGGACCCATTGAGGAAACATTGAGGGACCAATGAGGACCCAATGAGGCACCAATGAGGTATTTTTGCGCTTTCGTTGCGACATAACGGAAGGAATAAAGTGCGAAAGAATACACGACATGTGCACACGATTACCTGTCACTCGTGTGCGGCATCTTCATCGGATTGGGAAAACAAAATATGGACAATGTCTTGTCGCATGAAGATCCCTCAGATCCAGAAGGACAACACTTGGCGTTG